>NC_088218.1:14693534-14776034 GCF_036934945.1 Oncorhynchus masou masou | reverse complement strand
TGTGTGGGACGCAACACTAGCACTGACAAATCTCACTGGAAAGCAAGACGCTCATCTGTCTGCCTACTGCAGACACTTCTCCTCTCTCCCCCATCTTTTTCTCTCTCCCTCTCTCTCATCTCCATGCTCCTGCTGCCTGTCCTTAGGGTTCTCCTTCTCAAATCAAAATGTATTTGTCACGAGCGCTGAATACAACAGGTGGAGGTAGACCTTACAATGAAATGCTTACATGCTCATCAGTCTAGCGTTGCCATCTAGTCTCCCTCGCCATCATGGTCTTCCAATGCCCTCAAATACTGTACCCCCTGGCCCACTGTTTGTCATGTGTACACACACACACACACACACACACACACACACACACACACACACACACACACACACACACACACACACACACACACACACACACACACACACACACACACACAGGTCATTTCACTATAAACCCTCAGGCCCACTGTTTCTGTTGTGGGAAGAATAGGTTACGAGTCTCATACTTTACTGTCTTTGTTTTAAAGCTCAAACATGCACATGTTGTTTTGCTGTTACACCCCCCCCCCGTCTTAACTCTCCATGTCTATGTGGCACCCATAGTAACCAACAACACCACATCCATAAGGTCCCATTCCATCACTGAAACACCCTACCCACACACACATACAGACCACACACAACAGGCAGTGCACAGGTCCACTCATCTCTGCATCATATGGATGTGCTAATCCAGCGACTCACTGAGCTGAGAGGAGATCGAGGTGATTTAAAGATCAGAGGTTTGACAGAGACACAGGTGAACAAGCTGATATGTACTCACTTACAGCACAACACAGCAGTCGCGGTTACAGTGCCTTGCTAAAGTATTCGGCCGCCTTGAACTTTGCGAACTTTTGCCACATTTCAGGCTTCAAACGTAAAGATATAAAACTGTATTTTTTGGTGAAGAATCAACAACAAGTGGGACACAATCATGAAGTGGAACAACATTTATTGGATATTTCAAACTTTTTTAACAAATCAAAAACTGAAAAATTGGGCGTGCAAAATTATTCAGCCCCCTTAAGTTAATACTTTGTAGCGCCAGCTTTTGCTGTGATTACAGCTGTAAGTCGCTTGGGGTATGTCTCTATCAGTTTTGCACATTGAGAGACTGAAATTTTTTCCCATTCCTCCTTGCAAAACAGCTCGAGCTCAGTGAGGTTGGATGGAGAGCATTTGTGAACAGCAGTTTTCAGTTCTTTCCACAGATTCTCGATTGGATTCAGGTCTGGACTTTGACTTGGCCATTCTAACACCTGGATATGTTTATTTTTGAACCATTACATTGTAGATTTTGCTTTATGTTTTGGATCATTGTCTTGTTGGAAGACAAATCTCCATCCCAGTCTCAGGTCTTTTGCAGACTCCATCAGGTTTTCTTCCAGAATGGTCCTGTATTTGGCTCCATCCATCTTCCCATCAATTTTAACCATCTTCCCTGTCCCTGCTGAAGAAAAGCAGGCCCAAACCATGATGCTGCCACCACCATGTTTGACAGTGGGGATGGTGTGGTCAGGGTGATGAGCTGTGTTGCTTTTACGCCAAACATAACGTTTTGCATTGTTGCCAAAAAGTTCAATTTTGGTTTCATCTGACCAGAGCACCTTCTTCCACATGTTTGGTGTGTTTCCCAGGTGGCTTGTGGCAAACTTTAAACAACACTTTTTATGGATATCCTTAAGAAATTGCTTTCTTCTTGCCACTCTTCCATAAAGGCCAGATTTGTGCAATATACGACTGATTGTTGTCCTATGGACAGAGTCTCCCACCTCAGCTGTAGATCTCTGCAGTTCATCCAGAGTGATCATGGGCCTCTTGGCTGCATCTCTGATCAGTCTTCTCCATGTATGAGCTGAAAGTTTAGAGGGACGGCCAGGTCTTGGTAGATTTGCATACAGGTCTGATACTCCTTCCATTTCAATATTATCGCTTGCACAGTGCTCCTTGGGATGTTTAAAGCTTGGGAAATCTTTTTGTATCCAAATCCGGCTTTAAACTTCTTCACAACAGTATCTCGGACCTGCCTGGTGTGTTCCTTGTTCTTCATGATGCTCTCTGCGCTTTTAACGTACCTCTGAGACTATCACAGTGCAGGTGCATTTATACGGAGACTTGATTACACACAGGTGGATTGTATTTATCATCATTAGTCATTTAGGTCAACATTGGATCATTCAGAGATCCTCACTGAACTTCTGGAGAGAGTTTGCTGCACTGAAAGTAAAGGGGCTGAATAATTTTGCACGCCCAATTTTTCAGTTTTTGATTTGTTAAAAAAGTTTGAAATATCCAATAAATGTCGTTCCACTTCATGATTGTGTCCCACTTGTTGTTGATTCTTCACAAAAAAATACAGTTTTATATCTTTATGTTTGAAGCCTGAAATGTGGCAAAAAGTCGCAAAGTTCAAGGGGGCCGAATACTTTCGCAAGGCACTGTATGTATATATATATATTTTAAATCGGCCGATTAATGGGTATCAGCTTTTTTTGGTCCTCCAATAATCGGTATCGGTGTTGAAAAATCATAATCGGTCGACTTCTACTCAAGGTAGGAAAACAAGTCCACATACAGAAATACTTACTGATAACAAATAGTGTATATGTCTGGTCAAGCAGTTTGCTGTTCAAGGGGGCCGAATACTTTCGCAAGGCACTGTAGGTTAGGAGTACGCCAGAGCAATCCATATCTTCTTATTCGCTGCTGCGACTCACTGGTTCACACAGACACACATCTTTGCAGGCACCATGTGAATTGAACATCCTTGCAGGCAGCATGTGAATTGAACTTCCTTGCAGGCACCATGTGAATTGAACATCCTTGCAGGCACCATGTGAATTGAACATCCTTGCAGGCACCATGTGAATTGAATGTGTGAGGTGTTGGTTACAAGCAGGGAGGCAACTAACCTTTTCCTAACCGACTGAAAACCAGCAGTCTGAAAGGGGTTGTATGACAGGAACAAGGAGTGGTTGGGTGAACTATGAGGAGCCTAACCTGAGATATAAACACTTGTGTTGGGATGACAGTCTGGGGTTCAAATCCTCTGGGTCCCAGAACCCCTACACTGTTCCTTCTCATCTGTAAGAATAGAAGAAGAAGAAGAGTGTGTATATTAAGAAGAAGAGTGTGTAGGAGAGACACCTGGTGATAGAGATGAAAGGATCCTCACAGGGAGGAGGCAGGTTTTGGTGTTTCCACGGAGATAAGAGAGGAGGGACGACAGATGTTGGGGACGAGTAGAGAGCACAATCAACTCTCCTCCTATCTCTCTCTCTCTCACACTCTTTCTCTCCCTCTCTCCTCTCTTCTTCGTACCTCTTCACTCGTCTCCTCTCTTTTTCCATCCCTATCCTCTCTGGCCTCTATCAGAAGCTTCTGACTACTGTAACTAACATCGCTAGTTAGCAAGCAGTCTTCTACCTCAGTTAACGCCAACCAACGACACATCCATGTCAGTATAGCACAGCTAATACACTGTGGCTAATGAAAGCTAGCATGTTGTCTCACACAGCTAACAACATTACTAACTAAGATAACACACAGCATCAACAGCCTCATCTCTCCCACTGTTACTCATTGAGCTATGAGAGATCTAAGGCAGGCATATCAATAATGGAACACAAACAAGCAAGTACAAGGCAGTGTGTTTGTGTGAGCGTGTGTGTGAGCATGTGTGTCTTTGGGAGTGTGTGTGAGAGCATGTGTGTCTTTGGGAGTGTGTGTGAGAGCATCTTTCCTGTGAACAGAAATCCAAAAAGGTTATGAGCATCAGTGTCAGAAACATCTGGATTGCTGTTCACCTGGAGAGGTTGGAGGTTGTTTTTTCACCTTTGACCTGCTCTTTTAATATCAGAGGCTTCAGTGCCTCAGGGATGGATGTAAATAGCCCAGTGTGTGTGTGTGTGTGTGTGTGTGTGTCTGAGTCTGTGTATGGTTACTATTGACCCAACCAACATACTTGGCTTAAATCCATCAATATCACTGCTTTAGGAGAAAGAGTAAGATATATATTATATGTGTAACAGGGTTATATTGGTGATTCCCCTTGACACTTTATTGTTAAGCCAATGGGTTTTTGATTTTAGTTTTGTCTTGCCTTCACCTACTCAACATGGCATCTTTATTGGCTGGTTTGCGTAGCTCGAGGGAGGATGTTTCAGTTAGAATCGTCCCAGTGAACAAGCACCAAACCAGCGGTAAGTTGTTGGTTGCAAAGCACTGTACGTCAAAAGTGATTTTTATACTCCCAAGTGATGATTTAAATGTACAATGTATATCAATATGTTTGTAATGTTATTAGAACACCACACATAAGATGTAGCATATTTGTTGTGCATTTTGTTGTAGAGAATTCCAGCTAATACTAGCTAGCAACTTACTGTGTCTGGTGGGGGGGTTTGAAAATTAAGTACAGTGCGTGAGTGCAGAGTTGGATGGTGAGCCGTGGATTGCATGACGGATTGCAATTTTGTGCTGTTTCTATCAGAATAAATCTCCATGACTGGTGCTACAAGTTGGAGTTTGTGTGGATGACTGATTGTACACAACGCAAGAAGAGTACTGTTACATACGTACATCCACCCACATGCAGCCACCTACACAAATGCACTCAAGTACATATGTTCATATACAAGGATTCAGACCCCTTCACTTTTCCCACATTTTGTTACGTTACAGCCTTATTCTAGAATGGATGAAATCGTTTATTCCCCCTTATCAATCTACACAAAATACCCCATAATGACAAAGCAAAAACAGATTATCAGAAATGTTTGCATTCAGACCCTTTACTCAGTACTTTGTTGAAACACCTTTGGCAGCGATTACAGCCTCCAGTCTTCTTGGGTATGATGCTAAAAGCTTGGCTCACCTGTATTGGGGGAGTTTCTCCCATTCTCCTCTGCAGATCCTGTCATGTTCTGTTAGGTTGAATGGGGAGTGTCACTGCACAGCTATTTGCAGGTCTCTCCAGAGATGTTCGATCTGGTTCAAGTCCGGGCTCTGGCCATTTTGAGACTTGTCCCTAAGCCACTCCTGCGTTGTCTTGGCTGTGTGCTTAGGATTGTTTTCCTGTTGGAAGGTGAACCCTCGCCCCAGTCTGAGGTCCTAAGCCTTCTGGAGCAGGTTTTCATCAAGGATCTCTATGCACTTTGCTCCGTTCATCTTTCTCTCAATCCTGACTAGTCTCCCAGTCCCTACCACTGAAAAACAACCCCCACAGCATGATGCTACCACCACCATGCTTTACCGTAGGGATGGTGCCAGGTTTTCCTCTTCAGGCCAAAGAGTTCAATCTTGGTTTCATCAGACCAGAAAATCTTGTTTCTCATGTTCTGAAAGTCCTTTAGGTGCCTTTTGGCAAACTCCAAGCGGGCTGTCATGTGCCTTTTACTGAGGAGTGGATTCCATCTGGCCACTCTACCATAAAGGCCTGATTGGTGGAGTGTTGCAGAGATGATTGTCCTTCTGGAAGGTTCTCCCATCTCCACAGAGGAACTCTGGAGCTCTGTCAGAGTGACCATCGGGTTCTTGGTCACCTCCTTGACCAAGGCCCTTCTCCCCCGATTGCTCACTTTGGCCGGGCGGCCAGCTCTAGGAAGAGTCTTGGTGGTTCCAAACTTCTTCCATTTAAGAATGCTGGAGGCCACTGTGTTCTTGGGGACCTGCAATGCTGCAGAAATGTTTTGCTACCCTTCCCCAGATCTGTTACTTGACACAATCCTGTCTCTAAGCTCTAAGGTCAATTCCTTCGACCTCATGGCTTGGTTTTAGTTCTGACATGTACTGTCAACTGTGGGACCTTATATAGACTGGTGTGTGCCCTTCCAAATTATGTACAATCAATTGAATAGGCAGATACTGTGGTCCATATTCTCAGATGTAGCTTACAGCACTGTCTGAGGCAGATACTGTGGTCCATATTCTCAGATGTAGCTTACAGCACTGTCTGAGGCAGATACTGTGGTCCATATTCTCAGATGTAGCTTACAGCACTGTCTGAGGCAGATACTGTGGTCCATATTCTCAGATGTAGCTTGCAGCACTGTCTGAGGCAGATTGTGTGGTCCATACAGTATTCTCCTTTGCATATAGAGACTCCATCCATACAGATGACAAAAACATTGAACATTTAGATGTCGAAGCTCATGTGAAGAACATGTCAACTTTACATGAAATGAATGCTCAATCATGCGGTGCAGACATAATCAATGGTTCTTCACCTCTCTCCAAGTAGGATCACTCACTACCATATGCAACCAATGTAGCATGCAGTGAAACTAAGTTTGTGCTTGTTTTACACTTCTTTTCCATGTGACTTCAAGCAAGAAATGTAATTATCTCCGGTCCTATGAGGCATTGCATTACTGCCTATTGACACACACACACACACACACACACACACACACACACACACACACACACACACACACACACACACACACACACACACACACACACACACACACACACACACACACACACACACACACACACACACACACACACACAGCTGTTAAACGAGGTCAGTTTGTCATTTAGGTGAGTGAGAAAGTTATGATTTAATGGTGAGAGGTTAGCACGTCTTGGTGGTATGAAATTTGTGCATTTGTAACTTTTTCACTCATCATTATTGACGATCCAGTCAGGATTATCTGTAATCATGGTAGTCTTTAGAAACATTTTATATTCTTAATTTCAATAAAAATTACTCCAAAATGACAGAAAAGCTCCCTAGAAAGGCCAAAACCTAGGAAGAAACCTAGAGAGGAACCAGGCTATGTGGGGTGGCCAGTCCTCTTCTGGCTGTGCCGGGTAGAGATTATAACAGAACATGGCCAAGATGTTCAAATGTTCATAAATGACCAGCATGGTCGAATAATAATAAGGCAGAACAGTTGAAACTGGAGCAGCAGCACGGCCAGGTGGACTGGGGACAGCAAGGAGTCATCATGTCAGGTAGTCCTGGGGCATGGTCCTAGGGCTCAGGTCCTCCGAGAGAGAGAAAGAAAGAGAATTAGAGAGAGCATATGTGGGGTGGCCAGTCCTCTTCCGGCTGTGCCGGGTGGAGATTATAACAGAACATGGCCAAGATGTTCAAATGTTCATAAATGACCAGCATGGTCGAATAATAATAAGGCAGAACAGTTGAAACTGGAGCAGTAGCACGGCCAGGTGGACTGGGGACAGCAAGGAGTCATCATGTCAGGTAGTCCTGGGGCATGGTCCTATGGCCCAGGTCCTCTGAGAGAGAGAAAGAGAGAGAGAAGGAGAGAATTAGAGAACACACACTTAGATTCACACAGGACACCAAATTGGACAGGAGAAGTACTCCAGATATAACAAACTGACCCCAGCCCCACGACACATAAACTACTGCAGCATAAATACTGGAGGCTGAGACAGGAGGGGTCAGGAGACACTGTGGCCCCATCCGAGGACACCCCCGGGCAGGGCCAAACAGGAAGGATATAACCCCACCCACTTTGCCAAAGCACAGCCCCCACACCACTAAAGGGATATCTTCAACCACCAACTTACCATCCTGAGACAAAGCTGAGTATAGCCCACAAAGATCTCCGCGATGGCACAACCCAAGGGGGGGGGGGGGTGCCAACCCAGACAGGATGACCACATCAGTGAATCAACCCACTCAGGTGACGCACCCCTTCCAGGGACGGCATGAGAGAGCCCCAGTAAGCCAGTGACTCAGCCCCTGTAACAGGGTTAGAGGCAGAGAATCCCAGTGGAAAGAGGGGAACTGGCAAGGCAGAGACAGCAAGGGCGGTTCGTTGCTCCAGAGCCTTTCCGTTCACCTTCCCACTCCTGGGCCAGACTACACTCAATCATATGACCCACTGAGAAGATGAGTCTTCAGTAAAGACTTAAAGGTTGAGACCGAGTTTGCGTCTCTGACATGGGTAGGCAGACCGTTCCATAACAATGGAGCTCTATAGGAGAAAGCCCTGCCTCCAGCTGTTTGCTTAGAAATTCTAGGGACAATTGGGAGGCCTGCGTCTTGTGACCATAGCGTATGTGTAGGTATGTACGGCAGGACCAAATCAGAGAGATAGGTAGGAGCAAGCCCATGTAATGCTTTGTAGGTTAGCAGTAAAATCTTGAAATCAGCCCTTGCTTTGACAGGAAGTCTGTGTAGGGAGGCTAGCACTGGAGTAATATGATCCAATTTTTTGGTTCTAGTCAGGATTCTAGAAGCCGTATTTAGCACTAACTGAAGTTTATTTAGTGCTTTGTCCGGGTAGCCGGAAAGTAGAGCATTGCAGTAGTCTAACCTAGAAGTGACAAAAGCATGGATGAATTTTTATGCATCATTTTTGGACAGAAAGTTTCTGATTTTTGCAATGTTACGCAGATGGAAAAAAGCTGTCCTTGAAATGGTCTTGATATGTTCTTCAAAAGAGAGATCAGGGTCCAGAGTAACGCCGAGGTCCTTCACAGTTTTATTTGAGACGACTGTACAACCATTAAGATTAATTGTCAGATTCAACAGAAGATCTCTTTGTTTCTTGGGACCTAGAACAAGCATCTCTGTTTTGTCCGAGTTTAAAAGTAGAAAGTTTGCAGCCATCCACTTCCTTATGTCTGAAACACATGCTTCTAGCAAGAGCAATTTTGGGGCTTCACCATGTTTCATTGAAATGTACAGCTGTGTGTCATCCGCATAGCAGTGAAAGTTAACATTATGTTTTTGAATAACATCCCCAAGAGGTAAAATATATAGTGAAAACAATAGTGGTCCTAAAACGGAACCTTGAGGAACACCAAAATTTACAGTTGATTTGTCAGAGGACAAACCATTCACAGAGACAAACTGATATCTTTCCGACAGATAAGATCTAAACCAGGCCAGAACTTGTCCGTGTAGACCAATTTGGGTTTCCAATCTCTCCAAAAGAATGTGGTGATCGATGGTATCAAAAGCAGCACTAAGGTCTAGGAGCACGAGGACAGATGCAGAGCCTCGGTCCGATGCCATTAAAATGTCATTTACCACCTTCACAAGTGCCGTCTCAGTGCTATGATGGGGTCTAAAACCAGACTGAAGCATTTCGTATACATTGTTTGTCTTCAGGAAAGCAGTGAGTTGCTGCGCAACAGCCTTTTCTAAAATTTTTGAGAGGAATGGAAGATTCGATATAGGCCGATAGTTTTTTATATTTTCTGGGTCAAGGTTTGGCTTTTTCAAGAGAGGCTTTATTACTGCCACTTTTAGTGAGTTTGGTACACATCCGGTGGATAGAGAGCCGTTTATTATGTTCAACATAGGAGGGCCAAGCACAGGAAGCAGCTCTTTCAGTAGTTTAGTTGGAATAGGGTCCAGTATGCAGCTTGAAGGTTTAGAGGCCATGATTATTTTCATCATTGTGTCAAGAGATAAAGTACTAAAACACTTGAGCGTCTCTCTTGATCCTAGGTCCTGGCAGTGTTGTGCAGACTCAGGACAACTGAGCTTTGAAGGAATACGCAGATTTAAAGAGGAGTCTGTAATTTGCTTTCTAATAATCATAATTTTTTTCCTCAAAAAGAATTTCGTTCATGAATTTATCACTGCTAAAGTGAAAGTCATCCTCTCTTGGGGAATGCTGCTTGTTAGTTAGTTTTGCGACAGTATCAAAAAGGAATTTCGGATTGTTCTTATTATCCTCAAACATTAAGATCCACAACATTTATTCCATGGGACAAAACTAGGTACAGCGTATGACTGTGACAGTGAGTGGGTCCAGAGACATGTTGGACAAAACCCACTGAGTCGATGATGGCTCCGAAAGCCTTTTGGAGTGGGTCTGTGGACTTTTCCATGTGAATATTAAAGTCACCAAAGATTAGAATATTATCTGCTATGACTACAAGGTTGGTGAGGGCGCGCACGTAAAGTTGTCAGGTAGCAAAATAGGTTGGCAATAAAAGGCACAGCACAGCAACTCGGAAACAAGTCTGCAAGTTGTGACCGGAAATGACGTAGTAGTAGCAGTAGTAGTCACCACTCATTCAAATGGCTGTCTATGGGAATATCAATGGAATACCTCCCAGATTGCAGTTCCCAGGGCTTCCAGTAGTTGTCAACAGTCTTTAGAAAGAGTTTCATGCTTGTTTTTTGAAAAATGAGCTAGAAATTGTAGTTTTTCTAGGTGGCTCCCATTTTGGCTGTAGTATTGTAGCGCACGTTGGCGAGGGCGTGCACTTCGTTATTTTTCTCCGGGAATGAACATACTATTCTCCGTCTTAAATTTGATTGTTTATTTACACATTAGGGTACCTGAGGATTGATTTCAAACATTGTTTGACTTGTTTGGAAAAGTTTATTGGCAACTTTCGTGATTAATTTGTATGCATTTTGAACGAGGGATACCGGTGGATTACTGCGTCAAGCGTGCCAAATAAACAGACTTTTTTTGGGATTTGACGCTTCTGCTTGTTTGGAAAATGTTTGTAATGCTTTTGTATTCAGGGCTCTGTCCTCAGATAATCGCATGGTGTGCTTTCACAATAAAGTATTCTTGAAATCTGACAAAGCGGCTGGATTAACAAGAAGTTAAGCTTTTAAACAATGTAAGACACTTGTATTTTCATGAATGTTTAATATTATAAATGTTGTATTTTGAATTTCGTGCTCTGCAATTTCACCGGATGTTGTCGAGGTGGGGCGCCAGCAGCACGCCTATCCCAAAGAGGATTTATAACCTCATAATCAACGTTTGATTTCAAATCTAAACTTTTGGAGTATAGAGCCAAAAGAAGAAAACATGCCTTACTCTGAAGGTAGGTCAGAGTAAATAACACTCCTGTGGTTTAACTGAAGGTAGGTCAGAGTAAATAACACTCCTGTGGTTTAACTGAAGGTAGGTCAGAGTAAATAACACTCCTGTGGTTTAACTGAAGGTAGGTCAGAGTAAATAACACTCCTGTGGTTTAACTGAAGGTAGGTCAGAGTAAGTAACACTCCTGTGGTTTAGCTGAAGGAATGTCAGAGTAAGTAAAACTCCTGTGGTTTAGCTGAAGGTAGGTCAGAGTAAATAACACTCCTGTGGTTTAACTGAAGGTAGGTCAGAGTAAGTAACACTCCTGTGGTTTAACTGAAGGTAGGTCAGAGTAAGTAACACTCCTGTGGTTTAACTGAAGGTAGGTCAGAGTAAGTAACACTCCTGTGGTTTAGCTGAAAGTAGGTCAGAGTAAGTAAAACTCCTGTGGTTTAGCTGAAGGTAGGTCAGAGTAAATAACACTCCTGTGGTTTAACTGAAGGTAGGTCAGAGTAAGTAACACTCCTGTGGTTTAACTGAAGGTAGGTCAGAGTAAGTAAAACTCCTGTGGTTTAGCTGAAGGTAGGTCAGAGTAAATACCACTCCTGTGGTTTAACTGAAGGTAGGTCAGTGTAAATAACACTCCTGTGGTTTAGCTGAAGGTAGGTCAGAGTAAATAACACTCCTGTGGTTTAACTGAAGGTAGGTCAGTGTAAATAACACTCCTGTGGTTTAGCTGAAGGTAGGTCAGAGTAAATACCACTCCTGTGGTTTAACTGAAGGTAGGTCAGTGTAAATAACACTCCTGTGGTTTAGCTGAAGGTAGGTCAGAGTAAATAACACTCCTGTGGTTTAACTGAAGGTAGGTCAGTGTAAATAACACTCCTGTGGTTTAGCTGAAGGTAGGTCAGAGTAAATAACACTCCTGTGGTTTAACTGAAGGTAGGTCAGTGTAAATAACACTCCTGTGGTTTAGCTGAAGGTAGGTCAGAGTAAATAACACTCCTGTGGTTTAACTGAAGGTAGGTCAGAGTAAGTAACACTCCTGTGGTTTAGCTGAAAGTAGGTCAGAGTAAGTAACTGGCTGCCAAGTGGGCGTCACATCACTGTTCTGTCTCTGGCATATCATGTTGCCAAGTACATTGCTAGTGAATGACCAGTCCTTTAGAGTACTGGTAGGGAGCGGCATGGAATCCTGGGTAGGGAGCCATGTTTGGCTGAACAAATTTCATACCACCAAGACGTGCTAACCTCTCACCATTAAATCATAACAGGGGAGGTTAGCATTTATAGGGGGGGGTATGATATTTGTACGTCTGTAACTTTCTCACTCACCTAAATGACAAACTGACCTCGTTTAACAGCTGTGTGTGTGTGTGTGTGTGTGTGTGTGTGTGTGTGTGTGTGTGTGTGTGTGTGTGTGTGTGTGTGTGTGTGTGTGTGTGTGTGTGTGTGTGTGTGTGTGTGTGTGTGTGTGTGTGTGTGTGTGTGTGTGTGTGTGAGGATATCCATCCTCCCCATCAGCTGTGTGTCCTCAGCAGGGAAGTGTTTCTCTCCAGCACTCTTCAGACGACTAGAAAGCAAACAAACACGTTCAGATCTAACCGCTCAACAAAAAAAACATCTTTAAACAAATAAGGACTCTTTGATACCCAGATATTCTACTGTATAAAGAGGAACACAGGTGGTGTTTTCATTAAGAAGAAAAGACCTCCCTCTGCTTTTCCCAGAATCCTGTGTTGTTTCTCCCAGCAGGCTCTGCGCCCTGTCAGCCCATTGGGTGGTGTGGCCCGGGGAGAGATGGAAGGGGCCGGAGGAAGGGGTTAGAGGTCACAATACTATTTCCTTTTCTTCCCACCTGTCAAGTTATTTTCAGATCAGTGCAGATGTGGAAAGGGGGTGAGACATTGGCCATGTTCAAGAGCATCAAAACGACTGCAGGTGACTGCTAACTGACTGATCTACAAATCAGAAATAACACTCCTTATTATTTGTATATCAGTCAGTCAGTCACCATTTGCGGTTTTGATTCTCTCGAACACAGCCATTCCAAATGCACATACACACGTGTGTCCTCTTGCTGGTGTGTTCGAGCGTTAAGCCTAACGAAGCCGACCGTAGACGAAAGTCGGAGAGTGAAGTTGGGGGTAGGTGCACCTGCAACAGCCGAAGGTCATACAGTGTAAGGGTTTTCCAACAGCAAGGCTCATATCAATAGGGCAGTGTCAACATAGCTGCTATTGTTGTTGTTTTTATTTATTTATAAATATCCAAATAAACTTTTCTAACCCTAACACATATCACACACTCATAAATGAAAAACATAACGTGTACAATTCATTGGTTAGAGAGACTTTCATTTGTATCCCCTGTAGCTTTAGAATCCTGGCAATGTTGGTTCTTGTTTCAGTCAGGTCTTTGGCCATGTTCACGTGGGTCAAACAAAAACATTGATTCACAAATAGCGCTTCCCAAAATGCAGGTGATGGCTGAGAAGTAACTGCAGCGACTTGAAGGCGACTTCATTAAAAAATAATTTTTGTCAAGTGAATTCAGTCGACATGTTGTCGCAAGCACACTTTGAAAGGCCAACTTTGTTGATCAAACAATCAGTCATTTTCTTTCCATCTAGTTTGCCACAGAATGGCTGATTTATATTTTAAAGATTTGTTTTATAGTGAATTAACCTGAACATTACCAACATTCATGAGCCTTGGTTGGCTCTGTAACTTTTTCTTGTAGACCTAAACACACAGCACATAGCCTCATTCTCTCTCTCTCTCATCACCCTGCTCCTTTCTCTCCCTCCCTCCAGGCGTTGGACAATGTCCCTCTGCTCTTCTACATCCTGGCATGTAGAAGAAGAAAACACAGGCAAATTGGATCGGATCACTTTTGTCAGGGTGGTGACCAACAATGATCCTGCCCTGACAAAAGTGATCCGCTCCATGCCCTGTGTCTTCTTCAGTATCTCTAGCGGCCTCCAGACACTGATCTAAGGTCAGTTTGGTGTTTTGGTCTTGATGGTTAACGTTTTGATTTTGGATTCATGAGCTGATTCTAGATCTGTGCCAAGGAGTATAAACGCCCTACGCAACAGACTGATGGAGAGGCAATTTATCGCCCTCTAGAGGATACTGAACAATAAGGCATTGTCATAGTAGCTTGACCTCAAATAGCCAAAATTGTTTTCCATAGAACACAGCATACCTTTAAGCATTAAAGCCAGAGGGGGTGTGTGGTATTGGCCAATATATACCCCCCTTAAGCGCTGTTCTTATGCACGACGTGAAGTGGAGTGCCTGGACACAGCCCTTAGCAGTGTATATTGGCCATAGACCTATACCATAAACCCCTGAGGTGCTGTATTCATATTATAAACTGGTTACCAACATAATTAACAAGCATTTTGTCTCATACCCATGGTATATTGTCTGATATACACACCGTTGATATGCTGTTCCCGCCAATCAACATACTGGTCCCAAACTACCTGGTTTATAATAGGCTATAAATATAATTTGAACTGTATGGCGGTGTCTATAGCTAGATGTTGGCAAGAAGTACAACAAAGTTTGTGACACTCGAATGGTTAAATCCGTAATTGGTGATGGAGTAGGTGTACATTTAATCTGATTCAGCAATAATAACATTGCTAATCAGATTAGCAAACCCCGTTACAAATTTGTAACCTTATAGTAAGAAGTAAGAATATCTCTGGAGTCACTTCTAGACGGTTCTTTTCCATTTGTCATAACATGTTTCCCGTGAAACTCTCAGTGCCCATTCATTGGCTAACCTACCGGTTTGTTCTACGACTCTTAGATGACGATTGGTCCAAATAATGTACATCAAACAAAGTGTGCATTCTTATTGGTAGAATGTCTTAAGCCCCGCCTCCAGAAGTAATACATTATACTTTACCTCCTCCCGGAGCAGTGCCACATATATCTGTGCTTGGGGAAACTTCACCCAAAGCCACTTTCTTAAAACAGTTCCGTCCAACGTCACATTACAGCAGACATGGACCACATGATCAACTGGAAGGTTAGTCAGATATATTAATAAAAGTCTATTCATTACTAACAATTTCGTTGTATTGTGTTCTATAAATCGTCCCTTATTCCGCTACGAGGTCGTTGATGTCTGGCAAGCTGCCCATCCTCTCCAATGTTGTTGTGACTTGATAATGACACTTGCTATTTGCATGGACAGTGCAGTGTTACGTTTTTAAGATATTTTTTATTCTCTGTTGTTGGTTAGCTACATTGTTATGAGTGCTTTGTACAGTGACGCATTTACAACGTTTTTAGGATAGTCTTGCTATAAATACTGCAGCCTACGCAGCACCGTTTATTTGGTCTAGTTCACGAGGGTCGTCTTGAGCAGGCGCTGCGCAGAGAAGCAGATCTAAAAGTCAGCTCATTTTACAAGTAACTGAACGGACAGGTTCTAATTATAAAAAGATCAGCTAATTTGGTGTGTGTGTGTGTGTGTGTGTGTGTGTGTGTGTGACACACACTGACAGAAGACAGGCCTAGTATACGGATGGTTGCAGCTGTCCTGCCAACTATGGTGACTGTTTGGGTGTCAGCTGACTTCTAGTCTTTGGACTTTTGGTGTGGGGGTTGGGGGTTGGGGGGTGGGGGGGGGGTCGGTGTAGTATTTTGGTCCCTTGTGGAATTCTAGAGCAGTGGTTCTCAACCAGGGAATCCACAGGGGGTACCTGAGAAGGCTCATGAGACCATAGGCTTACTGTTAAAATGCATGAGAGGGTACTTTAGGGGTACTCCGGGCAGAGCAAAATTCAGTTGGTGGTACAGTAACTGAAAAAGGTTGGGAACTGTTGTTCTAGAGTGTTCCTTCCTTGAGGGATGGTAAGAGGGGCTTGTGGAGAGTGACTTGGTCCTCTACTTGGTCCACTGTGCAATTGAGCATGACAGAGGATTATATTAAGTCGGACAACTTTGTTGGTCAAACAAGTTCTCATTTTCTTTCCATCTAGTTTGCCACAGAATGGCTGATTTTATATTTTATAGATTTGTTCTATAGTGAATTATAGCCTTCATGAGCCTTCATGTCCAGCCTTCATGAGCTTTCATGACCTAAACACACAGCCTCATTCTCTCTCATCACCCTGCTCCTTTCTCTCTCTCCCTCCAGGCATTGGACAATGTCCCTTTGCTCTTCTACATCTTGGCATTGAAGACCCTGGTCTTGTGCCTGGGCTTCGCTGGAGTGAAGATCTATCAGGCTAAGAAGGAAGAGGCCAAGCTGAAGATACAGAGGGCAGAGCAGAGGAGGATAGCGGAGCAGGTGCAGGAGCTCCTGGATAACGAGCTCCTGGACAACAAGAAGGATGACTGACCCGGAGGAACTAGGGAGAGTGTGAGCAGATGAAAGGTGAAATTGAATACAATACAAAATGAGTCCATTTGGAAATCAGTCAGCAATATAGACTGGTAGATAACAATGGGTGTTTTCAAAGCTGCTTCAAAGGGTATGATGTCTTTAAAGTACAGTAGTTATTGGTCAGTTTGAGCTAAACATTTCCCCTTTCTTCCCAGGAACTACAGTATGTCACCTGCCTGGGGACCTACATGCTCCAAGGATGGGACGGAGCTCTGATTGGCTGGTCTGGGGAGGAAGTGTTGAGAATGTCTAGTTCCTGTTGGACAGTACTCACCCAGAACAGGCCTGGGGTCCTGGACATTGCTGCGGGTGTCATTCTTTTTTTACACAAACTTTTAACTTCAGAGCCACCAGATGTTTTGTAAATAAAGACTGTTTTTGTACCTCTGTTGAAGCGGTCTTTCTTTGTCACATTTGATGTATAGAGCTGAATGTTGGAGACAGTGGTGTGATGGAGAGGTTGTCAGTCTATTGACTACACATTAGGGGGCATTTAATTTTTCCTGATCAAGGAGATGAGAAAGCCACTATAGCACTGTTATCATGTTGACTGTTTTCCCTGGTTCGTCTGTATGATGTGTACTTTTGGTACTTATTTGAATGATTTTATAGATAATTTAAAACTTGCTGATTATCTCCGTTAAGTGAAAAGCACTTAATCAAATGTATTAGACTATTGAGAAGTCTTAGTGGCTGTACATGGCTCGGTTCCCTGCACATTGTACATTTGGCATTGGAACTGACCCTGCTTTATATAGCTTCCTCTTATTTCTGATGTTTTTCTTAAACAATTATTAGTTATTTTGATATTGAGCACTGCACTGTTGGGTAGAACTTAACAAGTTAAGCATTTCACTGTACCTTTGTGCCTGTGACAACTTTTAACTTGTAAAGGTGATAGTTTGAAAGGGTGCACATCCAACTGTCACCATAGGGAGGCAGCGAAGTGCCGCCAATTGGCCAGAATGTGAAGTGGCTCCAGACAGTACTTGCCTATGTTGAACATTTGAAAATAAACCACCACATTAAAACAAACCACACATTCCCGTGACTTTAGCGGTGAAGTCTTTATTCCATGATAACTCACTAGATTATTATTCAGAGTATAATGACAGTTCAGAGTACAAAAGTAGCTAAATGACTAATGCAACTAAACCGCTGGGGTGGATAACTTCATTCCAGATGTGCTGTGATGGCGCATGCATTAAACATTTCACAGTGCATCTACACAAGCCTCCCACTACAACCTATGAACCCCCCTCTCTCTCTCTGACAGCAGTGCACACAACCAACCCTCCTACAGTAACTGCATTTCAGAGCCCTAATGGCCCCAAAATAGCCGTGTAAGTCAAGTGAGACCAGCCATACTGGCCAGGAAGATGTGCAGCAAAAATGTACAGTAAGCTATGAAGACCCATGCAGGAGGCCATCCCTGCCCCGTGTGATCAGCGTGATATGGCAGCCATTTCTGTCGAAGGAGGATGAACTAGGAGGGGAGCTTGTATTTACATACAGTAACATCTCAATGCTATGGAAGCAGAGGAGTCATTATTGGAGACATATTATTGAACAAGTCCCTTTCATAGAATTCACTCCTTGACAGGTTCATTTGCTAAGAAAGTAACTTTGAAGTGTTCTGCTTACAAATGTTAGGCCTGGCGTAAAGACCATTAGGAATTATTCATGAATAATAATTAGGTCTATTGTGATGTCATCAAATAGAATGTAATTTGTACTCCTCGATGAGTGAAACATCGTAAATCGCTGAGCTAGTGATGGCAGCATTCCACAGGAGGTTGGCGGCACCTTAATTGGGAGGACGGGCTCGTGGTAATGACTGGAGCGCAATAGGTGGAATGGTATCAAATACATCAAACACATAGTTTGACGCCATTCCATTCGGCCCGTTTCAGCCATTATTATGAGTCGGCCTCCACTGCAGCATGCACACACATCTTATAGACAAGGAAATGATGGATCCAGTACACAGTATGAAATGAGTCTATAGACAAGGTTTGTTACGGGGTCCTGAATTACAAGTCACAATGAATCCAAAGAAAGTTGATCCCCCCGTGTCTCTCTAGAGAGGACTACAACATCTCTCTCACTACCATGCCTGACCATGAACATATACAACGGTTACAAAGCAAATTAAGTAAAACATTTTTTTACAGCAAATATATTCAACATCCCTTGCACTTAATTCTCTGTCTACTTCTCTTTCTCTCAAGTGTTTAATATTGTTCCAAATGGAGGACGAAAGAGAAATTAAATGTGAAATGATAAGAGATGAATGTCTCTCGCTCTCTTTTCGTTTCTCTCTCTCCATGAAAAGGCAGGGCTTTGAGAGGCGACTCCCCCTAGTGTTAGAGAGGATGTATTACATGTCCCAACAGCATCCTCCCAGGGCCAGGTTGTCATTGACTTCTGAGAGGCAGATGTGGGAGACATACTTTGTGGATGTTAGAGTGCCCCCTCTCTCTGCCGCTCACTGCATGACACCGGGGGTGATATCCGGACGCCGTGTCTGGATGATTTTGGGGCGAGGGGGGCGGTTGCTGCTGCTGGTGCTTCCTTCTGTGTCGTCTTCGCCCCCCGAGCTGTCCTGCTCGTTCTCACACACGTGGACCACTACGCTGGGGGTGGTGGGGGTGCCGGTGTGCAGCTCGTACTTCTCACCTAATTTAGAGTTGGAGAGAGGACAGTTAACACTGTAGGACCGGCCACAATCAAACTGATGGCAATACAAAGGACAGCTACTGTAATTCCATCACATTGAATTAAAATCTATTTTAGGTTCCCATCCTCATTGTAGCAAGTGTGTGTGTGTTGTACCTGGCCCTAGTTTGGAGATAGCACAGAGAAGGTCGTAGTTGATGACGGGCACGGCGTCCGGGGCCTGCTGCCACCCCACCGGTGGCGAGGCTGGGGGGGAGATCAGGAACTGTTTGTCAGGTTTAGGGGGCTCCAGGCGGGGACTGCCTATGAGGATGGACTGCAGGGCAGACGGGGGGGGGAGCGAGACACGAGGCTCAATGTAGATCAATGGAATCAAATCAGTGCCAACACTGCTGCTAGCGAAACCAAAGTGACAAACACTTTTTTTAAATAATTTGTTTAACTTTATTTAACAAGGCAAGTCAGTTAAGAACAAATTCTTATTTACAATGACGGCCTACTTGTAAAGGCCTCCTCTAACCCGGATGACGCTGGGCCAATTGTGCGCCGCCCTATTGGACTCCCGATCACGGCGATACAGCCCGGGATCGAACCCGGGTCTTTAGTGACGCAGTGCCTTAGACCGCTGCGCCACTTGGGAGCTATTATTTGTAATGCATAGCATATTTCCACTACCAAAAGATCCAAGTAACTGAAGGTATGGGGTCATTGGGTGATGTACATATAGTATGGGGGCATTGGGTGATGTACATATAGTATGGGGGCATTGGGTGATGTACATAAAGTATGGGGGCATTGGGTGATGTACATAAAGTATGGGGGCATTGGGTGATGTACATAAAGTATGGGGGCATTGGGTGATGTACATAAAGTATGGGGGCATTGGGTGATGTACATATAGTATGGGGGCATTGGGTGATGTACATAAAGTATGGGGGCATTGGGTGATGTACATAAAGTATGGGGGCATTGGGTGATGTACATATAGTATGGGGGCATTGGGTGATGTACATATAGTATGGGGGCATTGGGTGATGTACATAAAGTATGGGGGCATTGGGTGATGTACATAAAGTATGGGGGCATTGGGTGATGTACATAAAGTATGGGGGCATTGGGTGATGTACATAAAGTATGGGGGCATTGGGTGATGTACATAAAGTATGGGGGCATTGGGTGATGTACATAAAGTATGGGGGTATTGGGTGATGTACATATAGTATGGGGGCATTGGGTGATGTACATAAAGTATGGGGGCATTGGGTGATGTACATAAAGTATGGGGGTATTGGGTGATGTACATATAGTATGGGGGCATTGGGTGATGTACATAAAGTATGGGGGTATTGGGTGATGTACATATAGTATGGGGGTTTTGGGTGATGTACATATAGTATGGGGGTTTTGGGTGATGTACATAAAGTATGGGGGCATTGGGTGATGTACAGAAGTCGTGTCTCTACCTGTGCGAAGTAGAGGCGCATCTCTTTGCCGTTGAAGTCGCTCTTGTGCAGTCGGAGCCGCGCCTCAGCGGCAGCCAGTGCATCGCTGAAGTTGATTCTCACACGCCGGAAACTCTTAAAGAACTGGAAGTTCACGTCCGGGTCGAAGGAGCGGAACAGAGACTCAAAACTGGCCTATAGGAGGAGAGAGAGAAAAGAGGGTGAGAAAAAGAGGGCGAGAGAGAAAGAGGGGGTGAGAGGGCGAGAGAGAGGGTGAGAGGTCGAGACAGAAAGAGAGAGGGCGAGAGAGAAAGAGGGGGTGAGAGGGCGAAAGAGAAAGAGGGCGAGAGAGAAAGAGGGTGATAGAGAGAAAGTGGGGGTGAGAGGGCGAGAGAGAAAGAGGGTGAGAGAGGGCGAGAGAGAAAGGGGGTGAGAGGGCGAGAGAGAAAGAGGGTGAGAGAGGGCGAGAGAGAAAAGCGGGGGTGAGAGGGCGAGAGAGAAAGAGGGTGAGAGAGGGCGAGAGAGAAAGGGGGGGTGAGAGGGCGAGAGAGAAAGAGGGTGAGAGAGGGCGAGAGAGAAAGGGGGGGTGAGAGGGCGAGAGAGAAAGAGGGGGTGAGAGAGCGAGAGAGAAAGAGGGGGTGAGAGGGCGAGAGAGAAAGAGGGGGTGAGAGAGAAAGCCGTTGAGAGGGCGAGAGAGAAAGCGGGTGAGAGGGCGAGAGAGAAAGCGGGGGTGAGAGGGCGAGAGAGAAAGAGGGGGTGAGAGAGAAGGTACAGTACAAGTGAGTTGGATAGTGATGTTGCCACACAGCATTAGTAATGGAATGACGTAATACATTAAATACATAATGGTCTGTTTACCCAGAAATAGGCTATGCTTCTCAAAACTGCTCAGTCACCATGATCCCACAGATAATAATAGTCTAACAAACATTAACTACAGTTATGAGACTGTTGCCTGGGAGAGAACCAGCAGTGGGAGAGAAGCCCAACAAAAAGCCTAAAACCAAGAGGCTCAGCTGTCTGGGGCACTGCATCGCAATGCTAGAGGCTTCACTACAGACCCGGGTTTGATCCCAGGCTGTGCCGCAGCCGGCCGCGACTGGAGGACCCATGAGGCGGCGCACAATTGGCCCAGCGTCATCCGGGTTAGGGGAGGGTTTGGCCGGTCGAGATGCCCTTGTCCCATCGCGCTTTAGTGACTCCTGTGGCGGGCCGGGCGCATGCACGTTGACACGGTCGCCAGTTGTACGGTGTTTCCTCCGACACATCGGTGCGGCTGGCTTCCGGGTTAAGTGGGCATTGTGTCAAGGAGCAGTGCGGCTCGGTTGGGTCGTGTTTCGGAGGATGCACGGCTCTTGACCTTCGCCTCTCCTGAGTCAGTACAGGAGTTGCAGCGATTGGACAATTGGATACCACGAAATTGGGGAGAAAAAGGGTTAAAAAATAAAAATAAAAACCCAAGACCAGTCCAGGCACAATGACAATAAAACCAAACCCTATAAAGGCCAAATGCATTGTGATTTGAAAGGTACATTTGTCAAGTGTATGAAGACTTGTACTGTAAGTACCTTTCCTGAAAACACCGTCACCAACCTCGTTTCATATCTTCAGTCTTTCAGGCCTAATGTTACCCACCCCCGCCCTTCTAAAAAT
This sequence comes from Oncorhynchus masou masou, assembly GCF_036934945.1. Classification (NCBI taxonomy): domain Eukaryota; kingdom Metazoa; phylum Chordata; class Actinopteri; order Salmoniformes; family Salmonidae; genus Oncorhynchus; species Oncorhynchus masou. Next base: position 14,754,049 of record NC_088218.1, on the reverse strand, counting down.
AGCTGCTGCAAAATGCTTGACTAAACTGTCCCCTTAAAATGAGGAACACTGCTCGGTTGTCATGGCAACCCTGCTCAACTTGTGTGCGTGCCTGGACTTGGTGAGCGTCGGGGTCCGTCGCTAAAGAAAGACCCAGTGTGACAGCGGTCTGAAAGGAGCTCAGCTCAGACCATGAGGGCCGCTGCATCTCATTGGTCTAAAGCAGTTTGGAACGATTCGTTCAGTGAGAACTAATCACAAGCTGCAGCCAAGCACAGATCTTGGAGCAGATTACTTAACCATTACAACCACTGACAAATGGACCTCAAAGGCTACAGAATCTGACTTTAGATCAGTTTTAGGAGACAGATCAGAGGCGACATATAAAGCCTTCTTACCCGGGACTCAGGCCTGTCAAACACTTCCTGGTTGGTCACCGAGGCAACAAGGCAGAAGGCGTTACACTTGGTGGTCTTGAGGTGCATGATGGGAAGGGCAGGGAGGCAGAGGCCTTTCCACCTGATAATGCGGGAGGTCAGAGTTTGTGAGGAGGGGCCGGGATGAAGATGACAGGTGTGGGGGGGTTGCGCCGCCTTCCCCAGCGTGAGGGTTGAGGGAGATCTCGTTCCCACAAAAAATAAAACGTATTTTTCCCGTTTCCCTTACTTCCTCCTCTTCTCTATCTCTCTCTGTTTGTACAGTCCGCACCCCACTAAGACAGCTGGAAAAGCCTGCAGCCAAATGAAGAGCCAAAATGTCCAGTGACGTTCAAGCCGGAAGCAGTTAGCTACTGAGCAGCGAGCCCAGATCCAGAGTTAGCGCTCAGGTTCCACCCTTGGCAGTGAGGTCTATAGGACAGACACAGGCAGCTACACAACAGCTGAAAACAGTCCTCCGTCTAGGCTGTAGAACATTCCAACAAGACTATGGGCTGCATTTGTAAAAGTCTCATATAATAAAGCCTTCTGTCTGTCTGGTCTCCGGCTCTCTCTGCCTCTGCAGCCACTTATATGAGAGTCACAACTACTGACGTACACCACAGCCCCTCCCTCTCTCTCCTTCTTCTCTTCCTTCGTTCCATGGTTCATTCACTCCCAGCCAACCCGCTGACACAGGGGGTGTGTCCTTCATTTCTTCCCTCCCTCCTTCACTCAGACATGGTCCCTCCCTCTCTCCTTTGCTGACTAATTAGAGAGGCAGTGAGACAGAGAAAGACAGAGGACTGGAAAATAACTAAATCAATCCTAAATCAGACTGAAGTGTTAATCTCTTCACTCTTCTCTTGTTCTCTCTCTCACTCACTCACAGACACACACACACACACACACACACAAAACATATGACAAATCTGTTGCTTAGTTGTGAATGGAAAATATGTGCAAATCAGAAACTGAGCCATGAATCTGACACAATAAAACCACACACATACACTGAATCAGCTTATCGGGGCACTTGACTCTGGCCTGCTGAGCGTCAGCCGTGGAAAACACACGTCATTCTGGGTATAAATATGCCCGAGAGCTTCACTACAGAGAGACACAGACGAGAGAGAAAGAGATACTAACAGAGTACATGAGAGAAAGGGAGAGAGACAGCCTGAAAAACAGAGGTCTGTGTGGAGAGTAAGGGAAGAAGAGAGAGAGATGAAGGAGAACTGGTTCTTATGGAAAGTATGCAGCTTAACAGCACTGTGAGAGGAAAAATGGATGAGAGAGAGAGACTAAAGTAAAGGCTAAGCATGTATGTCTATAATGTATGTGCTAAATGTAGTATACACTTGTTTGTGTGTTAGTAGTGAAGTGACAATCTGTATGTGTGTGTTTGTGTGTGTGTGTGAGAAAGCAAATGTTCCAGTGAGGGAATGGAAAATAGGAATATGAAACCAAAACAGAGAGGACGGAAAAAATGCAGGGCTGAGAGCCGCCGCCACCCCCCCCCCCCCCCCCACACACACACACACACACAATGAGTGTTATGCAAAGGAACTCTGAAAGAGATAGTTAGTCTCACACACACACACCCACACTAACAGGGCAGGACAAAGGTCTGGAGATGGTTAACACACACGTACACTGTCACACACACACAGAGGTCTGGAGATGGTTAACAACAACAAACACAAACACTCACATTAAACCTCAGCTGCTCTGCAGGGAGGAAGAGGAGGGAGGCACATGTTTCCATACAACACCCACACACTTTAAAACTAGCCTACACCCACAGGCCTACATGCAAGTTAACAGTATCGAGATATTGTGTCTGGACCCTCGACTGACACTTTTTGACAGCACTACTTTTATTCTGCATGCAGAGATCATCAACTCTTGTCTGAGATGTCGTCTCCAGCTGCTGCTACACGAAAGGTAGTGAGTAACAAATCATACTAGCCATTGGCTGTGATTGACCAGCCAGTCGGCTAGAAGACAGAACCTAGAACAGCAGAGTGTGACCTCAGACAGTGACAGGTGGAACCTCAGAACTGGTTGTATATTCTAGAACACTCCACCATTGTCTGATCTAAGTGGCAGAAATAGCAGGAATGACCAAAGTGTCACTGATAGTTTTGAAGAGCACCAGAAACCAGACAACACAGACGCATGCACACCTTTACATCAAAGACTAGACAACAAAGAGATTCTGTCCCCCCAGCACATCGTAGAGAGACAAGTGCACAGAGGTTGTACTCAGGCAGAGTACTTAAAGTACTTAAATATGCAGAAATCTCTACACCATTTCCTGGTTGATAAAATTCTAAATTGTTCGCCTAATTTCAGTTTGTGACAAAACAAGTGTAGAGAATCATTGTACCATCTAAACCGCTGTGAAATATATTTTCTATAACCAAAAATATTGTATTTTCAGCTGTTTGAAGCTGGTGTACAAAACAAAGTAAAAGACGCAAAAACAAAACTTAATGGGAAGAATAGAAATAGCACACATAGAACAGATATACATACCGCTTCTTAGACTTGCATTCAATGAGAATGGCAGATCTATAACTCACATTTATATGTCAATTTGATCAAATTGCCCCAAAAAAAGTTACTTCATGTAGCTTTAAGCCTACCAGCTGCAGTCTGGTACTAGTGTGCAAGAACACACACACTACCTGCTCTGTTCTCTCTCCAGGCCTAAGGCTTTGTGAATCAAATATCTCTGCCACGCAAATCCCTCAGTGAGTACAGTAAGACAGTACAGGTCACAGTTTCCATTCGGTAACCTCTGGGGTGTCACGTGTGTGGCCAGTCCCTGGTGGTGACCTGTATTAAAATGACCTGCTGTAATAATGTGTGGCCCTTACTGCAGGAGGGAAGCCATTCTGATTTGGACAGGACAGTTTACCTGATTAAGGGCAGGGACGGGTCTTAAAACGAGATGAATATCTGAATAGGATGGAAACGTTGTGTGTCTTTGTCAAACATTCCTAAAGGAGAACACAGTGTTGATGCACACAGTGGAATATTCCATCACATGATCTCTCAGCTGACTCAAAGCTCCTTAAAGGACCCCGTGAAAAGAAAAACACTTTTATTCAAAACAGTCAAGTTTTTATGACCTTTACCCTGTTTCACTTCCTTCTAAGCCCAATTGATTATTCAATCATTGATCTGTGTGAGTGAGAGAGTGTGTGAGTGAGTGAGAGAGAAAGTTGGAGTATGTGTGGCTTGACCAGCTGTTCTGGTTTGAGCACCTGTCTCACTGTTTCTGCCCCCTCCCGTCCATGGAAGAGGCCATCAGTAGGAAAATACATTTCAGCTGAATCGGACACTATTCACCAATGTCACCACACCAGCAAGGCCTCTATGTTAAACAAACAATGTGTAAATTCCATACAGCATTGACTTCTGTTTGTTGTTTCGCACAACAGTACTGTTTGTATGGCCCATAGTAGTGTGTAGTAGACCCATGGTGAGTTGACACTTGGTTCTCATGAACAAAAGCAACCGTGTGTGGTAGGGCTGACCCCAATTAGTTGACTGGTTGATGGTTGTTCTTTTCTCTTTTGTTTGGGGCGTTCCTGCCAACGTTGAGTAAGGACGCGCACCTGATTATGCACTGAAGTAGGCCTATATGCTACCTGGCCTATGTGCAAATGTAGGCATATAAATGTGCCCATTTGGGGATCTGATTGTATTTCTGATTGGCTTTAATGCACCACCACTAATGAGCTGTGGAGCTTCTCAAAGTAATGTTTACTTCACCTAAAAGAGAAAGCAAACAAAGTCTGTTTTTACATCCATTGAGAATTACAATCGTTCCTCAATGTACACCACCGGTCAAAAGTTTTAGAACACCTACTCATTCAAGGGTTTTTCTTTATCTTTACTATTTCTACATTGTAGAATAATTGTGAAGACATCAAAACTATGAAATAACACATATAGAATCACGTAGTAACAAAAAAAGTGTTAAATCTATTTAATATTTGAGATTCTTCAAATAGCCACCCTTTGCCTTGAAGACAACTTTGCACACTCTTGGCATTCCCTCAACCAGCTTCTTGAGGTAGTCACCTGGAATGCATTTCAATTAACAGGTGTATCTTCTTAAAAGTAAATTTATGTAATTTCTTTCTCTCTTAATGCATTTGAGCCAATCAGTTGTGTTGTGACAATGTAGGGTGGGTATACAGAAGAAAGCCCTATTTGGTAAAAGACCAAGTCCATATTATGGCAAGAACAGCTCAAATAAGCAAAGAGAAACGACAGTCCATCATTACTTTAACCTGTTGAAACTCTGGGGGCGCTATATCATTTTTGGATAAAAAGACGTGCCCGTTTTAAGCGCAATATTTTGTCACAAAAAGATGCTCGACTATGCATATAATTGGTAGCTTTGGAAAGAAAACACTCTGACGTGTCCAGAACTGCAAAGATATTCTCTGTGCGTGCCCTAGAACGTGAGCTACAGGCAAAACCAAGATGAGACGGCATCCAGGAAATGAGCAGGATTTTTGAGGCTCCGTTTTCCATTGTCTCCTTATATGGCTGTGAATGCGAGAGGAGTGAGTCTGCCCTTTCTGTTGTTTCCCCAAGGTGTCTGCAGCATTGTGACGTATTTGTAGGCATATCATTGGAAGATTGACCATAAGAGACCACATTTACCAGGTGTCCGCCCGGTGTCCTGTGCCGAAATTGGTGCGCAAAACTCAGCTGCAAGTATTTTTCCATGGAATTCAGAGAAGAAAGCAGGCTTCCACGAACGATATATCAATGAAGAGATATGTGAAAAAACACCTTGAAGATTGATTCCAAACAACGTTTGCCATGTTTCGGTCGATATTATGGAGTTAATTCTGAAAAAGTTTGACGTTGTAGGTGACTGAATTTTCGGTTCGTTTCGGTAGCCAAATGTGATGTACAAAACGGAGCGATTTCTCCTACACAAAGACGCTTTCAGGAAAAACTGCACATTTGCTATGTAACTGAGAGTCTCCTCATTGAAAACATCCGAAGCTCTTCAAAGGTAAATGATTTTATTTATTTGGTTATCTGGTTTTTGTGAAAATGTTGCGTGCTAAATGCTACTCAAAATGCTAAGCTAGCTTAGCATACTCTTACACAAATTAGTGAATTGCTATGGTTCAAAAGCATATTTTGAAAATCTGAGATGACAGTGTTGTTAAGAAAAGGCTAAGCTTGAGAGTAGGCGCATTATTTTCATTTTATTTGCGATTTTCAGAAATCGTTAACGTTGCGTTATGCTAATGAGCCTGAGGCTTTAGTCACGATCCCGGATCCGGAATGGGGAGTTTCAAGAGGTGACAAAGTTCAGTCAATACGGAAAATTTCAAGAACTTTGAAAGTTACTTCAAGTGCAGTCGCAAAAACCATCAGGCGTTATGATGGAACTGGCTCTCATGAGGACCGCCACAGGAAAGGAAGACCCAGAGTTACCTCTGCTGCAAAGGATAAGTTCATTAGAATTACCAGCCTCAGAAATTGCAGCCCAAATAAATGTTTTATTTTATTTTACCTTTAACTAGGCAAGTCAGTTAAGAACAAATTCTTATTTTCAATGACGGCCTAGGAACAGTGGGTTAACGGATTTTTACCTTGTCAGCTCGGGGATTTGATCTTGCAACCTTTCAGTTACTAGTCCAACGCTGGTCAACTAACAGACACATCTCAACATCAACTGTTCAGAGGAGACCTGTGTGAATCAGGCCTTCGTGGTCGAATTGCTGCAAAGAAATCACTATTAAAGGCCACCAAATAAGAAGATGAGACTTGTTTGGGCCAAGAAACATGAGCAATAGACATTAGACCAGTGGAAATGTGTCATTTGGTCTGGAGTCCAAATTGGAGATTTTGGATTCCAAGTGCTGCATCAGATGACCTGGCCTCCATAATCACCTGACCTCAACCACATTGAGATGGTTTGGGAGGAGTCGGACCACAGAGTGGGAAAGGAAATGCAGCCAACAAGTGCTCAGCATATGTGAGAACTTCAAGACTGTTGGAAAAACATTCCAGCTGAAGCTGGTTGAGAGAAAGCCAAGAGTTTACAAAGCTGTCATCAAGGCAATGGGTGGCTATTTTGATTTGGTTACTACATGATTCCATATGTGTTATTTCATAGTTTTGATGTCTTCACTATTATTCTACAATGTAGAAAATAGTAAAAATAAAGAAAAACCCTTGAATGAGTAGGTGTTCAAAAACTTTTGACCGGTAGTGTATTTGAAAAATCTTTACAGCTCTCTCCCTTTCGATAACAACTCAGTGTGAAAGGGAAAAATGTCATGCTCTTATCCAGTGGAAATGTCATAAAATAGACCTACCTGATCACTTCTTATCCATTGCACAAATAACTTACAGCTGTGTCTGTCTTAAGCTCACTGGCACAGGAAACTGAGGGCCCAGAATATGTTATACAATGTTGCAAGTTTGCTAGTGTGAGCTGGGCCAGACCCAAGTTAATAGTTGATACAATGTTTCAAGTTCGTTGCAGACAGGCCATGCGTAGCCAATGTGATTTATATGATATTTCTTTTATCAGGATATTTTCTACCTGCAGGCTGCAATGTTTTTATTTGTTGGTTTTATGTAGGCTATTTTTATATAGTTGCAATGGCAATAGAAGTTGCATTTTAAGTTTGTATAATTTTTATTTAGATAGAATTTTGATTAACCACATGACAATGATTTTGTGATGTGAAGATGTTATTCTAAATTAAATTAAACTGTTCCATGAAAAAGTGCATTTGAAAACCATAACTAGCATGCAAATCGGTAGAAATTGTAAGATAAATTGGCTTTGCTCATGAGAAAGGTTGTGGACTCCTTGTGTAGCCCATTACTAGCAACTTCAGGGGGATGGTCGGGACAGGTTAAGGTTTTTTCTTCCTGTTATCTTGATCTCTGGCTCCCTCTTGAGTCATCTGCATCTTATTTCATCAAACAGTGAGCTGAAAGCATCAGACAAGCTCAATGCGTATAGCTGACTTTATTAAAACAAATAGTGTGTCTATAATGAAAAATACGTTTAAAAATTCCAATCACTCAATTTTTTATGTGTTTTTTCCCCCTCGATATATAGACATCCTATTTGTTATATGCAGAACGGACGACTTTCGGTCAACCAATATAAATGTTTTTATCGGGACAGCCCAAGTGTGTGGATTTATTCTATTTGCTTTAAACAAATTGCAAGGCATAGGGCCTAGTCTTTACATTGAACTACGTCTCTAATTTCTCCCCCATCTCTTCCTGCTTATGACTGCTGTCCTTACTGTTCCTTACTTCCTGCCAGCTCCAATGGAAACTCTCTCTGAATCAAAGACTAGCCGACAATGAGCGAAAGAATGTTGTGTACACTGAAAAATACATTAGTCAGATTTCCAACACAAAAACTCAGCCCCTGTGACACATTCACCTGACCTCAGGAAGGCTAGATGTTATCAGAGACTGAGATAATGGGAGTGTGTACCAGATATGCATTTTACTAAAGATACCAATCTTTGTTTTATGATTTTGGCTATATCCTCAAAGTCCAGAAATGCTTTTGACTGAATAGGGCCCCTGCTTGCCAACTCTCTCCCTGCTGTTGTTCAGGGGGATCTCCTGAATGACATCTGGCCTAGTTAGAGCATACACCCTTTTCCATTGTTCTGATTACAGTGTGTTACGACATAGTCTACTTCCAGTGGCCTTCATTTGACTGACAAAGAGGTCACAGCCTCCTCAGCCAAAACCCCTGACAAGAGATCGGTGAGAGGAGCAGAGATGACTCGACATGTTTGTGCCATATCATTTTCACTTATTGGCTAGCTAAGTGGTCATGAAGGAAAGAAGACAAGGAAATGAAAGAGTAAAATAAACACTCTGCCGGTGTGCATCGGTCCTTGGCTAAACTCTGAGATTCTGGCCCAGTTAGGACAGAATCTCAGTTTTTCCAAGCTTCCTGTATTCTGGCCTTGTTATGGGGGGAAATCTAGTAATGTTCTTGCTGATGGAACTGTTCCAACCCCTATGGAATCAGGCAGGGGATGGAAGGGAACCATTTCCATGTGTGTGATGAGGGTGTGAGTGGTTGATTGGAACTACACAACTAGGAGCCTAAGACTCATCTTTAGAAAGATGCCAATTCTTTGGAGGAGTGGAATGTAATACTATCTTTGGATTGAACATGAGTACACACACACACACACACACACACACACACACACACAAATAGGTTTAAGTTGTTTAGTAGGGAACCATTGTAATGTAATGGAAGCTTGCTTTGGTTGAATGCTTTGATCCACCATAACACACATCCTTACCTTCAGAGTTTGGTCATTGAAAACATCTTCAGTTACTTTGCATGCGATAAGGGCGTTGGGAAGGTCGGTAAACTGCACGTCGACCGTTGCCTCAGCACCATCGCTCTTCTCTGATTTCTGCATATTGTACTTGTTCTAGTCGCGCCAGGTTAGTTGTTTGAACTTGCAGTTCGGACCTAGCAGTCACTGTAGCTAAATATACTGTGGTCCTCCGTTAGCTTTCAGCTAGCTAGCTAGCAGAAGCGCTTAGCTACTATCTCATCGCAAGCTCCTTAAGAGTCGTCATTAATTAATGAGCAAAAGTTAAATAACTAATGTAGTTATGTTTTTTTTATGGCCAAATATTTCTCAATAAATTATATTCAAAACGCATATTACAATAAAAACTGAAAGTACTGGCAAAGAGCTGGTGGCACATCGACTAAAGGAGATGACGTCAAGGAGACGAAAAACAGCTGATGCGATTTTCCGGTTTAGAACTGTCGCAACGCAGCTTCACTGATCACTGCAATTCGGGATTGTCCAAAATATTACATGATAACGAGTTTGACTCATACAGTCTGTTTTAGATCAATGATGTCTACGCAGCGCTTTACCCCATTGCAAATTACCGGAACGCTCTGAAGGTGATGGCACATTAGCTGACACTGTGTTGAGTTTTAGCACACTGTCATTTTGCCCTGAACTGTTCGTTGCAAATGCCGTACTTATGTCTACTGAAGTGAAGTCTATTTATTTATATGTAAATGACCTGCTATTATATCATATTTAATACCATTATAGACATAGCAATACTGCCCTCTAACGTTGAAAAACGTAAGGCCTACAGTCAGTATTAGATGAACTTCTTTATTTGAAGAGTATGATGGAAGCATCATCAATAAGTTTAGATCGAAGAATGAAATTTAAAAGATAAATAATTGCTAAGGTTATTCATCCTTTTGTACCAAAATTCTCTTGTGTGAATAATTCAATTTGGTCAACAATGCAATCCTTTACCTTCCGATGCCTCTGCCTGTAGGTCTACCTCTGACTGCCAGACAGTGGTTTTATAGGTCTACTCTGCCTAAAAAGCCCGAAAGGGGATAAGGGATTGTGCTAGGACAACTGTGCTTTACTGAAAAGCTAACTCAGGGCATCCTCACTGACCTCATTAGAGGCTCACTCTATGAGATATGTTAAAGGAGAACTGAAAAATTCCAAGGGGTCAGGGCGGGGGGGGGGGCTGATTTGGGGGGGGGCATGTATGAAGGCAGCCATCAGGAGGAGGAGATTGTTAGGGAAGTGGTTGAATGGATGGGGGTTGGAGTGGAGTAGAGGGGCCTGGGGTATTGGGAGGGATGTGGGATACTGGGGCTATGCTGTGCTAGGCATGGTTGTGGGGGTATAGGCTCTGGAGCTGGGCTGAGCTGGGGGGTATAGGCTCTGGAGCTGTACTAGGCTGGGGGGATATAGGCTCTAGAGCTGGGCTGGGCTGGGCTGTGGGATATAGGCTCTGGAGCTGGGCTGGGCTGGGGGGATATAGGCTCTGGGCGGATTTAAATTAGGCAGGCTGGTCATGTGGGGATCAACTTCTGAAACTCAGCCTAATCCTTTGGAGAAGGAGGGAGAGAGAGAGAGAGAGAGAGAGAGAGAGAGAGAGAGAGAGAGAGAGATTGTACTTTGACCAACTGGACACAGGCACTATTTACAGATTGGAGCCCCAGGCAGCGACAACTAGAAGCTGTGCATGCGTCCGTGGAACCTACAAACACACACTTATCCAACTTTCTCAAACTTGGCTTGAACTCCTGGACACATACTCGTTGGAACCTTGAACACACTCCTTCCCAGTGTGTGTTGGTCTTCCAGTAACCATGGCTCAGTCTGAAGCTAATGGCCTCAGCCCGGACCTCTCCAATGGAGCCATCATCCACAGCCCTATAGGAACCTGTACCAACCCGGACAGACAGAGACAACGAGATGAAGAGGAGGAGGATGTAGAACTAGCAGAGGAGGTGTTAGAACTGGGGGAGGAGGTGGGCGAGGACATGGAGTACATTGGGATTGCAGTTGCAGCTGATCATTTCGAAGTGACGATGCAAGCTAGCGGGAGTAGAGGAAAGGAGGGAGAGGAGGGGGAGAGGGGGATTGAAGAGGAGGTTGGTTTACAGGAAAAGAGAGAGAGGGATAAAGGGGAGCAGGAGCTGACCGTGACAGTTGTTGTAATTGAAGAGGAGGAGAAAGAGCAGGAGAAATCTGTAGAGGCTGTTGAAGAAGAGAAGTTCGCTGAGAGAGAGGAGGAGTCAGCAGGGGCGGACAAAGAGAGAGAAATAGAGGAGAGAGAAGCTCCTCTCCCCCCACCACCCCCTAGTTTCCCTGAAACTGAGTCCATTAATGATGAGGAAGAGAGGAAAGCCTTGGAGATATCTCCAGAGGCAGAAAAGGCACAAATCATGTTGTCTGTTGATGAGACAGAGAAGACAGAGGACAATGTCGGTTTGACAACAACAGAACCGCCAGTCCCGTCAACTAATGATGAGGTGGAGAGTAAAGAAGAGCTGTGTACAGAGAGTCAAAAGCCAGAAACCACATCCACTACAGATGAGTTAACGAAGGGAGAGCAGAGTGGCGGTCAGGATGCAGAGATGCCCATCAGCCAGGTGACTAATGATGATGGCATGGCGAGAGTGAGTGATGAAAGCGGGAGTCAAGTGACCGATGACTGTCAAACGGTGTCCAGTAGTGATGAGGTCAGAGAAACATGGCAGGAGGGAGGACAGGAAGAGGAGCCTAAACATCAGCCAGCCAATGACAATAAAGGAGAGAGCGAGGAAAGTAACAATAAATTGGCAAAAAATCGACAGGTTTCACAAGAAGAGAGGGATGAGAACCAGCAGGGAAGTGAGACGAGTACAGAGAAAAAAGAGGAGGAGGTTAAAAGCCATGTTACAGAGGAACAGGGAGAGACAACCAAAGCAGTTTTAGAGAAAAAGAGGAGGGGCATCAAGCGACAGAGCACCAGCCCCCGTTGTTTGTTACCAATGAGTTCATAGAGCTTGGAGTCGTCAAGAGTCAGGCAACCACGGCTCAACAGCCACAGGATGTTGTCACTCCACCTGTTGAGGTAGAGGGAGGGAGCAAGAGCAAGGCACAGCCACTGATACAGCCCAATGACAGTCAGGAGGGTGAGAACGGCTCTAAAGAGGAGGGAGGTTTACAACAGACAGAACAGCAGCTACAGGTGGAAGAGGGTGACAGTGATAGGGCAGTGAAGGGAGGTGGTAGGGAGAGGGAAGAGCCGCAACAGGTTGGAGATAATGCGGTGGTGGGGATGGACACAGAAGGCAGCAAAGTAGAGGAGGAGCAAAAGAAGGAGGATAATGTAGACATAGCAGAGGAAGAGAGAAGAGGTGGCGGCGGTATGGAGGAACAGACTGAAAAGTCTTTGGAGCCTGATTATGCTGCCAGAGAAGAGGGGGAAGAGAGAGAAGACAAAGTTGTAGCTCAGCCACAGGTACAGATACTCAAGAGTTCAGCAGAAGCTACACAGGAGGACGACGACAAGGATTTAGAACATGTCGAGGAGGCTTTCGAGCTTGAGGAGGGAGGAGACATGGAGAAAGAACAGCCAGGAGAGGTCATTCTGGATGAGCCCGGAGCTGCAGAGGTGGGAGGGGCTGAAGAGATGGATAATCCAGTCCCGGTCTCAGAGATAGGGACGGGAGGAGCAGAGGGAGGGGGTGAGTTGGAGGAACAGCCAGTGACAAACATTGACGATAATCTAGACTCACAATCAGAGGTAGCGATTGAGATGGCGGAAGAGCCAGAAGATCTCATTGAGGATGAGTCTAAATCTGCATTAGAGGGAGGCAGCAAGAGAGTAGAACAGCCAGGGCCTGCGACTAAGGATGAGCCAGTAAAGTTTGGGAAGGAATACACAGCGAAGGAAAGAAGGAAAGAGAAGAAAGAAGAGGTGGAGCTAGGGGTCAAAAGCCGCAAAGCCAGGATAGAGAATGGGTTCCCTGGAACAGAGGACGTGAAACAACAACTGCTGAATGAGATGCTGCTAACTCCCACAAGGCTGAGACAAGGAAAAATGAAAGAGGAGGCGACAGTAAAAAGAGATAGGGTGACACCCCGCAGAGGGAGCAACGACTGGATCAAGAAGGAGGCCCCAGAGGAGGTGCAGACCCGCAGAGGGAGCAACGACTGGATCAAGAAGGAGGCCCCAGAGGAGGTGCAGACCCGCAGAGGGAGCAACGACTGGATCAAGAAGGAGGCCCCAGAGGAGGTGCAGACCCGCAGAGGGAGCAACGACTGGAACAAGAAGGTGGCCCCAGAGGAGGCGCAGACCCGCAGAGGGAGCAGCGACTGGAACAAGAAGGAGGCCCCAGAGGAGGTGCAGACCCGCAGAGGGAGCAACGACTGGATCAAGAAGGAGGCCCCAGAGGAGGTGCAGACCCGCAGAGGGAGCAACGACTGGAACAAGAAGGTGGCCCCAGAGGAGGCGCAGACCCACAGAGGGAGCAGCGACTGGAACAAGAAGGCGGCCCCAGAGGAGGCGCAGACCCGCAGAGGGAGCAACGACTGGAACAAGAAGGCGGCCCCAGAGGAGGCGCAGACCCGAAAAGGGAGCAACGACTGGAACAAGAAGGCGGACCCAGAGGAGGCGCAGACCCGCAGAGGGAGCAACGACTGGAACAAGAAGGCGGCCCCAGAGGAGGCGCAAACCCGCAGAGGGAGCAACGACTGGAACAAGAAGGCGGCCCCAGAGGAGGCGCAGACACGCAGAGGGAGCAACGACTGGAACAAGAAGGCGGCCCCAGAGGAGACGCAGACCCGCAGAGGGAGCACGACAACAAGAAGGCGGCCCCAGAGGAGCGCAGACACGCAGAGGGAGCAACGACTGGAACAAGAAGGCGGCCCCAGAGGAGACGCAGACCCGCAGAGGGAGCAAGGACTGGAACAAGAAGGAGGCCCCAGAGGAGGTGCAGACACGCAGAGGGAGCAACGACTGGAACAAGAAGGCGGCCCCAGAGGAGGCGCAGACCCGCAGAGGGAGCAACGACTGGAACAAGAAGGCGGCCCCAGAGGAGGCGCAGACACGCAGAGGGAGCAACGATTGGAACAAGAAGGCGGCCCCAGAGGAGGCGCAGACCCGCAGAGGGAGCAACGACTGGAACAAGGAGGCGGCCCCAGAGGAGGCACAGACCCCCTGGAGGTGGGAGGACTGGGCCAAGAAGGAGGCCCCAGAGGAGGTGCAGACCCGCAGAAGGAGTGATGACTGGATCAAGAAGGCCCCAGAGGAGGCACAGACCCCCGAGAGGAGTGAGGACTGGATTAATAAATTGTCTCCAGAGGAGGCGCAGACCCGCAGAAGGAGCGACGACTGGATCAAGAAGGAGGCCCCAGAGGAGGCGCAGACACCTGGGTGGAGGGAGGACTGGATTAAGAAGTTGTCCCCAGAGGAGGTGCAGACCCCTGAGCGGAAGGAGGACGGGATTAAGAAGTTGTCCCCAGAGGAAGCTCAGACCCCCGAGAGGAGGGAGGACTGGATAAAGGAGCTGAAGTCGGTGCTCAAAGAGGAGGTACTTTCCCCGAAGAGGAGAGAGGAGCAGGTGAAGAAAAAGAAGAAGAAGGTGGTGGTCATGGACGAAGTGCCCACGTTCATGCACCAGAGGACAGAGGTGAAGATAGAGGTGAAGAAAGAGAAGGAGGCGCAGGGGGAGGAGAAGACGCCAAAGAAGTCTGTGAGGCTGCAGAGCCCAACTCCTTACAAGGAAGACAGCGACAGTCCGGACCCCCAGGAGTACGAGATCTCCCTCTATGTCAAGGTACAGTAGCACCAAGGGTTAACTATGGGTTAGCTATGACGTTAAGAACGTTGCAGATAGACATGTGATGAATAAAGCTGACACAATTCTCTTTTTTAAACGACAGGCATTCACATGTGTTCTATCTACAATACACCCTGTGTAGTACACAGTACATTTATATCTGAAAGTTCTGTTATGTTGCATCTTCCTGAACCGACCCCAGTGCTCCCTGGTCCTGTAGAGCTACAGGCTGTATCGATCAGCTGATTACCTGAATCAGATGTGTTACCCTGCACATCCTGTGGATGCTCAGGACCAGGACTGAAGAACACTGAGGGGTGTGGTCTAAGATGTATAGATCTCTCTGCCATTGTCTCCGTGTATTGGCACCTCCACTTGTGGCAGGTTATAGTTTAGCATGTGTTTAAAGTCAAGTGTAGCTTCTATTCAGATACCGGCTACAAGATGTATCTGTCCACATGTCACAACAATACAAACCCACCCCTTCTCTTCCTTCTTTCGCTCTCTCTATCTGCCTCCAACTCTCACATGGTAATCCAATCAGTGTTTCGGAATCCTCGAGAATGATCGACTTAGCTCGTAATGGAACTTTCCTGTCATCCTGTGCTATAGATTACATGGGGCTACATGGGGCTACATGGGGCTACATGGGGCTACATGTAGTGTGCTAGCTAGCATCATAGGAAAACTCATGCCAGCCACTAGCCCTAGCCCACCTTTTAGCTTATCTTAGCTACTTAGTTGCTAATTATATTAGTGTCTGGTCTATAGTCATGTTCAGTTGGTCATAAAGGCTAGCTCAGACACTGTCCGCTCAAAGCCCCAGATATTGTTCTGTTGTTGTGGTCTATTCTCCCCTGGCTGGTTTAAAGTAATGTGATTTGACAACTTGAAATGGCCGCCTGTCGGGAGTCGTTGAGAGAGAGAGAGGACGTTGTTGTTATCATTAGCCTACTTTCTGTGGCCTGTTCTTCTTTACCACCGAGTGTATTGACATGGCAACATACAATGATACTGGCCTGGAAAATATACTGTAAGGGAGTAGTTAACAGGTAACTTAATTTACGTCGTAATAAAGACACTGTTTGGCCCTGCAGGTCAGAGGTGATGTAGTAAGGAAAGAAGAAGGTCTGTGTGTCTGGCCAGTAAAGTATTAGCCTGCTGGACTTATTCAAAAACACACCGCCATTTTGAAAATCTGTTGCTAAAAAACATCAAGCATACTTACGGTTTGGGTGTGAGGCATGTTGTGTAATATTCCCTGTGTTATGATTGCATGTGAGGTGTTTTGTTGGGGTTGTGTGTGATTGTGTTGGCATGTGGGAGTCATGTCGCTGGGTTGCCTGTGATCCCACTGTGATCTCCTTATCTCATTCCATTAAGAGAGTGATATCCTACTGTAATTCTACCCCTCTTTAGCTGATTGCACACACACACATGCACAGATGCACACACACAGTTACACGGAGACACACACACACACAGTCTTGATGGCCCCATTGTCCCATGCGTGCCTGTGTGTGAGGGGTATTCTAGTAGTGTTGTTGGTGAGTGTTCTAGTGCAAAATGGCTGCCGTAGCATCACCTGTGGCCCACTATCAATGTAAAGTGCTTTGAGGACTAGGTGGAGAGCACTACATTGAGCCACTACATCATTATGCTCCATTCTAGCCGCGACTGTATTGCTTTGAGCCATGCATTTCTGGTCAGTTGTCTATAAAAAGCCTGTATTAAAAAGTTACCTGACATGGTACCTCCTTTGGCTCATTTGGTTGGAGTGTGGCTCTCTATAGCAACCCCAGGGTTGTGGATTTGACTCCCAAATGTGCTACATAATACTGTATGTGTGCTAACCATCAGTCGCCTAGATAAAACCTCCTGCTAAAAATGGGCATATTGTTATGGCGTTGTAGGTCTGGAGGGCTGCATGCCATGGACCCAGGACGTGACCAACACAACAAAGGCACATTCCAGTGTTTGATGAAGGTGCCCTGGCGCCCAGCTGAAGGATTAAGTCTGGGGGAAAATGTCCTAATATCCTGGCCTGTTCTCCCGGGGCGCCTGCTCACATAATACAATAGCCACCTTTGTCTTGCTCTTGGTGTGAGAGCAACTGTAGGTATGCTCCATGGCCAAGGTCAGGGGAGGCAGGAGGCAGGAGCAAGCTCCAACTGTGGCTTTCACCGAAGTTAGAGACTCAAGGAAAACATGGAGGAAACTATTTCTCTCTGACAATAAGCTGATTATCAGGCCTGCTGGTATGGAGCTGACTGGGGTGTCTGGGGACAATCTGGGGACAAGAGGGGGACAAGAGGGGGTGACAGGGCCCACTCTGCCTACACACATGCAGATATTTGACTTATTGGTCCGCTGTTGTTGTCATTATGGTAACAAAGTCACACAGCACACTTGAATGGTCATCTATTACCATGAGCTTTGGGGTCAGAGTTGAAGTGTGATGAGTCAGAGTTGGTTGGGTTTGTAATGATCTCAGTAGAAATATACATGATCAAACAATGTTATGTTGTTGACAACTTTCTACCCAATGAGGTACTTCTATGATATGCATGCACAGTGTGGTTAGTTGCCTACGAGGAGTACGTTTTCAGTGTGTGTGTGTGTGTGTATATGTGTGTGCATATGTATACGTGTGTGTGCGTGTGTGTGTGTGTGTGTGTGTGTGTGTGTGTGTGTGTGTGTGTGTGTGTGTGTGTGTGTGTGTGTGTGTGTGTGTGTGTGTGTGTGTGTGTGTGTGTGTGTGTGTGTGCGTGTGTGTTTGTGTGAGAAACACATTGCGCTTTCCCATCAGGGTCAGAACAGTCCTGAGGATGCCATCAACTCCCACACACTGACCCCAGAACAGACCTCACACTGTTCTGCCAGCCTACACTGACACCATACCAACAGACTCTGGGTCAGTCAGTTGGTGCCTATTGTTGCTGTTGTTTGAGGATTGATAAAAACGTATCCTGGTGCACCAAAAGAGGCAGAGTTTCTGCATTGTAGGTTTTTAAGGGCAGAGAATGAGATAATTTTACTGGAATCATAAACTGAAACTTTTGCATCAGGAAGAAATTATTGTAGAGGGGCACATGGACCTGATTACGTATCTAAACAAGTTTGCACGCTGTTCTCTGTTTGGCATGGGCTATTATTAATTCATTATGTCAGTACCTGTAGCTGAATTCAACACATCAGAACTACAATCTATAAATGAAAGACGCCCCACCAGACAGGGAAAACACCCAAACAGTGTGTCTATTATGCTAGCCGTGTGTGGCTAACAAAGAGGGAGTGTGCTGTGCAAAACGTCTCACTGTCCTGCTCTGCATATCTAAACCCACCTCATCTCGATCTTACCACCCCAATCATGGACACCCACAGCTACAGAACCCTCAGACGCGGTCCGGTCTCAGTCAGCCCAGACAGAGACAGTAACTTTCATGAGTTTCTCTGACAAAACCTGACTGATTGGAAGCAGATTGATTTACGGATCGGGCTGTGTCTTTGGACCTCTAGCTTATGAGTCCATAAACTGATACCTTGACTTGTGTTGTCACCATGGCCTGGTTTGACATAGCAGCCAAAAACCTGGGGTTCCCAACTATCGAGCTGTTTGTCAAGGTAAGAGTTGAGCTTGAAGTATGAAGGAATTTGATGCTGCTGGTGCTGTTGTTGTTGCTGGTGTTGGTGCTGTTGTTGTTGCTGTTGTTGGTGCTGTTGTTGGTGGTGCTGTTGTTGTTGCTGCTGCTGGTGCTGCATGTGGTGGTACTGTTGTTGCTGCTGCTGGTGGTGGTACTGTTGTTGCTGCTGGTGGTGGTGGGACTGTTGTTGTTGCTGCTGGTGGTGCTGTTGTTGTTGCCGCTGGTGGTGATGCTGTTGTTGTTGCCGCTGGTGGTGGTACTGTTGTTATTGTTGCTGCTGGTGGTGTTGTTGTTGCAGCTGGTGGTGCTGTTGTTGCCGCTGGTGGTGATGCTGTTGTTGCTGCTGGTGGTGCTGTTGTTGCTGCTGCTGCTGTTGGTGCTGATGGTGGTGGTGCTGTTGTTGTTGCTGGTGCTTCTGATGGTGCTAGTGTTGTTGATGATCTCTTAGGTTTGTTGAGGACCTTTAGTGGCAAGAGATCGTCAGGGCCGATTCAATGTGTTGTGGTAGTGTGTTTTACCAGACAGGGAATAATGACCAGGGCATTTGTGATTGGGGCCTGTTATATGTACTGTATGTATTTGAACTGTGTGTGTATGAGTTGGACTCAACCTTTTGTGTGACTCCTACTTAGGCTGCCAGTGATGGTGAGAGCATCGGGAACTGTCCGTTCTCCCAGCGCCTCTTCATGATCCTGTGGCTGAAGGGAGTTATCTTCAACGTCACCACAGTCGACCTCAAAAGGTATGGATCATCCCATCGGCCGATACGTCTATCAATCAATCAATCAATCAATCAATTGTGTTCTATATCAAGATCAACAGGGTTTGAAATACTTTCTAAAGACATTCAGCCATTAATGCTGGATGATGTTTATGTGGGTTCCCTGACACAGGAGCCCTGTAAGAACCTTGTAATAATGTGTTACCCAGGAAACCGGCGGACCTGCAGGACCTGGCCCCGGGGACCAACCCTCCATTCGTCACATTTAACGGGGAGGTGAAGGTCGACGTCAACAAGATAGAAGAGTTCCTTGAGGAAAAACTCACGCCACCACGGTACACACCCACCACTTCCTGTCTATTGCCTGTCAATCAAACGACCACTTCCTGGATTCAACTGACCAATCCTGATGTCTGATATGTCTTTCTCAGGTACCCCAAGTTGGCGACTAATCACCCAGAGTCAAACACCGCAGGTATAGATGTGTTCTCCAAGTTCTCTGCCTACATCAAGAACCCCCGCAAAGATACCAACGACGGTAAGGCTTGTGTTTGTGTGTACTGCGTGTGTGTACTGTGTGTTTGCGTGTTTACACTGTAGCCTGTGTGTCTCTGACTGTGATTACAATGTCTGTGTGTGTGCATCTCTGTATGTCTGTGTTCACTCACAGTATACCGTGTGTGTGTGTGTGTGTGTGTGTGTGTGTGTGTGTGTGTGTGTGTGTGTGTGTGTGTGTGTGTGTGTGTGTGTGTGTGTGTGTGTGTGTGTGTGTGTGTGTGTGTGTGTGTGTGTGTGTGCGCATGTGTGTCTGTGTGTGTGTGTGTGTGTGTGTGTGTGTGTGTGTGTGGGGCATGGTGTGGGGTGGGGTGGGGGTGCAGGCCTGGAGAAGGCCCTGTTGAAGTCTCTGAGGCGGCTGGATGAATTCCTGAGGACGCCCCTGTCGGAAGAGATCGATGCCAACAGCACAGAAGACCCTCAGGAGTCCACACGCTGCTTCCTGGATGGACCTGACTGGATGAATGCTGCCCAAACTACACATCATAAAGAGGAGAATACATATTATAAAGCCCCCAGACTACATATTATAAAGCTGCTGGAAGAGATCGACTGCTGCAGACTACATATTATAAAGCACAGACTACACATTATAAAGACCCTCAGGAGTCCATTATAAAGGTACTGCTACCTAGACTACACATTATAAAGGTACTGCTGCCCAAACTACACATTATAAATTTACTGTTCCCCAGACTGCTGCTGCCCAGACTCCATTATAAAGGACCTGACCTTATAAAGGTACAGACTACACATTATAAAGGCAGACTACACATTATAAATTTACAGACCACATTATAAAGGTACTGCCCAAACTACACATTATAAAGGTACTGCTGCATAAATTATAAAGGTACTGTAGACTAAACATTATAAAGGTACTGCTACCTAGACTACACATATAAAGGTACATATTATAAAGGTACTGCTGCCCAGACTACACATTATAAAGGTACTGCTGCCCAGACTACACATTATAAAAGTACACTGCCCAGACTACACATTATAAACTACACATTATAAAGTACTGCTGCCAGACTACACATTATAAAGGTTATAAAGGTACTGCTGCCCAGACTACACATTATAAAGGTACTGCCAGACTACACATTATAAAGGTACTGCTGCCTGCAGACTACACATTATAAAGGTACTGCTGCCTGCCTAGACTACACATTATAAAGGTACTGCTGCCCAGACTAAACATTATAAAGGTACTGCTGCCTAGACTACACATTATAAAGGTACTGCTGCCCAGACTACACATTATAAAGGTACTGCTGCCCAGACTACACATTATAAAGGTACTGCTGCCCAGACTACACATTATAAAGGTACAGCTGCCCAGACTACACATTATAAAGGTACTGCTGCCCAGACTACACATTATAAAGGTACTGCTGCCCAGACTACACATTATAAAGACTAGACTACACATTATAAAGGTATAAAGGTACTGCTGCCTAGACTACTGCTGCCCAGACTACACATTATAAAGGTACTGCTGCCCAGACTACACATTATAAAGGTACTGCTGCCCAGACTACACATTATAACTGCTGCCTAGACTAGGTACTGCTGCCCAGACTACACATTATAAAGTACTGCTGCCCAGACTACACATTATAAAGGTACTGCTGCCCAGACTACACATTATAAAGGTACTGCTGCCCTAGGTACTGCTGCCCAGACACATTATAAAGGTACTGCTGCCCAGACTACACATTATAAAGGTACTGCTGCCCAGACTACACATTATAAAGGTACTGCTGCCCAGACTACACATTATAAAGGTACTGCTGCCCAGACTAGACTGCTGCCCAGACTACACATTATAAAGGTACTGCTGCCCAGACTACACATTATAAAGGTACTGCTGCCCAGACTACACATTATAAAGGTACTGCTGCCCAGACTACACATTATAAAGGTACAGACTACACATTATAAAGGTACTGCTGCCCAGACTACACATTATAAAGGTACTGCTGCCCAGACTAGGTACTGCTGCCCAGACTACACATTATAAAGGTACTGCTGCCCAGACTACACATTATAAAGGTACTGCTGCCTAGACTACACATTATAAAGGTACTGCTGCCCAGACTACACATTATAAAGACTGCTGCCCAGACTACACATTATAAAGGTACTGCTGCCCAGACTACACATTATAAAGACTGCTGCCCAGACAACACATTATAAAGGTACACATTATAAAGCTGCTGCCCAGACTACACATTATAAAGGTACTGCTGCCTAGACTGCTGCTGCAGACTACACATTATAAAGGTACTGCTGCCCAGACTACACATTATAAACTACACATTATAAAGGTACTGCTGCCTAGACTACACATTATAAATTATAAAGTACTGCTGCCCAGACTACACATTATAAAGGTATAACTACACATTATAAAGGTACTGCTACACATTATAAAGGTACTGCTGCCCAGACTACACATTATAAAGGTACTGCTGCCCAGACTACACATTATAAAGGTACTGCTGCCCAGACTACACATTATAAAGGTACTGCTGCTGCCAGACTACACATTATAAAGGTACTGCTGCCCAGACTACACATTATAAAGGTACTGCTGCCCAGACTACACATTATAAAGGTACTGCTGCCCAGACTACACATTATAAAGGTACTGCTGCCCAGACTACACATTATAAAGGTACTGCTGCCCAGACTACACATTATAAAGGTACTGCTGCCCAGACTACACATTATAAAGGTACTGCTGCCCAGACTACACATTATAAAGGTACTGCTGCCCAGACTACACATTATAAAGGTACTGCTGCCCAGACTACACATTATAAAGGTACTGCTGCCCAGACTAACATTATAAAGGTACTGCTGCCCAGACTACACATTATAAAGGTACTGCTGCCTAGACTACACATTATAAAGGTACTGCTGCCCAGACTACACATTATAAAGGTACTGCTGCCCAGACTAAACATTATAAAGGTACTGCTGACTACCATTAGACTACACATTATAAAGGTACTGCTGCCCAGACTACACATTATAAAGGTACTGCTGCCTAGACTACACATTATAAAGGTACTGCTGCCCAGACTACACATTATAAAGGTACTGCTGCCCAGACTACACATTATAAAGGTACTGCTGCCCAGACTACACATTATAAAGGTACTGCTGCCCAGACTACACATTATAAAGGTACTGCTGCCCAGACTACACATTATAAAGGTACATGCCCAGACTATATAAAGGTACTGCTGCCCAGACTACACATTATAAAGGTACTGCTGCCCAGACTACACATTATAAAGGTACTGCTGCCCATACACATATAAAGGTACTGCTGCCCAGACTACACATTATAAAGGTACTGCTGCCCAGACTACACATTATAAAGGTACTGCTGCCCAGACTAAACATTATAAAGGTACTGCTACCTAGACTACACATTATAAAGGTACTGCTGCCCAAACTACACATTATAAAGGTACTGCTGCCCAGACATTATAAAGGTACTGCTGCCCAGACTTATAAAGGTACTGCTGCCCAGACTACACATTATAAAGGTACTGCTGCCCAGACTACACATTATAAAGGTACTGCTGCCCAGACTACACATTATAAAGGTACTGCTACACATTATGCCCAGACTACACATTATAAAGGTACTGCTGTCCAGACTACACATTATAAAGGTACTGCTGCCCAGACTACACATTATAAAGGTACTGCTGCCTAGACTACACATTATAAAGGTACTGCTGCCCAGACTACACATTATAAAGGTACTGCTGCCCAGACTACACATTATAAAGGTACTGCTGCCCAATACACATTATAAGACTACACATATAAAGGTACTGCTGCCCAGACACATTATAAAGGTACTGCTGCCCAGACTACACATTATAAAGGTACTGCTGCCCAGACTACACATTATAAAGGTACTGCTGCCCAGACTACACATTATAAAGGTACTGCTGCCCAGACTACACATTATAAAGACTACACATTATAAAGGTACTGCTGCCCAGACTACACATTATAAAGGTACTGCTGCCCAGACTACACATTATAAAGGTACTGCTGCCCAGACTACACATTATAAAGACTAAAGACATTATAAAGGTACTGCTGCCCAGACTACACATTATAAAGGTACTGCTGCCCAGACTACACATTATAAAGGTACTGCTGCCTAGACTACACATTATAAAGGTACTGCTGCCCAGACTAAACATTATAAAGGTACTGCTGCCCAGACTACACATTATAAAGGTACTGCTGCCCAGACTACACATTATAAAGGTACTGCTGCCTAGACTACACATTATAAAGGTACTGCCCAGACTACACATTATAAAGGTACTGCTGCCCAGACCCATTATAAAGACTACACATTATAAAGGTACTGCTGCCCAGACTACACATTATAAAGGTACTGCTGCCCAGACTACACATTATAAAGGTACTGCTGCCCAGACTACACATTATAAAGGTACTGCTGCCTACAGACTAGACTACATTATAAAGGTACTGCTGCCCAGACTAACACATTATAAAGGTACTGCTGCCCAGACTACACATTATAAAGGTACTGCTGCCCAGACTACACATTATAAAGGTACTGCTGCCCAGACTACACATTATAAAGGTACTGCTGCCCAGACTACACATTATAAAGGTACTGCTGCCCAGACTACACATTATAAAGGTACTGCTGCCCAGACTACACATTATAAAGGTACTGCTGCCCAGACTAAACATTATAAAGGTACTGCTGCCCAGACTACACATTATAAAGGTACTGCTGCCCAGACTACACATTATAAAGGTACTGCTGCCCAGACTACACATTATAAAGGTACTGCTGCCCAGACTACACATTATAAAGGTACTGCTGCCCAGACTACACATTATAAAGGTACTGCTGCCCATACACATTATAAAGGTACTGCTGCCCAGACAACACATTATAAAGGTACTGCTGCCCAGACTACACATTATAAAGGTACTGCTGCCCAGATAACACATTATAAAGGTACTGCTGCCCAGACTAGACTACACATTATAAAGGTACTGCTGCTACACCAGACTAACTGCTGCCCACACATTATAAAGGTACTGCTAGACCATAAAGGTACTAGACTACACATTATAAAGGTACTGCTGCCCAGACTACACATTATAAAGGTACTACACATTATAAAGGTACTGCTGCCCAGACTACACATTATAAAGGTACTGCTGCCCAGACTAAACATTATAAAGGTACTGCTACCAGACTACACATTATAAAGGTACTGCTGCCCAGACTACACATTATAAAGGTACTGCTGCCCAGACTAAACATTATAAAGACTGCTAGACTACACATTATAAAGGTACTGCTGCCCAGACTACACATTATAAAGACTACACATTATAAAAGGTACTGCTGCCCAGACTACACATTATAAAGGTACAGCTGCTGCCAGACTACACATTATAAAGGTACTACTACCAATTATAAAGGTACTGCTGCCCACCACCTTGCCACTAGGACTACACATTATAAAGACTACACATTATAAAGGTACAGCTGTCCAGACTACACATTATAAAGGTACAGCTGCCCAGACTACACATTATAAAGGTACTGCTGCCCAGACAACACATTATAAAGGTACAGCTGTCCAGACTACACATTATAAAGGTACAGCTGCCCAGACTACACATTATAAAGGTACTGCTGCCCAGACTACACATTATAAAGGTACTGCTGCCCAGACTACACATTATAAAGGTACTGCTGCCCAGACTACACATTATAAAGGTACTGCTGCCCAGACTACACATTATAAAGGTACTACTGCCAGACTACACATTATAAAGGTACTGCTGCCCAGACTACACATTATAAAGGTACTACTGCCCAGACTACACATTATAAAGGTACTGCCCAGACTACACATTATAAAGGTACTGCTGCCCAGACTACACATTATAAAGGACTATTATAAAGGTACTGCTGCCCAGACTACACATTATAAAGGTACTGCTGCCCAGACTACACATTATAAAGGTACTACTACCAATTATACCCACCTTGCCACTAGGACTACACATTATAAAGGAACTACTTTAATGACTTATATCCTCTAAATTCTCACATCAACACTGACCTCTATCACTGATCCATATGAGTTGTGATTTGTTTCTCTCAAAGTGATTCCCATGTTTAGGCTTCTTCCTGGTCTGTTTCATGACATCACCTGTGTCTCGGTCCTGTCCCAGGTGGTGGCCAGGAAGTACCGTGGCTTTGAGATCCCAGCGGAGATGGCGGGGGTGTGGCGCTATCTGAACCACGCCTACAAGAGGGAAGAGTTTACTAACACCTGTCCTGTTGAGCGCGAAATCGAATTTGCCTACATAGATGTGGCCAAACGAATCAAATAGCGACAGGGGGAGGAGGGAGAGACTGAGAAGGCCCAATCCCAAATTGTGTGTGTGTGCGTGTGTGTGTGTTTCTTTGTACACTCACAGGTTGGGTTGCACGGCACTCATATGTAGTGTCATGGCTGCTGTGTTGAGCGCGAAATCGAATTTGCCTACATAGATGTGGCCAATGAATGACTACCAATACAACTATTGGGTTGCAGACCACTAGTCTGCATCCATTTCACATCCAGTCCTTTTGGCCAAAGCCCTCTGCGGTGCACTATAATGCAGCTGTATGGTGTCATTGAAGACACAGACACTGATAGAAACATATAGTACTATCTACTAATACTGCGACATTGTAAAACTGTCCTAAAGCAGCCTAAAGCATTCATTAGAGTGTTATAACCTCTGTGTCTTAGAGGAATAGCAGAGTACAGGTAGACACGCCATACGTATATGAATATGCAACACTTTGGCCTTGATCACAGTATTACACTATGTCTAAAAATTAACATACATATACTTTATAAATTCTCTTTTCATTAGTTTCTCACCGTCTTATTTTGGCTATCTATGGGTGAATAATAATCAATAGTAAAAAGCTTTTTGATGTCAAGGTCTGACTTATCTATTTGTACGTTTTGTAAAAGCAAATCTGCTTTAATACCATTTATATCGAATTCTATTGACCATAACAGGATTGTGGGTGGGGCTTTCTGTTGAGAAGCTCACCTGTTTGGGCCTTCCTGAACATGCAGGTTGAATCGGAAGCCATTTTGATTGTGGCGGAAGTGTGTACTGTATCTCTCTATGCACCAAACAAATACAGACACAACCCTGTGTACTCGCCTTATAATCCTCACCAGAGGAGACTTTATTAAACTGATTTCAGAACAGTGATTTGTCTTTGATATTTTTGTTACCTTGCTTTGTGTATCTTTTGATGTATGACAACTTCTGACAGACTTTTGAATATGGGGTGACCTTTCCCTTTAAACCTCAACCCAGTCACCCACAGTCACCAAGGCAACGGTACAACTGACTCTTCTGTGGGACCAAAACGTAAAAGCCCTAATATCAACAAACGTAGTTTACAGTGCCACCATGGGTTACCATGGGGACATCCTCTCCAGGAATTCTAGAGTTTTGCAAGAAGTGTGTAAATCTCTTATGTAAATCTCTACCACCAATGTAAGCAGTCCAGTAACATTACATTATACAACCAATGTGTACATAACCTTTAAGACTGAGACCTAAAAGTCTCTCAGCTTTGCGATGATGCCTCGTACCCTTTCAAATTATCTTGTGAGCCACTCAAAAAACAGCAATACATCTGCCCTCAACATCATCTTTAGCAGCCAACTGCACACAGTTTCAGTCATTTTGGACATATTGATCATTCCATAATGAACAACTGAGAGAGAGAGAGGGATCTGTAGAAAAATAAACGTCTTTATTGTCCTATAGTTTTATCATGCTCGAGTCATCTTTATTAGAGATCACACACAGCGGTTTCTCTTCTATAAACGGTTAACAGACTTTCGTGCACATAGGCACAAGTACACACGTCGATGATGGGGCAACCTGATTGGTCAGTACTGTTATTCATGAGCCAATGAAAAGGTCAGTGGTGGCGCCGGGCCTCTGATGCCTCGCCGCATTGGTAGCCTAGTGCCTGGGTGCAGGGTGAGGGTAGGATGGGGGGAATGTTGGTTTGGAGGGTACCATGGATGTTTACAGGGGTGTTTGTCAGGGTCTGTGGAGGATCAGTTTTGGGAGCAGTACTTCCAGAAACACACTGTTGGAGAGAAAGAGAACGAGATTAGGAAGTTGAGCATTATCTTCAAATATTAGCAAACATCACAAAACAGGAAACACGTGAAAAATACTTCCTAATTGACTTTTGACCCCTTGCAGTCACCTCTCTTGTTGCTGGGCTTCTTGGGTTGCTGTGGGAGGGACTTCTTGAAGTTTCGGCCACTCAGACTGTCTATGCCGTCAGTGCTGGGCCGGGATGCAGTGACGCTACCTCCAACATCCACAGGAGGCACTGTGGTGGTTTTCACTCTATCCGCCTCAGCTACCTTCAGTACAGGAATAGAAGAAGTCACACTTTAGTTTCAAGCAGGCAGGAGGATCCTTTGAAATGATGTATCGCAGGTACAGTATTTAACATTTTATAAAGGAGAAGTTGAGGTTCACAACTTAATGTAAGATGGTTCCGCACCCTGAAAGTAGTCTACTGGCGAAGAGAAACTGTATTCCATGGTTAAGTTTTCTTTAAACAGCCACTACAAACATCAGGTAGCTTTAGCCAATCGCTAGCTAGCAATCAATGGAGGTGACAGGGGCACAAGTGCAATGTAAAAAAAACATAAATGGCCAAATCACATTTAAAGTAACATTAAACAAAATATTGAGTTGATCTGGCCATAGAATTTAGAAAAATTGCACGGTTGCCCCTATCACTCCATTAGATGTATTACTTTCTAAAACACATCCTGGTGTGAAAGTAACTATTCTATCCCAAGGCAGGTAGGAATATCATAAACACAAATAGTATTGATTTACCGCTGTCTTCTTCTTTCCTGAATTTCTGCCGTTTGCTGACCCTCTGGGCATCATGGTCATCCGTGTGCTCAGAGTGCTGTTGATCGCCCTGCTGAGTTCCTCCAGCGCTGACAGCATCTTCAGAATCTGGGCTCGTCTATCTGGACTGCTCGTCACCGGATCCATCTTCAATCGTCTATCCAGACTGCTGGTGGGTGTGGATGTCTTTTCTCGACCAACAGGGATGGTGGTCAACAGTGTGGTCTTCAGTGGTCTGGAAGCGTTGACCGTTGACGGTTCCGTTCTCTCTTGCACATTTGAGTCGCCTCTAGCTGGACCTGTTAGCTTTATGTCTCCTGAAAGACAACATTACAGACACACATGAACATTCTGTGGTCTCAGAGTCATATTCAACGCCTGGCTGAATGCCATCCTTGTTCTATAATGCCATGTGCTCCATGGTGGTTCAGGCCAGGGTTGCTATTTGTAGAAAGTGTCCTCCAAATAAAATGTGATTGATTGATTCCACCAAACCCCAGCAGCTCAGAGACAGACCAAGTCTCAGCCCTAGACAGTCTGTTGTGTGATGTAGACAAAGTTCCCAGCCTTTCTCAGCTTTTTGTCTGTCCACGGTCTTCAGAGGGTCACTGTGTCAACTGAGCCATATTGTTATGTGGCCACCTTAAAGACCCTCTGAACGTCACAGCGGTCCCATAGCAATGCCATGGAATCACCCAGTACCAATGTCAGCTCGTGTCGAAGTGGAGAGTGGACACGAGCTGCTTTGAGTGTGTGTGTGTGTGTTTGTGTGTGTCTATGTGTGTGTGTGTGTGTGTGTGTATGCTTGCTTGCTTGCATTTGTTTGTGTGTGTGTGTGTACAAAGGATAATTCAGCATTGTGTGGGCGAGGAAAGTATTCTAGGAAGAGAGGAGCGTGAGCAACACATTCTTCATCTATACTCCCTGAATACTTTCATTCAGCCATCTTCATCCTTAACTGTGATCTCTCCATCCTTCTCTTCCTTCACCATCCCATCCCTTCACTCTCCCTTCAGCCACTCAATCTCAGCCTTCCTTCCTACTCTCTCCATTCCCTTCCATTCTTTCCGTCCATCATAATTTCC
Organism: Oncorhynchus masou masou; assembly: GCF_036934945.1. NCBI lineage: Eukaryota > Metazoa > Chordata > Actinopteri > Salmoniformes > Salmonidae > Oncorhynchus > Oncorhynchus masou. Next base: position 14,724,464 of record NC_088218.1, on the reverse strand, counting down.
CTCCATGTTCCCTTTATACCTCGACTCTCACCCTTCTTCTATCCTCCCTCAATCCCTTAAGTCTCCATCCCATCCCTCCATCCCTCTCTCCTTACCTCTGTCAGTCAGCAGGGTGGGGGCTGTGTCCACTCCAGCCCACAGAGTCACCAGCACCATCAGGACTCCCACCAACAGGACCACAGATACTTTCTGCATGACTGCACCTTCTTACCGGAACTTCTGGCAGTTTCTGAACCAATTCTGACCACAGCTTCTGGGCTTCAACCACAAGTACCGGTCTGGTTCTAAAGCTCAGGTCTTTGGGTACCAACAAGGTCTCGTTTTAGTCTCAAAGAGCTGAGTTAGCTCTGTCGTCTTCTTTAGCTGCACGTTGAGAGAACATGTATGTCTCCTGGGGGTCAGAGTTCAGCCAATTGTTTGGGTGTCTGTTAGTCTTCTTGTCCAAAGTCTGTTTCTTAATTTCTGCCTCTGAAGTCACTAACTTGTTTGTCGTACACACACTTGTCGTTCAGCACCGATGCGCCTCTGTGAAGAAGGCTTGTCGAGAGTGTGTGTGTGCAGAGGTGTGTGTGCAAATTTAGCTCTTGTCGCTTCTAACGTAGACCTGTCCCATCCTCTCTTTATAAACCCAACGGTTCCTTCAAGACGGGCCAAACCAACACCTCGCCATTGCCCAATGAGGGGGCTGCTAATTTCTTGTGATCCCGCCCGCTCCTTCTTAGCGGCGTGATGACATTTGGCGTGTTTGGCGTCAGGCTCGCCATTGTGTGTGTGTGTGTGTGTCAGCGCGTCGCTGTATAAGCAGTGATAAGATTCTTCTTAATGTGTTTGCTCAGGGGCCCACAGAGAAAGACCCTCTGACGCAGGAGGGCCAAAAGCCTGTCTCCAACACAAAGTTGGCCCAGACCACGCACACACACACACACAATGAAAACGTTGCAGACACAAGAATCGACATGAATTGATAACGTCACACACTCACTCAAAAATACTACACACTATTTGTTTGCAAAAGGCAGAGGTTAGCTTGATTCTGGCCAACAGACTGACCCCCACACACAAATAAACACATATACCAACAGTCACTCACACACAGCATCACCAAACACACCCACACACAATCATCAGATGCAGACAGACAGTGTTGTGTGACACACGTCAAAGGGAGATGCAGTCAAAGAGAGTCATGTTCAGTCTATAAAAGAGGTTTTTTTTTCTGCCTGTCACTAAGCTTAATCACACAGGAAGATGACGGTGTACTGGACGCACTGATTGTCCTTTCGCTGTGATGTCAGAAAGACGTTTTGGAATGACGGGTGAGGAGAGGAGGAGTTGGGAGAGGAGGAGTTGAAAGAGGGGAGAGGAGAAAGGGAGAGAGGAGAAAGGGAGAGAGGAGAGAAGCAGTTGTAAGACATGGGCAATAGAATACTGAATGTTGTGGAGATGACACTGGTGACAGGGCTGAGGAGTTTACAGCGCTTTCGGAAAGTATTCAGACCCCTTTTCCACATTTTGTTACGTTACAGCCTTCTTCTAAAATTGATGAAATTGTTTTATTTCCCTCAATCTACACACAATACCCCATAATGAGAAAGCAAAACCAGTTGTGTTTTAGCAGTATTCCGACCCTTTACTCACCTTTGGCAGTGATTACAGCCTCCAGTCTTCTTGGGTATGACGCTGAAAGCTTGGCACACCTGTATTTGGGGAGTTTATCCCGTTCTTCTCTGCAGATCCTCTCAACCTCTGTCAGGTTGGATGGGGAGCGTCGCTGCACAGCTATTTTCATGTCTCTCCAGAGATGTTAGATCTGGTTCAAGTCCGGGCTCTGGTTGGGCCACTCAAGGGCATTCAGAGACTTGTCCCGAAGCCACCCATGCATTGTCTTGGCTGTGTGCTTAGGGTCGTTGTCCTGTTGGAAGGTGAACCTTCGCCCCAGTCTGAGGTCCTGAGCACATTGGAGCAGGTTTTCACCAAGGATCTACTCTGTATTTGCCCCATTCATCTCTCCCTCGATCCTGACTGGTCTCCCAGTCCCTGCCTCTGAAACACATCCCCACAGCATGATGCTGCCACCACCATGCTTCACCGTAGGGAAAGTGTCAGGTTTCCTCCAGACGTGACACTTTGCATTCAAGCCAAACAGTTCAATCCTTGTTTCATCAGACCAGAGAATCTTGTTTCAAATGGCTACCTAGACTATTTGCATTGACCCCTCCCCCACTTTTACGCTGCTGCTACTCTCTGTTATCATCTATGCATAGTCACTTTAATAACTCGACATACATGTGTACATATTACCTCAATTACCTCGACACACCGTACATTGACTCTGTGCCGGTACCCCCTGTATATAACCCCACTATTGTTATTTACTGCTGCTCTTTAATCATTTGTTATTCTTATCTCTTACTTTTTTTAAGGTATGTTCTTAAAACTGCATTGTTGGTTAAGGGCTTGTAAGTAAGCATTTCACTGTAAGGTCTACACCTGTTGTATTCTGCGCATGTGACAAATACAATTTGATTTGATTTGATTTTGATATTGTGTGTCGATTGATGAAGAACATTTATTGAATCCATTTTAGAATAAGGCTGTAACGTAACAAAATGTGGAAAAAGTCAAGGGGTCTGAATACTTTCCAAATGCACACTATGTGTGTGTGTGTGTGTGTGTGTGTGTGTGTGTGTGTGTGTGTGTGTGTGTGTGTGTGTGTGTGTGTGTGTGTGCATGTATGCGTGCGTGCTTTTGTTTGTGTGTGTGTGTGTGTGTGTGTGTGTGTGTGTGTGTGTGTGTGTGTGTGTGTGTGTGTGTGTGTGTGTGTGTGTGTGTGTGTGTGTGTGTGCATGTATGCGTGCGTGCATTTGTTTGTGTGTGTGTGTGTGTGTGTGTGTGTGTGTGTGTGTGTGTGTGTGTGTGTGTGTGTGTGTGTGTGTGTGTGTGTGTGTGTGTGTGTGTGTGTGCGTGTGTGTGCATGTATGCGTGCGTGCATTTGTTTGTGTGTGTGTGTGTGTGTGTGTGTGTGTGTGTGTGTGTGTGTGTGTGTGTGTGTGTGTGTGTGTGTGTGTGCGTGTGTGTGCATGTATGCGTGCGTGCATTTGTTTGTGTGTGTGTGTGTGTGTGTGTGTGTGTGTGTGTGTGTGTGTGTGTGTGTGTGTGTGTGTGTGTGTGTGTGTGTGTGTGTGTGTGTGTGTGTGTGTGTGATTTGTGGTTTGGACCTGTTGCTGGGAGGAGAACATTCAAACTGAGAGCATCCAGCCATTCACTGCTCTCTGTCTCTCTGTCTGAACGGAGTCTCTCGACCGAGACAGGGGTGTGTGTGTGTGTGTGTGTGTGTGTGTGTGTGTGTGTGTGTGTGTGTGTGTGTGTGTGTGTGTGTGTGTGTGCGTGTGCGTGTGAGTGTGAGTGTGTGTGTGTGTGTGGGAGGTGAGTGAGGGACAGTGTGTTCCTTTCCTATCCATTCATCATTCCTGATGGTCCTAAAAATCCAGACTGTCTGTCTCTCTTTGTCTGTGTGTCTCTCTTTCTCTCTTTCTATCTCTGTCCGTCTCCATGTCCGTCTGTGTGTCTTTCTTTCTCTCTCTTTCTCCTTATGTCTGTCTGTGTTCGTGGCTTTCTGTCCCTCTCTGGCTCAGCCTCTGTATTTGTCAGTCTGGGTCAGAGCCTCTGCTAAAGGAATCAAATGTCAAATCTACTCTGTCTCTGGTTGGTCGTCAGAGGCAGTTCTAATTACTAATGACTAATCTACCATGAATAATGCGTTAGCTCAACATTTCCCCACCTCTCTCTCACTCTGACGCCTATTTCACCAGAAGACCAAACGATTCTTTAAATGCTGATGATATTCAATGGCAAATTGTTCTTTAACCCTTATGCACTTACCATTTAATTATATTCCAATTACCATATGAATCAGGGGCGCAACTTTCACTGGGGATGGGGTGACATGTCCCCCCTACATTCAGAAATGTATTTTTTGTCCCCCCCCAGACTGTTTGGAGTGTTTATCCGACTGGATACAGTATATATGTATATATATATATATATATACACAGGAGTGTAAGGGAAAGCTGCGCCCCTATATATATATATATACACACAGGAGTGTAAGGGAAAGCTGCACCCCTATACATATATATATTATGCCCCCCCCCCCACACACTCCACACTTCTAAAACTAAAGCTGCGCCCCTGATATGAATATCGTGCTGTAAGGTAAAACATAACAAGGGACTTTGTAGTGGATATCTCTCTCTGCGGTTACACCCTGTGGCCACTCAGAGGCAGTGTTGCTCCTCCACAGGACAACAGCAGGTGCTTCCACTGTAGGGGGCTCCATCTCCAGCCCTGGAGGGCAACTGGGTATAGGGTTGTGTTAACTTCCAATGATAATGCCTTGGGCTTCAGCTCAGCAGGCTTATAAAAAAGAAAGATACAGATTCATACTCTGTTTTAAGTCCCCAAATAGGGACATTTGGTTTCAAGGTGAGCATAGCTGACAACATTTCCACCATTGCTTTTGCTCAATTTCTTTGCCAAGCTTCACTTTTAGGTGGTACAGAGATCTGTGTACAGCCTCTCTTTCTGCATTAGTGGTGAATCTAACACGTTCTAAAGTGATATGAGAGGAATGATTCCAACAGGAAGATAGAGAAATAGTGAAACTAAGGGAAAACGAGGGGATGAAGTGAATGACTGAGAGGAAGAGGAGAGGACCCGAGGGAACGAGGTGAGAGGGGAACTAGGGGGTTATAAAGGAGTGTAAGGGAAGAGACAGGATGGACAGATGAGGAGGGGGAGGTGGGGAAGGTCAGGGCTGAGAAGGAGAGGAGAGAAAAAGAAAAGAGTGATTTGTTTTCAGTGAAACGTGAGCGTTCTCCCCCACTTAGCAGCGCCGCAACCCTACAGCGGAATCTATTACCATGTGTCAGGATGAAACCAGAGACTGAGAAACACAATAAGGGCAAGACCTGAATGTTTGTGCGTGTGCATGTGTGTACACACGTGTGCTGTGTGTGTGTTGGCTATGTGCTGTGATTGAATGGACATTACTCTATGACCATGTGTGTGTGACTGCTTGATTTTGTGTGTGTGATAGAATCAGCTGTTCATAATGCAGAGATAGCTTTTAGACTGATGGAAAGTGATGGAATGGAAAGCAGTTTTGGACGATTTAGTCTGAGAGTGATGTGTGTATAATTATCTCTCTGTCTGAACGGAGTCTCTCGACCGAGACAGTGTGTGTGTGTGTGTCTCTCTGTGTGTGTGTGTGTGTGTGTGTGTGTGTGTGTGTGTGTGTGTGTGTGTGTGTGTGTGTGTGTGTGTGTGTGTGTGTGTGTGTGTGTGTGTGTGTGTGTGTGTGTGTGTGTGTGTGTGTGTGCGTGCGTGCGTGCGTGCGTGCGTGCGTGCGTGCGTGTGTGTGTGTGTGTGCGTGCGTGCGTGCGTGCTCTGAGGGCAGTTCAGTTGTCACTCTACACCCCGCGGACGCTGTGGCTCACCAGAGGCCAGTGTGGTTCAGAGGGGTTTGGAAACCTCTAACCACCGTGTGTGTGTCTGTGTGTCCAGTGTGGTTTGAATCACAGCCGCAGGCCACCGGCCTTCTTTGACACGATGTAGGATGGAGCCAACCGACCAGGAACACCAGCCTGCCTGCCTGCCTCCTTTGCCTTCACACAGCCACTGATATAGCTACACGATGTGGGAAACTGGCTTCCAGACACCAGACTCCATGGTAAAGGAGGAAACTATCAGGAAACAACAGGAGGAAAATGTGAGAGAGAGAAAATGTAAAATATTGGAGGATAGGAGAAGAGATAGAGATGAGTGGAGAGAGAAAAGTTGAGAAGCAGAGAGGAGAGATGAGAGGACAGATCGAGAAGAGAGGAGATATAGAGAGAGGAGAGGGAAGTTAGAAGGGGAGATAGAGAGGAGAGGGAAGCTAGAAGGAGAGATGAAGAGAGGAGAGATGAAGAGAGGAGAGATGAAGAGAGGAGAGATGAAGAGAAGAGAGATGAAGAGAGGAGAGATGAAGAGAGGAGAGAGGAAGAGAGGAGAGATGAAGAGAAGAGAGATGAAGAGAGGAGGGAAGTTAGAAGGAGAGATGAAGAGAGGAGAGATAAATAGATAGATAGATAGATAGATAGATAGATAGATAGATAGATAGATAGATAGATAGATAGATAGATAGATAGATAGATGGGGAGAGGGCTCCACTGACATGTAGTTAGCTTGGCGATGTGTCGTGTCCTGAAGGATATGGAAAGGGGCAATCCTGTGCCTATTAGCAGCCACTAATGGTGGGTCCATCGATGGGTGGGGTAACACAGTCGCCTGCTTTTTAGTGCTAACTGCTGCATTCCCGCTAGCACATCAATCATTCTCGCATTCTCCCCATCGCCCCCCGACGCACAACTCTAAATATTTAATCACCCACCCTCGAAAAAAAGAGAAAAGATAGGAAAAAGGAGATGGAGAGAGAAAAGAGATTGTCTCAGTTCATCCTCTCACACTGAACCACTTCTCTCTCTCTCTCTGTATCTCCAGTTGTCTGTTCCTGTTCTCTCACCATCTCATCGATACTGAAAGGGGGAAAACTGTATGACCTTAAATTGGGGAAAGCAAACATTGATCTATTTGTATGTGTTCCGCTGAAAGTTAGACTGCACAGTAATATGTTTCACTATATCTGGTTCCATTATGAAACATGAAAAGATATCACACACAGGCTTCAAATCTCCTCAAAAAGAGTTGACTTTGACAAGCTCCCACCTACTTCACCCATCCCCCCTCTTCCCCTCTCCCCTCCTCCTCTCCCCTCGAGGTCAGTGACTACCTGAGCTCTGGGCTCCAGTTGCAGCTGTAATTAAAGGGTATGTAACATCACACGGAGGGGTGTTGAATGTCAGGAGGGTGAAACCCAATGCCCCTCCTCCTGACCCCCATTAACACGGATGAATTATACATACACACCCCCACTGGAGGGAGGGAGGCAGGGGACAGGTGGGTGGGTGGGAAAGAGATGGAGGGAAAGGGTGAGAACACTCTAGGACCTAAAAGGGTTTTCGGCTGTCCCCATAGGAGAACCTGTTGAAGAACCCTTTTTGGTTACAGGTAGAAAGAACCCTTTTGGCTCCAGGTAAAACGCTTTTGAGATCTATGTAGGACCAATGACAAGCGATGTCTCTGGTGATGATGTCACAGTGGGACAGTTCTGGTCTATCGATCGCCTCAGAGTCCTACTGCAAAAATGACGTACCACTGCTGCTGACATCCCTCTCTCTTTCTCTCTGTCTCTCTCACGCTCTCGCTGTCTCTCTCTCTCTCTCTCTCTCTCTCTCTCTCTATTTCTCTCTGTCTCTCTCACGCTCTCGCTGTCTCTCTCTCTCTCTCTCTCTCTCTCTCTCTCTCTCTCTCTCTCTCTCTATTTCTCTCACTCTGTCTCTCTCTCTCTCTTTCTCTCTGTCTCTCTCTGTTTCTCTCACCGTCTCTCTCTCTCTATTTCTCTATTTCTCTCACTCTGTCTCTCTCTCTCTCTCTCTCTCTCTCTCTATTTCTCTCACCGTCTCTCTCTCTATTTTCCAATTTCTCTCACTCTCTCTCTCCCATTTTCTCTCTCTCTCTCTCTCCCACACACTTTACCTCTCTCTTCTTTCTCTTTGCCGCTCTCTCTATAACTCTCCCCTTCTCTCTGTCTTTTCTCTCCACCTATTCCCCCTCTAGCAGAACTCTTTCTCTCCCTCCTTCTCTCTCTCGCTCTCCCTCTCTCTCTCTCTCTCTCTCTCTCTCTCTTTCTCCATCTATTCTCCTCTTTCCTTCTTTCCTTCTCCCCACAGTATGAGTGATGCTGTGGGTGGGACAGTAATACCACTGATTGCCTCTATGGTTGATTGATGGGTGCTTTAGTGGACTGAGGTCTGGCTCATATAGAGCAATAGAGGACAACAGTCACAGGGAAGAGACAAAGGCACAACGGCCTTCTACAGTCTCTGTAAATGCTATCGGTTATGCTTCAATTTACAGACCGCTATACCTGGTATTTTCCTAAAGACATTAAAATGACAATTCATTGATGAACATGTACAATCTGGCAACATGTACATTAGTTATCAATTGATATGAATAACCCAGGAATTTACAATAAATGGTTAATGTTTTTAATAACTACACTCACTGTCATGAATATCTGCTATGTCGAACTTAAATGACCTTAGTGGATCAGGTCTTAGACTTGCTTCCTCCCAGCTATATATTAATAGTGTATCGCCAATATGAGAGGAGCAGTAATACCCAGGAAGTATGAGGTTACCTCCAGGCTCAGAACAGAGATGACCCACCTGACAATACCTGTACACATCACACTGGCCAATGATATATTCCCCTACAATACCTGTAGACATCACACTGGCCAATGATATATTCCCCTACAATACCTGTAGACATCACACTGGCCAATGATATATTCCCCTACAATACCTGTACACATCACACTGGCCAATGATATATTCCCCTACAATACCTGTACACATCACACTGGCCAATGATATATTCCCCTACAATACCTGTAGACATCACACTGGCCAATGATATATTCCCCTACAATACCTGTACACATCACACTGGCCAATGATATATTCCCCTACAATACCTGTAGACATCACACTGGCCAATGATATATTCCCCTACAATACCTGTAGACATCCCACTGGCCAATGATATATTCCCCTACAATACCTGTAGACATCCCACTGGCCAATGATATATTCCCCTACAATACCTGTAGACATCACACTGGCCAATGATATATTCCCCTACAATACCTGTAGACATCACACTGGCCAATGATATATTCCCCTACAATACCTGTAGACATCCCACTGGCCAATGATATATTCCCCTACAATACCTGTAGACATCCCACTGGCCAATGATATATTCCCCTACAATACAGAGCCCTGCTCAGCACTAGACGGCCATGCTAGAGAGGAAAATGGTGGTGGAGCTGTTGAAAATGGAGCTGTTGACAAAGTAAAGGTGTGTTCTGATTAGGGTTAAGGGTCATGTGTAAGGTTAGAGCTGGTGATTGAAATAGGATTAGTGGTTAGACAGTGCTATACTTCTGTCCTTGACGACCATAAAGTCACAGTGAACTTCATCCCTCTCTCTATCTCTCCATCCCATCCCTCTCTTTCTGTCTCTCTCTGTCCCCTGTCTGTCTGATGGGATATCAGGAAGAAATCTGTTTAGGGATGTCCATGTTTCCATGGTGATGGATGGCTGTATGGGACGGTGTGTGTGTTGCGTGTGTGCGATCAATCAAGTGTGTGCGTGCGCCCATGAGGGTTAACTTTAGCGACCCTGAGTCTGAACAGAAAACATTTCCAGAAAATAATACACTTTAGCCGGCCAGGTCTGAGAGAGAGACTGAGTGAGGAGACACAGCGCTGGCTTAATTCAACCACAAAGGAATCCAAATCGGGCTGCGAGAGATAACTTTCTCTCTCATGTTTGTATTTACAGTAAGTTATGTTCTTGTGTCTCCAAATCTTCTTCTTTACACAATTAGAACTTACTGTAAGCTTCATTGAAGACCAATACTGGGACAATTATATGATTATTTTCTTCTGTTATTAAAACGTTCTCTCTCTGTGTCTCTCTTCATCATCTCCCCCCTCTCTCTCTCCCTCTATCTGTCTTTCTCTCCTCCTATAAGTGATTTCAGATTCCCAGTGACTTTCCAGATACCTGACCAGGCAGATCTGTAATAGGCATCAGTAATATTGAACGTGCAGGTGTAGTTTTGGGAAGCAGGGCTGTGTTCAGCTCATGCTGTGCTTGAAGTTTACTGCTATCCAGGTCATTTAAGGGAAAGGGCTCCGGAGGGACTTAAAAAACACACCAGATGACTACATAATATCATATTATCCCATCCAGTAATAAGAGCTGGAATCATTAACAGACCTACAGGGTCCACATACATCTCTCTGGAGCATTTCTCAACTCCTCTCATATTCATGTCAGCACTTTGTTTTGTTTACTTAACCTTTCAGTTTGTGTGTGTGTGTGTGTGTGTGTGCGTGTGCGTGCGTGCGTGTGTGTGTGTGTATTCCTCTGCTCCGTTTGATTACCCCTCACCAGCCCATTGTTTTGGCATATTTGTTTTTCCGGTCGTTCCGCCGCATCGCACCCTTGCCGGTGTGTCATGGCCAAACGTCGACCGGCGAGTTAACGTGAGGTCTCACAGGACTGCTCCCGGGATCTGAGTGTGTTTGTGTGAGTGTGTGTGTTGGGTGGGTGAGGGGGTAGAACCGTGTGCCATGTGTGTGCATTTGTGTAGAGGTTCCCGGGGGTTCATAGTGTGCTGGATGAAAGTGTCAGATAAGTAAATACCCACCCACATGAGGATTATTCCTTCCACCCTCCCCATGCTCTGGCCCTGTCCTGTAACCAACAGGGTGAGACCAACAAAGGGCTGTGGGGGTCAGTGGTGATTCAGTGTTGATAAACACAATATTTATTTATTTCAGAGGAGGGAAATGTAAAAACACATACAGGAAAATTGAAATACTGTCTCCCTGCAAAACATCTTCACTGAGTCAATACTGTCTCCCTGCAAAACATCTTCACTGAGTCAATACTGTCTCCCTGCAAAACATCTTCACTGAGTCAATACTGTCTCCCTGCAAAACCTATACACTGAGTCAATACTGTCTCCCTGCAAAACATCTTCACTGAGTCAATACTGTCTCCCTGCAAAACATCTTCACTGAGTCAATACTGTCTCCCTGCAAAACCTATACACTGAGTCAATACTGTCTCCCTTCAAAACCTTAACACTGAGTCAATACTGTCTCCCTGAAAAACCTCTACAGAGTCAATACTGTCTCCCTTCAAAACCTTAACACTGAGTCAATACTGTCTCCCTGAAAAACCTCTACACTGAGTCAATACTGTCTCCCTGCAAAACATCTTCACTGAGTCAATACTGTCTCCCTGCAAAACATCTTCACTGAGTCAATACTGTCTCCCTGAAAAACCTCTACACTAAGTCAATACTGTCTCCCTGCAAAACATCTTCACTGAGTCAATACTGTCTCCCTGCAAAACATCTTCACTGAGTCAATACTGTCTCCCTGAAAAACCTCTACACTAAGTCAATACTATCTCCCTGCAAAACATCTTCACTGAGTCAATACTGTCTCCCTGCAAAACATCTTCACTGAGTCAATACTGTCTCCCTGCAAAACCTATACACTGAGTCAATACTGTCTCCCTTCAAAACCTTAACACTGAGTCAATACTGTCTCCCTGAAAAACCTCTACAGAGTCAATACTGTCTCCCTTCAAAACCTTAACACTGAGTCAATACTGTCTCCCTGAAAAACCTCTACACTGAAACCTCTACACTAAGTCAATACTGACTCCCGAAAAACCTCTACACTGAGTCAATACTGTCTCCCTGCAAAACATCTTCACTGAGTCAATACTGTCTCCCTGCAAAACCTCTACACTGAGTCAATACTGACTCCCTGAAAAACCTCTACACAGAGTCAATACTGACTCCCTTCAAAACCTTAACACTGAGTCACCTTAACCCTGAAAAACCTCTACACTGAGTCAATACTGACTCCCTGAAAAGCCTCTACACTGAGTCAATACTGACTCCCTTCAAAACCTCTACACTGAGTCAATACTGACTCCCTGAAAAACCTCTACACTGAGTCAATACTGACTCCCTGAAAAGCCTCTACACTGAGTCAATACTGACTCCCTGCAAAACCTCTACACAGAGTCAATACTGTCTCCCTTCAAAACCTTAACACTGAGTCAATACTGTCTCCCTTCAAAACCTCTACACAGAGTCAATACTGTCTCCCTTCAGAACCTTAACACTGAGTCAAGCAATTCCTCACACAATCATAGTCTAGTTAGTAATACAGACCCCAGAAGTCAAGAACATCTTCTCACATCTTTAATGAAATTAGATACAGTACATACATAGCACAGTACAGGAGAAATGTAAGCAGTAAAATAACAAACGTGTGTGTCTGTGTGTGCGTCTTCGTGTGTGTGACGGAATGTGTTTGTGTGAGCTCTCTGTACCCTCACCCCCAGTAACAGAGATTCCCTGCTAGTTCAAAATACAACAACAGGATGAATCCTTGTTACTGAAGGTGGGAGGTCAGAATCTCTTTCTCCAATCAGAAGCTCTCTTTCTCTAATCCCTCCAATCACCTTTATGTCTCCGTCTTGTCCATCCAAGCAACTCCTCTGGAGGGAACGGTCCCTTCCCTCATCCATTAAAGAAAAATATCCTCCAGGCTTTCTAGAAATACAGACGGACAGGCAGACAGGCAAACAGACATGTCAGTGGGTAAGTCTTGACTCAACAGAACTTCAAGTACAACTCACAGATAAAAGATAAAGCTTCAAGTGCAAAGTCCGAACTGAGTGCAGTGACATCATGATTTGGGTTAGGGAACAGCTATCCATATGAAAAGGTTTCAGTTTTCATTAATTGGTTTTTACAATAAGCATTTCCTAGTGTCCCTGAATCGTGTCATTGTACCACACACAGATATCTGCTAGTGCCAGCTCACGCCCATCCATTACTCTGTTCAATTCGCCACTATCAAGTTTATTGATCAACGTTAAGTACATGAGCTAATCTGTCATGGATTCTTGGGTATTGTCTTTTAACTCATCATATCCCCAACAGCCTTAACCCTGAACCCTACCACCTTCATCTAGCCCTAACCCTGAACCATACCACCTTCATCTAGCCCTAACCCTGAACCCTACCACCTTCATCTAGCCCTAACCCTGAACCCTACCACCTTCATCTAGCCCTAACCCTGAACCCTACCACCTTCATCTAACCCTAACCCTGAACCCTACCACCTTCATCTAGCCCTAACCCTGAACCCTACCATCTTCATCGAGCCCTAACCCTGAACCCTACCACCTTCATCTAGCCCTAACCCTGAACCCTACCACCTTCATCTAGCCCTAACCCTGAACCCTACCTCCTTCATCTAACCCTAACCCTGAACCCTACCACCTTCATCTAGCCCTAATCCTGAACCCTACCACCTTCATCTAACCCTAACCCTGAACCCTGAACCCTACCACCTTCATCTAACCCTAACCCTGAACCCTACCACCGTCATCTAGACCCTAACCCTGAACCCTACCACCTTCATCTAGCCCTAACCCTGAACCCTACCACCTTCATCTAACCCTAACCCTGAACCCTATCACCTTCATCTAGCCCTAACCTTACCACCTTCATCTAACTCTGAACCCTGAACCCTACCACCTTCATCTAACCCTAACCCTGAACCCTACCACCTTCATCTAACCCTAACCCTGAACCCTATCACCTTCATCTAGCCCTAACCTTACCAGCTTCATCTAACTCTGAACCCTGAACCCTACCACCTTCATCTAACCCTAACCCTGAACCCTACCACCTTCATCTAACCCTAACCCTGAACCCTATCACCTTCATCTAGCCCTAACCTTACCACCTTCATCTAACTCTGAACCCTGAACCCTACCACCTTCATCTAACCCTAACCCTGAACCCTACCACCTTCATCTAACCCTAACCCTGAACCCTATCACCTTCATCTAGCCCTAACCTTACCAGCTTCATCTAACTCTGAACCCTGAACCCTACCACCTTCATCTAACCCTAACCCTGAACCCTACCACCTTCATCTAACCCTAACCCTGAACCCTATCACCTTCATCTAGCCCTAACCTTACCACCTTCATCTAACTCTGAACCCTGAACCCTACCACCTTCATCTAACCCTAACCCTGAACCCTACCACCGTCATCTAGCCCTAACCCTGAACTCTACCACCTTCATCTAACCCTAAACCCTACCACCTTCATCTAACCCTGAACCCTACCACCTTCATCTAACCCTAAGCCTGAACCCTACAACCTTCATCTAACTCTGAACCCTACCACCTTCATCTAACCCTGAACCCTACCACCTTCATCTAACCCTAACCCTAAAACCCACCACCTTCATCTAACCCTAACCCTGAACCCTACCACCGTCATCTAGCCCTAACCCTGAACCCTACCAACTTAATCTAACCCTAACCCTGAACCCTACCACCTTCATCTAACCCTAACCCTGAACCCTACTACCTTCATCGAGCCCTAACCCTGAACCCTACCACCGTCATCTAACACTAACCCTGAACCCTACCACTGTCATTTAGCCCTAACCCTGAACCCTACCACCTTCATCTAGCCCTAACCCTGAACCCTACCACATTCATCTAACCCTAACCCTGAACCTTATCACCTTCATCTAGCCCTAACCCTACCACCTTCATCTAACCCTGAACCCTGAACCCTACCACCGTCATCTAGCCCTAACCCTGAACCTTACCACCTTCATCTAACCCTGAACCCTGAACCCTATCACCTTCATCTAGCCCTAACCTTACCACCTTCATCTAACCCAGAACCCTGAACCCTACCACCGTCACCTAGCCCTAACCTTGAACCCTACCACCTTCATCTAGCCCTAACCCTGAACCCTACCACCGTCATCTAGCCCTAATCCTGAACCCTACCACCTTCATCTAACCCTAACCCTAACCCTGAACCCTACCACCTTCATCTAACCCTAAACCTGAACCCTACTACCTTCATCTAGCCCTAATCCTGAACCCTACCACCTTCATCTAACCCTAACCCTAACCCTGAACCCTACCACCTTCATCTAACCCTAACCCTGAACCCTACCACCTTCATCTAACCCTAACCCTGAACCCTACTACCTTCATCGAGCCCTAACCCTGAACCCTACCACCGTCATCTAACCCTAACCCTGAACCCTAACACTGTCATCTAGCCCTAACCCTGAACCCTACCACCTTCATCTAGCCCTAACCCTGAACCCTACCACATTCATCTAACCCTAACCCTGAACCCTATCACCTTCATCTAGCCCTAACCCTACCACCTTCATCTAACCCTGAACCCTGAACCCTACCACCGTCATCTAGCCCTAACCCTGAACCTTACCACCTTCATCTAACCCTGAACCCTGAACTCTATCACCTTCATCTAGCCCTAACCTTACCACCTTCATCTAACCCTGAAACCTGAACCCTACCACCGTCATCTAGCCCTAATCCTGAACCCTACCACCTTCATCTAACCCTAACCCTGAACCCTACCACCCTCATCTAACCCTAACCCTGAACCCTACCACCTTCATCTATCCCTAATCGTAAACCCTACCACCTTCATCTAACCCTAACCCTACCACCTTCATCTAGCCCTAATCCTGAACCCTACCACCTTCATCTAGCCCTAACCTTGAACCCTACCACCTTCTTCTAACCCTAATCCTGAACCCTACCACCCTCATCTAACCCTAACCCTGAACCCTACCACCGTCATCTAGCCCTAATCCTGAACCCTACCACCGTCATCTAGCCCTATTCCTGAACCCTACCACCTTCATCTATCCCTAATCCTGAACCCTACCACCCTCATCTAACCCTAACCCTGAACCCTACCACCGTCATCTAGCCCTAATCCTGAACCCTACCACCTTCATCTAGCCCTAACCTTGAACCCTACCACCTTCTTCTAACCTTAATCCTGAACCCTACCACCCTCATCTAACCCTAACCCTGAACCCTACCACCCTCATCTAACCCTAACCCTGAACCCTACCACCTTCATCTAGCCTTAACCCTACCACCTTCATCTAACCCTGAACCCTGAACCCTACCACCGTCATCTAGCCCTAACCTTGAATCCTACCACCTTCATCTTGCCCTAACCCTACCACCTTCATCTAACCCTGAACCCCTAACCCGACCACCTTCATCTAACCCTAACCCTGAACCCTACCACCTTCATCTAACCCTAACCCTGAACCCTATCACCTTCACCTAACCCTAACTCTTACCCTGAACCCTACCACCTTCATCTAACCATAACCCTGAACCCTACTACCTTCATCTAACCCTAACCCTGATCCCTTCCACCTTCATCTAACCCTAACCCTGAACCCTACCACCTTCATCTAACCCTAACCCTGAACCCTACCACCTTCATCTAGCCCTAACACTGAACCCTACCACCTTCATCTAACCCTAACCCTGAACCCTAACACCTTATCTAACCCTACCCCTTAACCCTACCACCTTCATCTAGCACTAACCCTGAACCCTACCACCTTCATCTAATCCTAACCCTGAACCCTACCACCTTCATCTAGCCCTAACACTGAACCATATCACCTTCATCTAACCCTAACTCTGAACCCTATCACCTTCATCTAGCCCTAGCCCTAACCCTGAACCATACCACCTTCATCTAACCCTAACACTGAACCCTATCACCTCCATCTAGCCCTAACACTGAACCCTACCACCTTCATATAACCCTAACCCTGAACCCTACCACCTCCATCTAACCCTAACCCTGAACCCTACCACCTTCATCTAACCCTAACTCTGAACCCTACCACCTTCATCTAACCCTACCCCTGTACCCTATCACCTTCATCTAACCCTAACCCTGAACCCTACCACCTTCATCTAACCCTAAACCCTACCACCTTCATCTAACCCTGAACCCTACCACCTTCATCTAACCCTAACCCTGAACCCTACAACCTTCATCTAACCCTGAACCCTACCACCTTCATCTAACCCTGAACCCTACCACCTTCATCTAACCCTAACCCTTAACCCTACCACCTTCATCTAGCCCTAACCCTGAACCCTACCACCTTCATCTAACCCTGACCCTGAACCCTACCACTGTCGCATTCATCTAACCCTGTGTGTGTGTGTGTGTGTGTGTGTGTGTGTGTGTGTGTGTGTGTGTGTGTGTGTGTGTGTGTGTGTGTGTGTGTGTGTGTGTGTGTGTGTGTGTGTGTGTGTTTGTGTGTGAGCGAGACTCTTTGACCTTAGAGTTGTTGGCATTCTCCCCTCCCTTGTGTCTTTTTGTGTTGAAGGAAACCTAAATCAGCAATTAACATTAATAATTAATGAGCCTATCAGATTAATTATTTATTAGGTCAATGGGTAATTGCCTCCGCTTAAGAGAGAGAGATAACACCTGCAAGAGTTAAGGAGAGTGAGGAGAGGAGGAGGAGAGGGGAGGTGAAAGAGGAGATGAATAGAAAGGAGAGAGTGGAGGAGAGTGTGAAATAGAGGGAAAGAGAGGACATAGGAGAGAGGAGGATGAGAGGACAGGGAGAGAGATGAGGATGAGAGGAGAGAGGACAGGGGGAGAGATGAGAGGAGAGAGGACAGGAGGGGAGAGGGGAGTATGACAGTGCAGGGGGAGAGATGAGGATGAGAGGAGAGAGGACAGGGGGAGAGATGATGAGAGGAGAGAGAACAGGGGGAGAGAGGAGGATGAGAGGACAGGGGGAGAGATGAGGATGAGAGGAGAGAGGACAGGAGGGGAGAAAGGAAGATGAGAGGAGAGAGGACAGGGGGAGAGAGGACAGGAGGGGAGAAAGGAAGATGAGAGGAGAGATGACAGGGGAGAGAGGAGGATGAGAGGAGAGAGGTCAGGAGGGGAGAAAGGAAGATGAGAGGACAAGTAGAAAGAAATGGAAGGAGAAAGTGTGAGTGGAGAAGATAGAAAACCAGGTTACCCAGGTTACCAACCCCTCTTCCCCCTTTCTCTCCCTTTACCACTCGCTCTCTACCCTACCTCTCTTGTCCCCTCTTCTCTTCCTCTCTTTCATTCACTCCCTCCTCCCTCTGTACTTAGTCAGTGTGTATCGGGTTGCCCAGACACAGCTTGTTAATTGTAACTACACTGTGTGTGTGTGTGTGTGTGTGTGTGTGTGTGTGTGTGTGTGTGTGTGTGTGTGTGTGTGTGTGTGTGTGTGTGTGTGTGTGTGTGTGTGTGTGTGTGTGTGTGTGTGTGTGTGTGTGTGTGTGTGTGTGTGTGTCTGATGTTGATTTCACAACCCTTTTAGTCTGTCGGCTCACGGCATCAGACACTATTGGATTCAGATCAAGTACCTCAATTAACACCCAGCAACTCTCTAAACTTACTCACTCACTCTCTGTCTGTGTGTCTGGACTGTATGTCTGACACATGCCCTGCAATAATGCACTACTACAACAATATACTGTACTCTAATCATAGTGTCTGAAGTCGGTCTGTTAGAAGTTTACGCCTGTTCTTTTCAGAGGGGAGTCAAAGGCATAAAACAAAGCCCCCCCCCAAAAAAACGACTGTCTCTAAGACCTAGAACCCTTCTCTGAATTGTCCTTGTACCTTTCTTTTTCCCCAAATATCTTGTGTGTATCGCCTATGTGATCCCTGTTGAAAACACAGTAACAGTTGCAATAGTAACTGAGTAATTGAGCTTGTCTATTGGTTGAAGGATGGCCCTTACTCTAAAAGGAAGAAGTCAAGTGAACTCTGTTGAATCGGGTCATATGAGACAGCTTACCTGGCCTCCTGTTGGTCAGCTATGTCGGCCGGGCAGCAGCAGACCGTTGGGTCCCGGACCGGACCGATGCTGTCTTCAGCTCCGCCAGAACCACAATGGTTGAACCCGCTCCCTATGCCAGCTAGGTCTTACCCTGCTATCACTAACCTCTGGACCGCAGAGGAACCTCTGGACCGCTGCTTATCTTCAGGACCACTTTATGACCCATAACACAGCCCTGGCCTGCACAGAACACACTGATAGGAGAGGAGGGAGAGTTCAGAGTTCAGAGTTATTCACCCCTCCACTCCCAGTTTGAATCATTCTCACTTCTAAGACCTGAGCAGTAGAGAATGCTCTTAAAACATTTGTGAGAAATGACTTAAATAATCACTTTCTCTATCTAGGGGATTAAACATTACTGCATCTTGCGAGTAGATACTCTGAGCATTGAACGTAACCTCTTCTATGGCCTGGGGTTTTATGCTAGCTGATGATGCTTTGACCTGTTGCTACAGATTAGGTACATACAATGATACATTAGAATAGCCCATTTTAAAAGAACCCGTTGACTGTCTTTTAGCTAGGTCTTTTCATGTGTCTAACTGTGCACTAAGAATCGTAACAGTATGGTCAACAGCGTTGTGTTGTGCTGAGTGTTGATAGTCACATTCACAGACCTCTCAGATCATTCGTAACCAGCGCATTGGCCATGGAACTGAAGCCCGACCATACTGTGGTCTGTGGGTGTTTCTGGATGTGCTGTCTCACCGTCTCTCTTTCTCCCTCTCTCCCTGTGAATCTCTCTCTCTGTGATATCCTCTTGGCAGTGCGGAGGGATTTGTGGTTAGTTTGTTTCACACAGACACACACAGAAAGGAATATAACTGGAATAAAAGCTGTATTACAAATGAGGCCACTGTCCTCTCTCTGTAGACGCATGTCATCATCTTTCAAATATTTTTTTAAATTGAAACCATGTTTTATTTCTCACATAACTCTTTTTAACCATGTCCATGACACTGAATGTGTTGCTGGGTAAATTATGTACTTATGATTACCTACTGTTGAGATTTGGCTGTAAATGAATAGTCCCTCTACAACTTAAATACGTTCAACTTCATTGGGGATCAGTGCTCAGGAAATTGTAGTCACTGTCCCAGTGAGCCCTGTACAGTACAGTACCAGCCGGCTCCACTAACAAGGCAATTAAACAAGGGTTGGTAGGCCTGCAGACAACCACAGCCCCACACCACCACCTCTCTATCCCACCCCCTCAGCCACATCTCTACACCCCCCACCCTGACAATGCCAATGTCTAACAGGGCCTGGGGAGCTGCCCCCTGACGATACGCAATTGGATTGGAAGCCAATCAATCATGCAGAGTATTGACCTGTGATTGGATTTGGCCGGTGTGTCAGGGCCCCGGTTGATTTTCGTTCCAGCCCAATGAAGGTGGATGTGAGGCTTTATTGTACTGGACATATGGGGTGCCTGTCAAACACACACACACACACACACACACACACACACACACACACACACACACACACACACACACGCACGCACGCACGCACGCACGCACACACGCTCGCTCGCTTACTGGGGAGTTTGAATGGGATGGGTTATTGTTGTGGACTTACAGGATTGGTTCAGGGTTTGAAGTGCTGCCAGCAGAGATTGATGTGTACAGTGCAGCTCCTGTATCCATCTATCTGAGTTACTGTCACTCATAACCATCTCTCTCTCTCTTTCTTTTTTTTCTCTCTCTCTATCTTTCTGTGTGTGTCTCTCTCTCTCAGACAAATAGGATTCCACAAAGATTTTTCCCACCCCTACCTGAAACATACTGTAGTAGGCCATACTGATGCATACATGTCGTTGGGTGGGTGTGTGTGTGTGTGTGTGTGTGTGTGTGTGTGTGTGTGTGTGTGTGTGTGTGTGTGTGTGTGTGTGTGTGTGTGTGTGTGTGTGTGTGTGTGTGTGAGAGATACTTTAAAGCACCAGAGTCCTTGAGCGTCTGTCCCCGTCGTTTACATCAGTAAAGTGAGATTAATTCTCCCTTTAGAGACCTCTGAAAAATGACAACGTGTCCCACACACACTCCATTGGAGAATGATGACACTACACTACACACACACACACACACACACACACACACACACACACACACACACACACACACACACACACACACACACACACACACACACACACACACACACACACACACACACACACACACACACAGTGCTGATAAATGAACACACACTCTAAGTCTGGAGTTATAGTGTTATTAGCTGCAGGGCAGACCAACGGTATGACAGTAATAATCATAAAGTAGCTATTAGACATCAGACTGATCAATAGCAGGGAGAGGAGCAGGAAGGATGGGACAGGACAGAGGGCAGGTTAGCTAAAACATACTTAAGAATGGGAGGGGAGATTCTATATGTCTTTTAAAATCAATCTGTTTGATGCACGAGAATGACTTGACTTTTGTGTTATCATGAGTGGATGTCGAAGGGATATTTGTGAGACAATTTGAGTTAGCCCCCCCCCCTTCTACCCCCTTCTCGCCCTCCCCGCTCCTGCCCCCTCCTCCCTCCATCCCAGCTGGCCATTACCCCATTAGGCTCTAACAGTTATGACACCCACTGACTGGCCAACCCATAGATAATACCATAAAGATCCAGCTCAATACTAATCCACTGGACTTAACCTGTTTACTGCCTGCTGCACATACATATCTCTACCTCTCCTGTGTAATGCCGGACCAGGTCAGGCCCGCTCT
This sequence comes from Oncorhynchus masou masou, assembly GCF_036934945.1. Classification (NCBI taxonomy): domain Eukaryota; kingdom Metazoa; phylum Chordata; class Actinopteri; order Salmoniformes; family Salmonidae; genus Oncorhynchus; species Oncorhynchus masou. Next base: position 14,703,221 of record NC_088218.1, on the reverse strand, counting down.
GTGTGTGTGTGTTGTGTGTGTGTGTGTGTGTGTGTGTGTGTGTGTGTGTGTGTGTGTGTGTGTGTGTGTGTGTGTGTGTGTGTGTGTGTGTGTGTGTGTGTGTGTGTGTGTGTGTGTGTGTGTGTGTGGTGTGTGTGGTTGTGTGTGTGTGTGTGTGTGTGTGTGTGTGTGTGTGTGTGTGTGTGTGTGTGGTTGTGTGTGGTTGTGTGTGTGTGTGTGTGTGTGTGTGTGTGTGTGTGTGTGTGTGTGTGTGTGTGTGTATATAACCCATTTAGCGCTGGACATACATATTTCTCTGGTGTAAGGCGAGGCGCAGGGGGAGTCAGATCAATAGGGATGTTTCTCTGTTAATAAAGATGTAACGTTGGATCCGTGTGTGTGTCTGTGGCCGGTGTGGGTTTGTGAGCTGACCACACACACTTATGCGTGGTCGCTATAAATCTCCCGCTGACCACTGCGGTCAGACGGAGCGGTCAACACGAACCACCAGGGGGCCGCTTCCCATTTCTCCCCTTTTGTGCGTATCCCAACTCTCCTTGAGACACCCTCATAGAGTGGGGTAACGGCCAGAGTCAGCCATGATCAATGGCAACCCTAGAGCAATTAAGGTCAAGGGCACATTGACAGATTTTTCATCTTGTCGGCTCAGAGATTTGAACTCGCAACCTTTCCGTTATTTTGCCCAATGCTCTAACTGTTAGGCTACCTCTCTAACCGCTAGGCTACCCCTCTAACCGCTAGGCTACCTGTCTAACCGCTAGGCTACCTCTCTAACCGCTAGGCTACCTGTCTAACCGCTAGGCTACCTGTCTAACCGCTAGGCTACCTGCCTAACCGCTAGGCTACCTGTCTAACCGCTAGGCTACCTGTCTAACCGCTAGGCTACCTCTCTAACCGCTAGGCTACCTGTCTAACCGCTAGGCTACCTGTCTAACCGCTAGGCTACCTGTCACCCTTAAGTGTGTAAGAGTTTGTGAACGTGCATGACAGCATGTGTGTCCATGTCTGTGTGTGCACTTCATGTGCATGCCCATGTGGTTGTCTATCTGTGTGTCTATCCGTGTGTTGGACTTTGCAGGCAGACAGAGAGCCAGAGGTCTGGTACAGAGTGTCATAGCAGTGAGCTCTGTGATAATACTATAGTTATAATAGTTAGTTCAGGGATAATGTTCTGGGGTAGTAATAGTTAGTTCAGTGATAAGGTTCTGGGGTAATAATAGTTAGTTCAGTGATAATGTTCTGGGGTAGTAATAGTTAGTTCAGTGATAAGGTTCTGGGGTAATAATAGTTAGTTCAGTGATAAGGTTCTGGGGTAGTAATAGTTAGTTCAGTGATAAGGTTCTGGGGTAGTAATAGTTAGTTCAGTGATAAGGTTCTGGGGTAATAATAGTTAGTTCAGTGATAAGGTTCTGGTGTAATAATAGTTAGTTCAGTGATAATGTTCTGGGGTAGTAATAGTTAGTTCAGTGATAAAGTTCTGGGGTAGTAATAGTTAGTTCAGTGATAAGGTTCTGGGGTAATAATAGTTAGTTCAGTGATAAGGTTCTGGTGTAATAATAGTTAGTTCAGTGATAATGTTCTGGGGTAGTAATAGTTAGTTCAGTGATAAGGTTCTGGGGTAATAATAGTTAGTTCAGTGATAAAGTTCTGGGGTAGTAATAGTTAGTTCAGTGATAAAGTTCTGGGGTAGTAATAGCTCATTGTTGTGTGTAGATTAGATGGAATATCTGGGCGGTGATGTCACTGAGATGTGTCAAGGGTTAAAGGTCAAGGGTTAGGGGTCAAAGTCAGGATGCATACCGTTTGTCTGAGTGAGGAACATTCAGAAACGTGTGACCCAGATCAACCTCGACATGTACTCTGTGATGTGGGTTCATTTGAAACTTTTCAGCACCTACAGTAACATGGAATATGCTATTTTTCTCATAGACTTGAATAGAATGAGTGTGAAAAGGAATGGAGCCAAGTACAGAGAGAGAGAGTGTATGAGTAGAGAGAGAGTGTGTATGAGTAGAGAGAGAAAGGGAGTATATGAGTAGAGAGAGAGAGTATGAGTAGAGAGAGAAAGGGAGTATATGAGTAGAGAGAAAGAGTATGAGGAGATAGAAAGGGAGTATATGAGTAGAGAGAAAGAGTATGAGGAGATAGAAAGGGAGTATATGAGTAGAGAGAGAGAGTATGAGGAGAGAGAGAAAGGGAGTATATGAGTAGAGAGAAAGAGTATGAGGAGATAGAAAGGGAGTATATGAGTAGAGAGAGAGTATGAGGAGAGAGAGAAAGGGATTATATGAGTAGAGAGAGAGAGTATGAGTAGAGAGAGAAAGAAAGAGAGAGTATGAATAGAGAGAGAGAGTGTATGAGGAGAGAAAGAAAGGGAGTATATGAGTAGAGAGAGAGAGTATGAGGAGAGAGAGAAAGGGAGTATATGAGTAGAGAGAGAGTATGAGGAGAGAGAGAAAGGGAGTATATGAGTAGAGAGAGAGAGAAAGGGAGTATATGAGTAGAGAGAGAGAGTATGAGGAGAGAGAGAAAGAAAGATAAAGTATGAATAGAGAGAGAAAAATAGTGTATGAGGAGAGAGAGAAAGGGAGTATATGAGTAGAGAGAGAGAGTATGAGGAGAGAGAGAAAGGGAGTATATGAGTAGAGAGAGAGAGTATGAGGAGAGAGAGAAAGGGAGTATATGAGTAGAGAGAGAGAGTATGAGGAGAGAGAGAAAGGGAGTATATGAGTAGAGAGAGAAAGAAAGAGAGAGTATGAATAGAGAGAGAAAGAGAGAGTATGAATAGAGAGAGAGAGTATGAGTAGAGAGAGAAAGAAAGAGAGAGTATGAATAGAGAGAGAAAGAGAGAGTATGAATAGAGAGAGAGAGTATGAGTAGAGAGAGAGTGTATGAGGAGAGAGAGAAAGGGAGTATATGAGTAGAGAGAGAGAGTATGAGTAGAGAGAGAGTGTATGAGGAGAGAGAGAAAGGGAGTATATGAGTAGAGAGAGAGTATGAGGAGAGAGAGAAAGGGAGTATATGAGTAGAGAGAGTATGAGGAAAGAGAGAAAGGGAGTATAGGAGTAGAGAGAGAGTATGAGGAGAGAGAGAAAGGGAGTATATGAGTAGAGAGAGTATGAGGAAAGAGAGAAAGGGAGTATATGAGTAGAGAGAGAGAGTATGAGGAGAGAGAGAAAGAAAGAGAGAGTATGAATAGAGAAAGGGAGTGTATGAGGAGAGAGAGAAAGGGCAATAGGGAGGGAGGATGCTGGCCGGTGATAAAGTGAGACTCCACTCCCCCTCTCCTCTCCCTCTTCCCTCTCTCCTCCTCTACCTCCCTCCGCCCCCCATCCCTCCTCCTCCTCCCTGTATTTGTGACATGCATCAGTGCTTGTCGTGTATGTGACAGCGGGCATTGATCACCTGTCATGCTGATCACATTACGAACCCCGCCGGTTAGATTTCCATTTTTAATTCCCCTCCCTCTGTGAACCCCCCCCCCCCCCCAGGACATTGAGCGAGGAATGAAGGGATGGGATGAGAATTTTTAGATGTATATGAATATCTAGATAAATGAGGGAATCATGGATAAGGGAGAAGGGACCAGGGACGGGGTCAGGGGAGGTCAGGAGGGAGGAAGGTTACAGAAGCACGGACAGACAAACCCCATAACCTTAAGACATCAGATATTGCATGTCTGCCACTACTTCAATCCAGGTACTTTCCAGTGCCAATGTGTGATTAGAACCCTGGTCTTAGTGTTGTAACATGTGAGATCACCAGACCTGCCTGATAATATCTCCATACTCCTCTTCCCCTTACAGGTAACTCATAGACCTGCCAGATAATATCTCCCCACTCCTCTTCCCCTTACAGGTAACTCATAGACCTGCCTGATAATATCTCCCCACTCCTCTTCCCCTTACAGGTAACTCATAGACCTGCCTGATAATATCTCCCTACTCCTCTTCCCCTTGCAGGTAACTCATAGACCTGCCTGATAATATCTCCCCACTCCTCTTCCCCTTACAGGTAACTCATAGACCTGCCAGATAATATCTCCCCACTCCTCTTCCCCTTACAGGTAACTCATAGACCTGCCTGATAATATCTCCCCACTCCTCTTCCCCTTACAGGTAACTCATAGACCTGCCTGATAATATCTCCCCACTCCTCTTCCCCTTGCAGGTAACTCATAGACCTGCCTGATAATATCTCCCCACTCCTCTTCCCCTTACAGGTAACTCATAGACCTGCCTGATAATATCTCCCCACTCCTCTTCCCCTTACAGGTAACTCATAGACCTGCCTGATAATATCTCCCTACTCCTCTTCCCCTTACAGGTAACTCATAGACCTGCCTGATAATATCTCCCTACTCCTTTTCCCCTTGCAGGTAACTCATAGACCTGCCTGATAATATCTCCCCACTCCTCTTCCCCTTACAGGTAACTCATAGACCTGCCTGATAATATCTCCATACTCCTCTTCCCCTTGCAGGTAACTCATAGACCTGCCTGATAATATCTCCCTACTCATCTTCCCCTTGCAGGTAACTCATAGACCTGCCTGATAATATCTCCCCACTCCTCTTCCCCTTACAGGTAACTCATAGACCTGCATGATAATATCTCCCCACTCCTCTTCCCCTTACAGGTAACTCATAGACCTGCCTGATAATATCTCCCCACTCCCCTTACAGGTAACTCATAGACCTGCCTGATAATATCTCCCCACTCCCCTTACAGGTAACTCATAGACCTGCCTGATAATATCTCCCCTTCCCCTTACAGGTAACTCATAGACCTGCCTGATAATATCTCCCCTTCCCCTTACAGGTAACTCATAGACCTGCCTGATAATATCTCCCCACTCCCCTTACAGGTAACTCATAGACCTGCCTGATAATATCTCCCCTTCCCCTTACAGGTAACTCATAGACCTGCCTGATAATATCTCCCCACTCCCCTTACAGGTAACTCATAGACCTGCCTGATAATATCTCCCCACTCCTCTTCCCCTTACAGGTAACTCATAGACCTGCCTGATAATATCTCCCTACTCCTCTTCCCCTTACAGGTAACTCATAGACCTGCCTGATAATATCTCCCCACTCCTCTTCCCCTTACTCCCTCTTCCTCCCCTTCCCCTTACAGGTAACTCATAGACCTGCCTGATAATATCTCCCTACTCCTCTTCCCCTTACAGGTAACTCATAGACCTGCCTGATAATATCTCCCCAATCCTCTTCCCCTTACAGGTAACTCATAGACCTGCCTGTTAATATCTCCCTACTCCTCTTCCTCTTACAGGTAACTCAAGAGCAGTTTACTTTGGGTCCAGTATCGTAATATTAGAAGACATGACGCTGCAGAAACTACAATCTAGACGAACCTTTGGTCAGCAGAGATAACTAATCACCAACACGGGCCATCGATCAAGGCCACAGAGTTCTGAAGAACTTTTGCATATTCGTTTCACTATCTATATTTGGCAAGGTACATGTATAAGAGATTGTGTACAGTGCTGCTCATGTTGTAATGCTGTTGTGATTCTAATTTATTATCGATATCCTGTATCGATGTGCTTCAATATGGCAAACAGAGAAAAAGCAGAGAAAACACTGTTTTTTAAGAGGAAGAGAGAACACGAGAGAGAGATTAGAGAGCATTAGAGAGAGAGATGAGAGAGATATGAGAAACATAGAGAGAGAGAGAGAGAGAGAGAGAGAGAGAGACAGACAGACAGACAGACAGACAGACAGACAGACAGACAGACAGACAGACAGAGATAGAGAGAGATATGAGAGAGAGAGAGGGACATGAGAGAGAGAGAGAGAGAGTGAGAGCGAGAGAGAGATATGAGAGACAGAGAGAGAGCGAGAGAGGGAGAGAGATATGAGAGACATAGATAGATAGATAGATAGAGATGAGATGAGAGACAGAGAGAGAGAGAGAGAGAGAGAGAGAGAGAGAGAGAGAGAGAGATATGAGAGATATAGATAGATAGAGAGAGGGGAAAAGAGGGGGATTCTGGTTAAAACCAAGGTCATGACCTTGAGGTCTAGTGGAGTGAGGTCATGGTCATGTATTTAGCTTACTGTGTGTATGCGTGTGCATGTGCATATTTGAAAGTATTTCCAGAAGCTTGGGCAGTGTCACTGTAGCCCCAACAGTTAGACCTCAGTAGACTGGACCGGGACTGGTCGGACAAGTCGGGCCTGTTGGGACCAGGGGAGCGGGTGAACACGGTCCCCGTGAGTAAGGCCATCGATCGGGGGCTGAAAGTGGAGCTGCCCCCCCTCTCTCCTGATGACAGGAGCGGCTGCAGCCGCCAGAGGAGAGGAGAGGCCTGAGAGGGGATCAATACCGAGGGAGGCTGGAGTCTGACAGTAGATCTACAGGCCCTCAGAGAACACACACACATGAGACCTGGGAGAGCACACACACACATGCTCAAACACACAGAATAGTTCACATTCTTCCAACAAGATATGAGTGTACAAGAGACAGAAAGAACAGAGTCTGGGCACAGAAATTACACAGACTTAACAGGGAGGAAGGAGGGAGAGAGAGACTGTCTCCTCTTCCTTATTTGTCCATCCGTTATTCTCTGACATCCCCATTAACTCATAAATCCAATACAGTGGAGCTCAACAGTATCTGTGTTCTGCCGAGATGAAGGGAGGAGGGAGGGATGGATGGGGGAGAGGGGAGGAGGAGGAGAAGAGCGAAGGATCAATCAGTCCCTGGACTGTCAGTCCGCTCACTCCTTTTCACATCCATCTCCCCATCACATCTCTTCCCTCCCTCCCTCCCTCCATCCCTCCCTCCCTCCGTCCCAATCTAGCCACACACATTCAGTACTGCACTGCTCTGCCAAACCGCCAACCAACTGTGAGAGTCTTCACGACCACTAATACAACTAAGACTGTCTACATCAGGGATGACCAATCTGACTCTCGATGAATAAGAACATCACTAAAGTGGAGCATGCAGATATCCAGAACAAGTCACATGTATTTGAATAGGGACTGTTGAACTGTTTTGCACTTTTCAGAACTGGCTGACTTTTATATATTCCCTTCTTTTACTTTTACGTTGTGTGTATTGTGTGTATTGTTGTAAATTGTTAGATGTACTGCACTGTTAGAGCTAGAAACACAAGCATTTCATTACACCCGGAATAACATCTGCTAAACACGTGTATCTGACAAGTACAATTTGATTTGATTTGAAGTGATCAACAAATCCCCAGCCCCCATACTGCCCCCTAGAGGATTTTAGAGGAACAGCAAGTCTCAAGGGTGTCACCCAGTACTACATGGGGTGGAGATTCAATGTTTACTGCAACCCAGATGACCAGAATTTGTGTGTACTAAATGTGAGTAGTAACGATTACCATAGTTACCAAGTCCTCTATCAAAAACAACTTTCTTATACTTTTAGATAAGAGAATCGATAATGTTCACCATCACACCATCTCTCGCTCTCCCTCTCTTTCTCTCCCTCTCTCTCTCTCTGATTGTGTTTGTGTGTGTCCTCTGCCCGCTGCGGTGATCTCCGGTTTCCCTAATGGTTCCCAGGATGCACTGTGGCTTTGCGAGGGCATTATGGGTGTGTGTGTGTGTGTGTGTGTGTGTGTGTGTGTGTGTGTGTGTGTGTGTGTGTGTGTGTGTGTGTGTGTGTGTGTGTGTGTGTGTGTGTGTGTGTGTGTGTGTGTGTGTGTTGGTGTGAGGGTGGTGGTGGTGGGGGGTGATGCGGTCATTTCGACACATGAGAAGTATCTCATCAGAGGATAGGGCCTAGCCACTTCAAAGGCACTTACACACACACACACACACACACACACACACACACACACACACACACACACACACACACACACACACACACTGACAGGGTAAATGTGCATGCATTGCATCTGCGTTAATTGAAGTGAGGCTGAGGAAGGGAAGGATCATTTTTTTCAGAGAGATGCTGGTAGAAAAAAGAAAGAAGCGTGTCACTTTTCTTCTGTTCCTGGTTTAAAGTGTTTTATGATAATCATACTGCATCAGCATTATCGCACTCAGTTCCTCACAGATGTGTGTGTGCTACTCAATATGTTTGTGCAAACTAATTAAACACACGTCGTTGCTCCGGCCTACGATGGATGGCTTTTTAATGACGTCAGTCCAAGTGAATATGCAAACGCTTTTGAAGCGCTGCAACACTCCTATGGTAGATTACCTTATTGATTTGATCCAAAACATCATTAGATATGAAAAAAAAATCACACATTAGGGAGGGGTGTGGGGGAGGAGAAGGTGATGGATTGGGGGAGAGGATGAGGGGCTGAGAGTTGGGGGAGAGAAATGGGGAAGGGACGTTCAAAATAAAAATATAAATCAAAATATATGTTATATTTGAGATTCTTCAAAGTAGCCACCCTTTGCCTTGACAGATTTTCACACTCTTGGCATTCTCTCAACCAGCTTCATGAGGTAGTCACCTGGAATGGATTTCAATTAACAGGTGTGCCTTGTTAAATAGTGGAATTTCTTTTCTTCTTAATGTGTTTGAGCCAATCAGTTGTGTTGTGACAAGGTAGGGTGGTATACAGAAGATAACCCTATTTGGTAAAATACCAAGTCCATATTATGGCAAGAACAGCTCAAATAAGCAAAGAGAAACGACAGTCCATCATTACTTTAGGACATGAAGGTCAGTCAATCAGGAACATTTCAAGAACATAGAAAGTTTCTTCAAGTGCAGTCCCTAAAACCATTCAGCACTATGATGACACTGTCTCTCATGAGGACCACCACAGGAATGGAAGACCCAGAGTTACCTCTGCTGCAGAGGAATCAGGTTTTCATGGTCGAATTGCTGCAAAGAAACCACTACTAAAGGACACCAATAAGAAGAAGAGACTTGCTTGGGCCAAGAAACACAAGCAATGGTGGAAACCTGTCCTTCAGTCTGATGAGTCCAAATTTTGAGACGCAGAGTAGGTGAACAGATGATCTCTTCATATGTGGTTCCCACCGTGAAGCATGGAGGAGGAGGTGTGATGGTGTAGGGGTGCTTTGCTGGTGACACTGTCTGAGATTTATTTAGAATTCAAGGCATACTTAACCAGCATGGCTACCACGGCATTCTGCAGCGATATGCCATCCCATCTGGTTTGCGTTTAGTGGGACTATCATTTGTTTTTCAACAGGACAATGACTCAACACATCTCCAGGCTATGGTAAGGGCTATTCGACCAAGAAGGAGAGTGATGAAGTGCTGCATCAGATAGCTGGCCTTCACAATCACCTGACATCAACCCAATTGAGATGGTTTGGGATGAGTTGGACCGCAGAGTGAAGGAAAAGCAGCCAACATGTCATGTCTTGTTATGTCTGTTCCTGTCCTTTCTCTTCACTCTGTCTCTCTCTGCTGGTCTTTTTAGGTTACCTTCTCTGTCTCTCATTCTTCAGCTGTTCTACATCTCCCCTAACTAGCTCATTCACTCTTTCACACCTGTTCTCTCTTCCCCCTCTGATTAGGTCTCTATTTCTCTCTCTGTTCCTGCTACTTTCAGTGTCTGATTCTTGTTTGTGTTTTTCATGCCAGAAGCAAGCTGTCGTCCCGTTTGCTTCCACCTTGTCCTATCCTGTCGGAGTCTGCCTGGCAGGTGCATCCTGCATTATACTAACGTTCTTTTTGTTCCATTGAC
>NC_088218.1:14621034-14691034 GCF_036934945.1 Oncorhynchus masou masou | reverse complement strand
TCCCCTCTCCCCCTCTCCTCTCCCTCTCCTCTCCTCTCCTCTCCCCTCCCCTCATTTCTCCTCCCTCCTCTCCTCCCCTCTCCTCTCCCCTCCCCTCCTCTCCTCTCCTCTCCTCCCCTCATTTCTCCCCTCCCCTCATTTCTCCTCCCTCCTCCCCTCCCTCCTCTCCTCTCCTCCCCTCCTCCCTCTCCTCTCCTCTCCTCTCCTCTCTCCCTCTCCTCTCCTCTCCTCTCCTCTCCTCTCCTCTCCTCCCTTCTCCTCTCCTCTCCTTTCCCTCTCTTCCCAAGACGGTTGATGTAAATGATACTCAGTCAACTGAAAGGTAAAAGTTTGAAATCAACCATTTAAAAATCAACAGTGATTGATTGTGTCATGTTAGTTGACTGTTATTACCCAAAACACCCTGCAGGAGGTGCAGAAGTCTTTTTCTCTGTCTCCTGTGTGAGTGAAGGGAGAGAAGGAAGAGCCAAGGAGAGGAAGAATACTTCTTGATAAAATAATCACTTTATGTTCGAGGAAAACATAAATATCCACTGCCATGAGAGACATAGGAGTCAGAGAAAGAAAGTGAGAGAGAGATGCCTCAGGGGAGAAGTGAAACCTTTTTAAGGCTGGTCTTTCTCTTCCTCCATCTTTCTCTCTCTGTCTGTCCCTCCCTCCCTCTCCCACTTCTCTCTCCCTGCACACTGATACCCTAGCAGGGAAGTTTGACCCTGCAGTCAATAGGCCCATTAGTAAATAAGGGATGCATAATTCATTAAATATGCTTCAGATACATATTTCAGCGTTGGGTTACCAGGCAGATGTGGGGGAGCAGTGAGACCATAATAACACTTTGCAGGATGAGGTGTCTGCTGTAAACAAGTGTCAGAGAGGAGGAGAGGAGAGGGGAGCGACAGGAAGGAGAGGACAGGGGAGAAAATGAAGGAGAAGGGGAGGGGAGGGGAGAGGAGAGGAATGAACAGGAGAGGACAGGAGAGAAATATATTTGAATAAAGTATAAATTATAACCATACACAGACATCATCTCAGAAGCTATGAGGTCAGTCTGATAAAAGCAGAAGTTGAAGTCCAGTTTGAAGGAGAAGAGGAAGATGGCTTGACACGCAAAGCCTGCTTAGACCAACCACAAGACAGCCCAATAAAGACACACACTCCCAAACACACACTCCCATTACTGCAGAAAGGAGGTCAAAGGGTCAATTCCCACAGACGGGTAGTGAAAGGATGAAAGAGACTGGACTGTGTGTGTGTGTGTGTGTGTGTGTGTGTGTGTGTGTGTGTGTGTGTGTGTGTGTGTGTGTGTGTGTGTGTGTGTGTGTGTGTGTGTGTGTGTGTGTGTGTGTGTGTGTGTGTGTGTGTGTGTGTGTGTGTGTGTGTGTGTGTGTGTGAGTGTGTGTACTGTGAATAGCAGTAACACTTCTTCCCATCCGCCTCTTATAATAGAGGCGTGTGAAAGAGGAACAGGTGTTTTTGATTCACGATCGACTACTGCTGCTCAACTCATAGACACACACAGCCACACAACCAAACACATACTCACACACACACAGCCACACAGCCAAACACATACTCACGCACACACAGCCACACAACCAAACACATACTCACACACAGCCACACAACCAAACACATACTCACACACACACAGCCACACAACCAAACACATACTCACACACACACACAGCCACACAACCAAACACATACTCACACACACACAGCCACACAACCAAACACATACTCACACACACACACAGCCACACAACCAAACACATACTCACACACACACACAGCCACACAACCAAACACATACTCACACACACACACACACACACAGCCACGCAACCAAACACATACTCACACACACACACACAACCACGCAACCAAACACATACTCACACACACAGCCACGCAACCAAACACATACTCACACACACACACACACACAACCAAACACATACTCACACACACACACACAGCCACGCAACCAAACACATACTCACACACACACACAGCCACGCAACCAAACACATACTCACACACACACACACACACACACAGCCACACAACCAAACACATACTCACACACACACAGCCACACAACCAAACACATACTCACACACACACACACAGCCACACAACCAAACACATACTCACACACACACAGCCACACAACCAAACACATACTTACACACACACATACACAAACACAGCCACGCAACCAACCACACACACACACAAACATATACACAGCAACGCAACCAAACACACACACACACACATACAAACACATACACAGCAACGCAACCAAACACATACGCACACTAACACACATCCAGCAACCAAACACACACACACACACACACAAACACACATACACAGCAACGCAACGCAACCAAACACACACACACAAACATATACACAGCAACGCTACCAAACACACACACACTAACACACACACAGCAACGCAACCAAGCACACACACACACACACACAAACATATACACAGCAACGCAACCAAACACACACACACACACAGCAACACAACCAAACACATACGCACACTAACACACGTCCAGCAACCAAACACACACACACACACACACACAAAACACATACACAGCAAAGCAACCAAACACACACACACAATAACATACACACAGCAACGCAACCAAACACACACAAACACATGCACAGCGACGCAACCAAACACACATACACTAACACACACACATACACAGCAACGCAAACAAACACACACACACACACACACACACACACACACACACACACACACACACACACACACACACACACACACACACACACACACACACTGCAATGCAACCCATACACAACAACGCGAACAAACACACACAGCAACGCAACCAAACACATACACACACTAACACACACACAGCAATGCAACCAAACACACACACACACACACACAAACACACACACAGCAACACTAACACACACACAGCAACACTAACACCACGCAGCTCATAACATACCTATTCACACAAGCTCTTACTGGAAGACAGATTAGACATCACCTTTACTACCCACTGGGCACAGACGTCAATTCAACATCTATTCCACGTTGGGTCAACGTAATTTCCTTGAAATGACTTGGAAACAACGTTGATTCAACCAGTGTGTGACCAGTGAGTACACTTTTTTGTTCACACAGTTTCCCTCCCTTTTTGCTGCTTCGCTCCATCATCTATCATGACTCTAACGGCTGCTGGCAGTCAACAGTTTTACAACACGCTCCTGTTGTGTTGTTGTGTCTGTGTGAATGGTGTGAACCGCTCTGAGGAAACAGAAGGTGCCAGAGATGTCATGGGGGAGGGCCCTGACGGACAGCTTCATCACCCCAGGGTGGGAGTGCTGATAATGGGACACGTTCATTAGGAATGTCCCTGGCTTCAGTGAGGCCTCCACTATCTCTCCTGCCCACAGTGGTACAGGCATCCTGTGTACACAATGGCTGCCCTGGGCAGATAGGTGAGGGTGCTACTGAAGCAACACACTAGACTGATGGGGCAATAAAATACTGAAACGATACACAAAGTGGAAAGGAGTAATGGTTATGTGTGTGTGTGCGTGCGCGTGTGTGGCTAGCCAGACTGCAGGCAGCAGCCCTGTATACTTGAGCCAAACTGAAGCTAATCTTTAGCCTTTAGAGTGTGAGTGCAGCCTGGCCAGATCTACTCTGTTCTACAGCCTGCTAGACTGTACACTGAATCACAGCCTCATAGCCTTCGACAGTAGAACACTACACTGAGGAATACAACACTGCTGAGATGAATAGAATACAACAGAACCAAATAGTATTGTTGAGTCAGGTCCAGTAGAACACTACACTGAGGAATACAACACTGCTGAGATGAATAGAATACAACAGAACCAAATAGTATTGTTGAGTCAGGTCCAGTAGAACACTACACTGAGGAATACAACACTGCTGAGATGAATAGAATACAACAGAACCAAATAGTATTGTTGAGTCAGGTCCAGTAGAACACTACACTGAGGAATAGAACACTGCTGAGATGAATAGAATACAACAGAACCAAATAGTATTGTTGAGTCAGGTCCAGTAGAACACTACACTGAGGAATACAACACTGCTGAGATGAATAGAATACAACAGAACCAAATAGTATTGTTGAGTCAGGTCCAGTAGAACACTACACTGAGGAATAGAACACTGCTGAGATGAATAGAATACAACAGAACCAAATAGTATTGTTGAGTCAGGTCCAGTAGAACACTACACTGAGGAATAGAACACTGCTGAGATGAATAGAATACAACAGAACCAAATAGTATTGTTGAGTCAGGTCCAGTAGAACACTACACTGAGGAATACAACACTGCTGAGATGAATAGAATACAACAGAACCGAATAGTATTGTTGAGTCAGGTCCAGTAGAACACTACACTGAGGAATAGAACACTGCTGAGATGAATAGAATACAACAGAACCAAATAGTATTGTTGAGTCAGGTCCAGTAGAACACTACACTGAGGAATAGAACACTGCTGAGATGAATAGAATACAACAGAACCGAATAGTATTGTTGAGTCAGGTCCAGTAGAACACTACACTGAGGAATAGAACACTGCTGAGATGAATAGAATACAACAGAACCAAATAGTATTGTTGAGTCAGGTCCATTTGAACGAAATAGTGCAAAAGGAAATTGTAGAGAAGAAAACCAGATAGAAAATAATTGAGTTTGTCTGTTTCGTCTTGGCCTGCTATTTCTTCCCCAGCATGTGTGTGTGTGTGATGCCTGGCAGAGAGACTGTATACTATGGGATTTCTCACACACACAGCGCTAATAGCCTTGGCTCCTCTCAATGAGGTAGTTACCAGAAACCTCTTCCACAGTAGCATCACTTTGCTAGTCAACAACAGGCAACAGGCCAACAGCCTAACAAACATAATAAATAAATATAAATAATATATCCCATTTAGCAGACGCTTTTGTCCAAAGCGACTTACAAGTCGGCTGGGGCCACTACTTTTACATATGGGTGGTCCCAGCGGGAATCGAACCCACGACGCTTGGCGTTGCAAGCGCCATGCTCTACCGACTGAGCCACACAGGACCACAAACACACCACTACAGCTATGGTGAGAACTCGAAATGGGTCATATTTGCATCATCTCGGTTACCCAGAAGCAAAATTAGCTTGCGAAAGTTTGTCATTTCCTGCCAACGAGAAGCTGTCCACGAGAGATTGCTTCAGATTACATGCACAACAAATTCAACTAGGTGTCAAAGCATGCAGAAACATAGTGTACCGCACAATTCCTGCCCAAATGGATTCTAAGATTTTGGGTTTGTAAGATGTTAATTGTTACTTATCTTTTAAAATATATATATATCTTAGAAGTGAAGTTCTGTTAGGATGCAGTTCCACCGTTGGCCTACAGGTGTCAGTGCAGGCCCAAGCCACGGTGGTGAGGAGAGTCAGAGAGGGAGAAAGGAAGTCAGAGAGCTGAATCCTTCAGCTTTATCCTCTACATCTGATCTGTCTACACGCATCTCCTCCACACATATCTGTCTAGCGCCTCATTCCCCCAGAAGGGTCCATTGTCCACTGGGGATGGCAGGAGCCAATGAGTAAGGCTGAGTTACAGTGTGGGTCTGTAATTAGATGTGGGGGGTGTCATGGATGAGTTGCCTCATCAATCGTGTGTGTGAGTGCTTGCATGCGTGCCTGTGTACGTGCGTGCATTAATGTGTATTTTGAATGTGAATGGTTAGTTTCTCATGGGTCCCTGTCATGTTGATGTCAAATCCAGATGGTCTGACTACTGATGGTACCAGTAACCCAGCACCATCTGCCTGATAAAGTCCATAATAACTACTAACTACTGTTTCTCTTAGAGACTGAGATGCTGAGTCACACAGACAGACGGACAGACAGACAGATAGTCAAACAGGCAGACCGACAGACAGACCTCCGCCTGCTGTAAGGCAGTGGTCTCCAACCCTGGTAACTCTGCATGGGTTAGTCCTGTTAGGTTATTGTTAGGCAAGGTGGAGCCATCGTCACCCATATTTCTCACACATACCTGTCTTTTTCAGACACTAGGAACCCTTCCGTTGCTTTGGTTTGTATTGAGAGCAGACCATGGCTGTCTATGTAAGAGGGCTTTGGAACCCAGTCAGCCAGGCGAAGAGGTGTTTTGCATAAGGGAGGCTGTTGACCCAGTACTGCAATGCTGAAAAGAGGAAGAGGACATTTTCACTGAGAGGAGACTGGAGGAGAGGAGAGAGGAAAACGAGAGAGACCAGTGTGTGTGTCCCGCTGCGGCTAGCCACTGCCAGCGCATGCCATTTAGCTGAGGCACTGCGGCCTTACAAGCCCATCTGACCACCACAGCACAGATCATAGATCAGATTTACAGTCACACCAGGCTCTGCTGAACCCAGATTCAACTTGCTGATGTTCCACTGTGGTTCTCATTTAAAAGTGAGAGACTGTCATTGTTTACTGCCAATCATAGTAAGCGCTGGTCTGTGGTTATACCTAAGCCATGCTGTGGCCAGAGTAACAGTATCAGCAATGATGGGTCTAGCTCACAGAGTAGTTGACGTGACCACAAATACCCTACTGTACCGTGATACATGCATAGGTGTTTCTAATAACTATGGAAATGAAGAAACTGTCTGAGTAGGCAAGGACAAAGAAGCTTCTCTGTCAGAGATGAGTATTCAAATAAGTATGTCCCTATCGCTCTTGTTTCTCTCACTATTTCTCTCTCTCCACCTCTCTCCCCCTGCATCTATTTCTCCTCCCTCTCTTTCTCTCTCTTTCTCCTCTCTCTCTCTCCCCTCTCCCTCTCTCTCTTTCTCCTCCCTCTCTCTCTCTCTCTTTCTCTCCCTGTTTCTCCTCCCTCTCCCTCCCTCTCCCCTTCTCTCACTCTCTCCCTCTCTCTCCTCCCTCTCTCTCTCTCTCTCTCTGTAGAGGTGTGTTCTTGTAGAACATGATAGGGCCCACCTGTTGGCTCTCTGTTCAACTCTCCTTACCTGCAGGCCTGTAATTATACCGCTGTGAGTGTGTGTGTCTGCAGGTAGCTTTAGATAATTAGCCCCAACGCCTCAGATGCCTTTGATCTTTGTAATAGAGTGAGAAAAGAGAGAAAGAGAGAGAGAGAGAGAGAGAGAGAGAGAGAGAGAGAGAGAGTACAATGGACAGGTGCAAGGAGAGAATCTTATGCCATTTTCCAGACCCCATTCATGTCTACACACACACACACACACACACACACACACACACACACACACACACACACACACACACACACACACACACACACAGTGCAAAACAACACGTGTCCACTTAAAGCGAAGATGGTTTGTGACCATAGTTACTGAGATAATGACTGCACTATAATCCTATAGTCCCTTAAGACCAGTCCAACCATCACTGTACCCTCAACAGGAGTGTTAGAGTCGTCTGTTTTTATGAGATGGGAGGGAAGATGGGATGGTTATAGTGATCGTTATCTGACCTGCCAGTCGTTAGTTCAGTGATGTGTGTGTGTGTGTGTGTGTGTGTGTGTGTGTGTGTGTGTGTGTGTGTGTGTGTGTGTGTGTGTGTGTGTGTGTGTGTGTGTGTGTGTGTGTGTGTGTGTGTGTGTGTGTGTGTGTGCAGTAAGTCAGTATAATGGCACCTCTGGGACCCTATCATCATTAGCTATCGTCAGGTTGCCGTTATGTCGTAAGTGACGACATATGGCAAAGTCATCGCAACGTTGTGACTGTCATTAGGACATATCGTTATGTCGTAATAGTTGTGCCACCGGAGAGTTGTCAGCGACGTTAGCCCCCGTTAGATGAACTGTAGACAGGACGGTAAGATGTGTCACGATAATAAAGCTCCTCCCTCTGTCGTATACCTAGCACCATTTTGGTTCCTAGGGGGGTAGTATATCAGTCTCCGTCAGGAGGAAGCATTATGTTATGTGACTCCCCAATGTACCGTCAGTTCTCCTTTAGGAAAGATCCATTAACTATAGGAGACATAATGAGAACTCACTCACACCCCAGCATACAGACTCTATCCCTCCTGTTGTTCCACTCTTCCACTGATGCACTGACAAATACAGTACACCCACCTCAACACAACCAATTCAGTACACCCACCTCAACACAACCAATTCAGTACACCCACATCAACACAACCAATACAGTACACACACATCAACACAACCAATACAGTACACCCACATCAACACAACCAATACAGTACACCCACCTCAACACAACCAATACAGTACACCCACATTAACACAACCAATACAGTACACCCACATAAACACAATCAATACAGTACACCCACATCAACACAACCAATACAGTACACCCACATCAACACAACCAATACAGTACACCCACATCAACACAACCAATACAGTACACCCACATCAACACAACCAATACAGTACACCCACACTGAGGAACACAACCAATACAGTACACCCACATCAACACAACCAATACAGTACACCCACATCAACACAACCAATACAGTACACAACCAATACATCAACACAACCAATACAGTACACCCACATCAACACATCAACCAATACAGTACACCCACATCAACACAACCAATACAGTACACCCACATCAACACAACCAATACAGTACACCCACATAAACACAACCAATACAGTACACCCACATAAACACAACCAATACAGTACACCATCAACACAACCAATACAGTACACCACATCAACACAACCAATACAGTACACCCACATAAACACAACCAATACAGTACACCCAAACACAACCAATACAGTACACCCACATCAACACAACCAATACAGTACACCCACATCAACACAACCAATACAGTACACCCACAGAACACAACCAATACAGTACACCCACATCAACACAACCAATACAGTACACCCAGATCAATACAGTACACCCACACACAACCAATACAGTACACCCACATAAACACAACCAATACAGTACACCCACATAAACACAACCAATACAGTACACCCACATAAACACAACCAATACAGTACACCCACATAAACACAGCCAATACAGTACACCCACATCAACACAACCAATAAAGTACACCCACATAAATACAACCAATACAGTACACCCACATAAACACAACCAATACAGTACACCCACATCAACACAACCAATACAGTACACCCACATAAACACAACCAATACAGTACACCCACATAAACACAGCCAATACAGTACACCCACATCAACACAACCAATACAGTACACCCACATAAACACAACCAATACAGTACACCCACATAAACACAACCAATACAGTACACCCACATACAACACATAACCAATACAGGGTCCAAAACCCACATAAACACAGCCAATACAGTACACCCACATAAACACAACCAATACAGTACACCCACATAAACACTCAACAAATACAGTACACCCACATCAACACAACCAATACAGTACACCCACATCAATACAGTACACAAACAATACAGTACACCCACATCAACACAACCAATACAGTACACCACATCAACACAATCAATACAGTACACCCACATAAACACAACCAAAACAGTACACCCACATCAACACAACCAATAAAGTACACCCAAATAAACACAACCAATACAGTACACCCACATAAACACAACCAATACAGTACACCCACATAAACACAACCAATACAGTACACCCACATCAACACAACCAATACAGTACACCCACATCAACACAACCAATACAGTAAAACCACATAAAAACAGCCAATACAGTACACCCACATAAACACAACCAATACAGTATACCCACATAAACACTGACAAATACAGTACACCCACATCAACACAACCAATACAGTACACCCACATCAACACAACCAATACAGTACACCCACATAACACAACCAATACAGTACACCCACATCAACAACAATACCAATAACAACCAATACAGTACACCCACATCAACACAACCAATACAGTACACCCACATAAACACAACAGTACACCCACATCAAACAAACCAATACATTAAACACCCACATCAACACAACCAATACAGTACACCCACATAAACACAACCAATACAGTACACCCACATAAACACAACCAATACAGTACACCCACATCAACACAACCAATACAGTACACCCACATAAACACAACCAATACAGTACACCCACATAAAACCAATACAGTACACCCACATCAACACAACCAATACAGTAACCCACATAAACACAACCACATAACACAACCAATACAGTACACCAACATAAACACAACCAATACAGTACACCCACATAAACACAACCAATACAGTACACCCACATCACACAAACACAACCAATACAGTACACCCACATCAACACAACCAATACACATACACCCAATAAAGTACACCCACATCAACACAACCAATACAGTACACCCACATCAACACAACCAATACAGTACACCCACATCAACACAACCAATACAGTACACCCACATCAACACAACCAATACAGTACACCCACATAAACACAACCAATACAGTACACCCACATAAACAACAATACAGTACACCCACATCAACACAACCAATACAGTACACCCACATAAACACAACCAATACAGTACACCCACATCAACACAACCAATACAGTACACCCACATCAACACAACCAATACAGTACACCCACATAAACACAACCAATACAGTACACCCACATAAACACAACCAATACACCCACTACACCCACATAACACAACCAATACAGTACACCCACATCAACCAATACAGTACACCCACATCAACACAACCAATACAGTACACCCACATAAACACAACCAATACAGTACACCCACATAAACACAACCAATACAGTACACCCACATCAACACAACCAATACAGTACACCCACATCAACACAACCAATACAGTACACCCACATAAACACAACCAATACAGTACACCCACATCAACACAACCAATACAGTACACCCACATCACAACAATAAAGTACACCCACATAAACACAACCAATACAGTACAGTACACCCACATCAACATAACCAATACAGTACACCCACATCAACACAACCAATACAGTACACCCACATAAACACAACCAATACAGTACACCCACATAAACACAACCAATACAGTACACCCACATCAACACAACCAATACAGTACACCCACATAAACACAACCAATACAGTACACCCACATCAACACAACCAATACAGTACACCATCACATAAACACAACAGTACACCCACATAAACACAACCAATACAGTACACCCACATAAACACAACCAATACAGTACACCCACATAAACACAAACAATACAGTACACCACATAAACACAACCAATACAGTACACCCACATAAACACAACCAATACAGTACACCCACATAAACACAACCACAGTACACCCACATAATACACACCCACATCAACACAACCAATACAGTACACCCAACCAATACATCACCCACATCAACACAACCAATAGTACACCCACATAAACACAACCAATACAGTACACCCACATAAACACAACCAATACAGTACACCCACATCAACACAACCAATACAGTACACCCACATCAACACAAACAATACAGTACACCCACATCAGCACAACCAATATAGTACACCCACATCAACACAACCAATACAGTACACCCACATCAACACAACCAATACAGTACACCCACATCAACACAACCAATACAGTACACCCACATAAACACAACCAATACAGTACACCCACATCAACACAACCAATACAGTACACCCACATAAACACAACCAATACAGTACACCCACATAAACACAACCAATACAGTACACCCACATCAACACAAACAATACAGTACACCAATACAACCAATACAGTACACCACATCAACACAACCAATACAGTACACCCACATAAACACAACCAATACAGTACACCCACATCAACACAACCAATACAGTACACCCACATCATCAGTACACCCACATAACACAACCAATACAGTACACCCACATAAACACAACCAATACAACACACCCACATAAACACAAACCAATACAGTACACCCACAGTAACCCACATCAACACAACCAATACAGTACACCCACATAAACACAACCAATACAGTACACCCACATCAACACAACCAATACAGTACACCCACATAAACACAACCAATACAGTACACCCACATCCAACACAAGGAACATACAGTACACATCAACACAACCAATACAGACACCCACATAAACACAACCAATACAGTACACCCACATCAACACAACCAATACAGTACACCCACATCAACACAACCAATAAACACAACCAATACAGTACACCCACATACAACACAACCAATACAGTACACCCACACATCAACACAACCAATACAGTACACCCACATCAACACAACCAATAAACAGTACACCCACATCAACACAACCAATACAGTACACCCACATCAACACAACCAATACAGTACACCCACATAAACACAACCAATACAGTACACCCACATCAACACAACCAATACAGTACACCCAGTACACCCACATAAACACAACCAATACAGTACACCCACATCAACACAACCAATACAGTACACCCACATCAACACAACCAATACAGTACACCCACATAAACACAACCAATACAGTACACCCACATCAACACAACCAATACAGTACACCCACATCAACACAACCAATACAGTACACCCACATCAACACAACCAATACAGTACACCCACATCAACACAACCAATACAGTACACCCACATCAACACAACCAATACAGTACACCCACATCAACACAACCAATACAGTACACCCACATCAACACAACCAATACAGTACACCCACATCAACACAACCAATACAGTACACCCACATCAACACAACCAATACAGTACACCCACATCAACACAACCAATACAGTACACCCACATCAAACACAACCAATACAGTACACCCACATAAACACAATACCAATACAGTACACCCACATCAACACAACCAATACAGTACACCCACATCAACACAACCATAACAACACCCACATCAACACAACCAATACAGTACACCCACATAAACACAACCAATACAGTACACCCACATAAACACAACCAATACAGTACACCCACATCAACACAACCAATACAGTACACCCACATCAACACAACCAATAAAGTACACCCACATCAAACACAACCAATAAACAGTACACCCACATCAACACAACCAATACTGTACACCCACATAAACACAACCAATACAGTACACCCACATAAAAACAGCCAATACAGTACACCCACATAAACACAACCAATACAGTACACCCACATAAACACAACCAATACAGTACACCCACATCAACACAACCAATACAGTACACCCACATAAACACAACCAATACAGTACACCCACATAAACACAACCAATACAGTACACCCACATCAACACAACCAATACAGTACACCCACATAAACACAACCAATACAGTACACCCAATACATAAACACACCCACATCAACCAATACAGTACACCCACATCAACACAACCAATACAGTACACCCACATAAACACAACCAATACAGTACACCCACATAAACACAACCAATACAGTACACCCACATCAACACAACCAATACAGTACACCCACATAAACACAACCAAAAACACCCACCAATACAGTACACCCACATAAACACAACCAATACAGTACACCCACATCAACACAACCAATACACCCACATAAACACAACCAATACAGTACACCCACATAAACACAACCAATACAGTACACCCACATCAACACAACCAATACAGTACACCCACATAAACACATAAACAGGACAACCAATACACAACCAATACACCCACATCAACACAACCAATACAGTACACCCACATAAACACAACCAATACAGTACACCCACATCAACACAACCAATACAGTACACCCACATAAACACAACCAATACAGTACACCCACATAAACACAACACAATCAACACAACCAATACAGTACACCCACATACAACACAACCAATACAGTACACCCACATAAACACAACCAATACAGTACACCCACATAAACACAACCAATACAGTACACCCACATCAACACAACCAATACAGTACACCCACATCAACACAACCAATACAGTACACCCACATAAACACAACCAATACAGTACACCCACATCAACAACAACCAATACAGTACACCCACATAAACACAACCAATACAGTACACCCACATAAACACAACCAATACAGTACACCCACATAACACAACCAATAAACACAACAGTACACCCACATAAACACAACCAATACAGTACACCCACATAAACACAACCAATACAGTACACCCACATCAACACAACCAATACAGTACACCCACATAAATACACAACCAATACAGTACACCCACATCAAACAACACCCACATACAGTACAGTACACCACATAAACACAACCAATACAGTACACCCACATAAACACAACCAATACAGTACACCCACATAAACACAACCAATACAGTACACCCACATAAACACAACCAATACAGTACACCCACATAAACACAACCAATACAGTACACCCACATAACACAACCAATACAGTACACCCACATCAAAACAACCAATACAGTACACCCACATAAACACAACCAATACAGTACACCCACATAAACACAACCAATACAGTACACCCACATAAACACAGCCAATACAGTACACCCACATCAACACAACCAATAAAGTACACCCACATAAACACAACCAATACAGTACACCCACATAAACACAACCAATACAGTACACCCACATAAACACAACCAATACAGTACACCCAATACAGTACACCCACATCAACACAACCAATACAGTACACCCACATAAACACAACCAATACAGTACACCCACATAAACACAACCAATACAGTACACCCACATAAACACAACCAATACAGTACACCCACATCAACACAACCAATACAGTACACCCACATCAACACAACCAATACAGTACACCCACATAAACACAAATACAGTACACCCATACACCCACATAAACACAACCAATACAGTACACCCACATCAACACAACCAATACAGTACACCCACATAAACACAACCAATACAGTACACCCCACATAAACACAACCAATACAGTACACCCACATAAACACAACCAATACAGTACACCCACATAAACACAACCAATACAGTACACCCACATAAACACACAAATACAGAGTACACCCACATCAACACAACCAATACAGTACACCCACATAAACACAACAACATAAACACAGCCAATACAGTACACCCACATCAACACAACCAATACAGTACACCCACATAAACACAACCAATACAGTACACCCACATAAACACAACCAATACAGTACACCCACATAAACACAACCAATACAGTACACCCACATAAACACAACCAATACAGTACACCCACATCAACACAACCAATACAGTACACCCACATAAACACAGCCAATACAGTACACCCACATCAACACAACCAATACAGTACACCCACATAAACACAACCAATACAGTACACCCACATAAACACAACCAATACAGTACACCCACATCAACACAACCAATACAGTAAAACCACATAAAAACAGCCAATACAGTACACCCACATAAACACAACCAATACAGTACACCCACATAAACACAACCAATACAGTACACCCACATCACAACAATACAACACCCAATAAACAGTACACCCCACATCAACACAAACAATACAGTACACCCACATCAACACAACCAATATAGTACACCCACATCAACACAACCAATACAGTACACCCACATAAACACAACAATACAGTACACCCACATACAGTACACCCACATAAACACAACCAATACAGTACACCCACATAAACACACCCACATCAGTACACCCACATACACACAACCAATACTGTACACCCACATAAACACAACCAATACAGTACACCCACATCAACACAACCAATACAGTAAAACCACATAAAAACAGCCAATACAGTACACCCACATAAACACAACCAATACAGTACACCCACATAAACACTGACAAATACAGTACACCCACATCAACACAACCAATACAGTACACCCACATCAACACAAACAATACAGTACACCCACATCAGCACAACCAATATAGTACACCCACATCAACACAACCAATACAGTACACCCACATCAACACAACCAATACAGTACACCCACATACAGTACACCCACATAAACACAACCAATACAGTACACCCACATAAACACAACCTATACAGTACACCCACATAAACACAACCAATACAGTACACCCACATCAACACAACCAATTCAGTACACCCACATACACACAACCAATACAGTACACCCACATAAACACAACCAATACTGTACACCCACATAAATACAACCAATACAGTACACCCACATAAACACAAACAATACTGTACACCCACATAAACACAACCAATACAGTACACCCACATAAAAACAGCCAATACAGTACACCCACATAAACACAACCAATACAGTACACCCACATAAACACAACCAATACAGTACACCCACATAAACACAACCAATACAGTACACCCACATAAAACAACAACATAACACAGCTACATAGAGCTATATTGTAGACATACATATACACCAGAAAGTACCCAGATAGAAACACAAACTATTTTATTTCTACATCCACCCCCACTCTCCAGCCCCCCTCCCCTTATCAACCCCCTCTCTCCCAATCCACTGGGGACCAATTATCTCATTGGCCATGCTCAGTCAACTCCCCCGTCCAATTGCCCCCCCTCCTCTTTTTCTGACAGAAAGAGGGGGAGAGGGGAAAAGATAGTGAGAGAGAGGGGGGTGGAGAGAGAGAGGGAGAGAGATGGAGGGAGAGAGAGGGGTGTGGAGAGAGAGAGAGAGAGAGAGAGATATGGAGGGAGGGAGGGAGGGAGGGAGGGAGGGAGGGAGGGAGGGAGGGAGGGAGGGAGGGAGGGAGGGAGAGATGGAGGGAGAGAGAGAGAGAGAGAGATAGACAGGGATAGAGAGAGAGAGGGAAAGAGAGAGAGAGCGAGAGAGAGGGAGGGAGAGGGGGAGAGAGAGAGGGGGAGAGGCAGAGAGAGAGAGAGAGATAGAGAGAGAGAGAGAGAGATATGGAGGGAGGGAGGGAGGGAGAGAGAGATGGAGGGAGAGAGAGAGAGAGAGAGATAGACAGGGATAGAGAGAGAGAGGGAAAGAGAGAGAGAGCGAGAGAGAGGGAGGAGAGGGGGAGAGAGAGAGGGGGAGAGGCAGAGAGAGAGAGAGAGATAGAGAGAGAGAGAGAGAGAGAGAGAGGGGGGGGGGAGGGGGCAATAGAGAGGTAGAGAGAGAGAGAGAGAGAGAGAGAGAGAGAGAGGGGGCGAGAGAGCTAGAGAGAGAGAGAGAGAGAGAGAGAGAGAGAGAACAAACAAACAGATTCTGCTGACAGTCATCATCTCATTAGCCTGCAAGACCCCACAGAGCTCAGCTTTCAGTGTGTGCGTGCTTGCGTGCGTTTACTTACAGTGTCAAGTATTCTTCAGTGAATTGGTCTGCACAACAATCCAGCCCATGACTATGAACAATAAAATGCATTATGGTCTAGCAATCCCCCAAGGGTCAATTTGGATGCCATTTTGTTTCTTACATTTCACAATACAATAAAATATGTTAAAAAAAGAATGCTAAAATATAACCTACAATGTGATATCTGTGTCCTCTATAGCAATGGGAAAACAGTACAGTGGCAGCGAGACGTGACGCCGGGCTTTTCCTCACCTCTCCTTTGTCACTGTGGAGACAGGCAGGCAGGCTGAGCACAGTGTGAGCTCCTGAGCTCCCACAAGCCACGGCTATCTTAACCTCTGACCCCAGCCACTTACAGAGCATGTTCAGTGGTTTAGGACATTAGCAGGGATCACAGTTCAAACCCCCGGGAGTGGACGGCTCTGGGTGCTAGTTGCCCAGAGCTGTCCAAGGTCAGCCTCCCGTCCTGATCTAGGATCAGCTTGCCGTCCTGAAATGGGAAACATAGCCATTATAAAGGAATGCAAAACTGACCCCACGTCAGTGTCTAGAGGAGGTCACCCTATTGGGTATCGAGAGGGGGAACAAACCAGAGATCTGACAACATGTTAAATATCAGGGTCTCCCACATCAATGATGGAATTGTATCTATCAATCAACACTTCTGTTTTGGCTGGCTAGCTAGTCATGTTAGCAAGCAAATACATAGACAATCCCTTAACACCGTAGGTAAAGCACGTGGGATTAATACGAGAAATAGTTTGATGAATGACTCTTGCTGAATAACTACTGATATGGGACCTTAAATATTTCAGTTACAGTCTCCTCCAGTTCCATTATGATGAAACACACGCAAATGATGATGATGACACATGAATTCTCAGTACACATGCGTGTAATTAGTGGAGTCGTCACTAAGACGAATGTGTTTTCCTCTCCTCTGTCTGACTGTATTAGTGTCAACTAGTGCCTCGTCCCAACACAGTCTGAATGTTTCCTTCAATGACTGACAGACACAGACACATAGGGGGATGGGCTTATTACATACGTTTGTAAGATGAGAGGGCCAGGTGTGGGTGACTCAGGGTGTGGGTGACTCAGGGTGTGTGTGTGTGTGTGTGTGTGTGTGTGTGTGTGTGTGTGTGTGTGTGTGTGTGTGTGTGTGTGTGTGTGTGTGTGTGTGTGTGTGTGTGTGTGTGTGTGTGTGTGTGTGTGTGTGTGTGTGTGTGTGTGTGTGTGTGTGTGTTTCCAGTGTCTAGGAGGCGGTCTCTTACTGGAAGATTCTCCCTCCTGCCTGCTGAGTAATGAAAAGTCTGAGACTAAATGCTTCACATCACTGTGAGAGACACACACACTGAGACAAAGACCTTCACATCTCACTGCGAGCAACACACACTTTTAACCAGTCGCCCCCTCATCCTAACGTTAGTATAACCGTCGGGGAACAAAAGGCCTTCTCTGTGCTCCCTGAATGGCAGGCCTGTTAAACGATGCCTCATCCCTCTGTCATGTGTTTGCCTGAGCGACAGGATGGCTAAACGATGGCTCATCCATGACTTCATCACGACAGGATGCTGGAATGGAAACCAGTACTGAACGGCTGTTGGTGTTTGTCTAGGAGTGTTTGTCAGAGAGAGAGAGAGAGAAGGAAGGGAGATCTTTAGAAGCGTTCAGTAGCGTTAGTTAATTGTTGTGGCCAAGGCTTACTGTATGCACTCCTGTATTGACTATATAATAATAATAATAATAATAATAATTAATAATAATAATAATAATTTAGAGGGTGCTTATATTTGTCCTATTTCACACAAGTGTCTACAGCCTGGTCTCATAGACTATACGTAACATAGCAAATGTACATCCGGGACAAATGACAGTAGTATGATATGTTACGTTTGGTATGGTTACGTAAGACAGATGGTTACTTAAGGCAAAAACTAAAGTAGGGTGGTTGGTTGGGGTGGATGGGTCAGCGTATAACACGAACGACTAGCATCCCAAAGGTTGTGAGTTTGAATCTCATCACGGACAACTGTAGCATTTTAGCCAATTAGCAACTTTTCAACTACTTCCACATTTTTAACTACTTTGCATGTTATCTAACCCTTCACCTAACCCTAACCCTTTTAGCTCATCCTGACCCTAACCTTAACCCTTTAACCTAACTCCTTAACTTAACCCAGGTAGCATCACAACCGGCCGTGATTGGTAGGTCCATAGGGCGACGCACAATTGCTCCAGCGTCGTCCGGGTTTGGCCGGGGTAGGCGTCATTGTAAATAAGAATTTGTTCTTAACTAACTTGCCTAGTCAAATAAAGGTTGGATAAAAATAAAAATAAATTAAACCCTAACCCCTATCCCAACTCTCCCTGAGACAGCCTCGGTCGTGGTCAGGGTCGTGGTCAGGGTCGGGGCCAATATCATTGTGTGTTTCCAGAATATAGGGGTCTAGAGATCAAAGCATTTCTGAATACTTTGTTAAAGACACAAAAGAGGTTGCTCTCTCTCTCTCGTTCCCTCTCTATCGCTGTCTTTTCTCTCTTACCTGTGAGTATATGACACCAACTGTTTGAGCCCATGCCAAGCTGGTGACAGTTAAGTGTGTGATGGTGGTTAAGATCACACACACACACACACACACACACACACACACACACACTGAGCCGCCAGTGTGTCACGCAGACTGCCAGTAAGTGATCTGACCCCTTGACCTGTTACAGAAAGGGTTATTTAACACTCATTAACACACACACACACACACTGCCCAATCCCTACACACACAAACATGCACGCACACACACACACACACACCACATACACACACACACCACCCCCGCTGAATGTCTGGGATTGTTTACAAGCCTGCTGGTTAAGTTGTTCCTTAGCAAGACTCTCTGCCAAAACTCAGTGAGGCCTTTTCCCAGTATTTTCTGCCTGCCAGTTTCTCATGAAAACTATATTCCTTATATTATGATCTCTGTTCTACCATTCTAATGATGGTGTTATGTAGGTCTTCTGACAGAAGGGTCAAGTAAAGTGTGATTGAGTTCTCATCACTGTGGCATGTCCGGACAACCATAGTATAAATGTCCACTCCCTCCCTCACTCCCTCTCACCCTCTCCCTCACTCCCTCTCACTCCCTCTCACCCTCTCCCTCACTCCCTCTCACTCCCTCTCACCCTCTCCCTGACCTTATGAAAGAATCCCATCCATGTTCTCCCAGATCTTCACTCTCCATCAGGTCAGCCAACCACAAGCCCTGATATTACCAGACATATCTGGATCCCACCACTCCTATTGACCTGTGACCCCAGAATAACTCATAACAGATAAATGTTTTATTGTTGTGTACATTAATCATGTTTTAAATGTTCATGAACAGGAGAAGAGAGAGAAGGAGAGAGAGGTTGGAGTGGAGTATAGGGGAAGAGATACAGACAAAGAGAGAGAAGTTGGAGTGGAGTATAGGGGAAGAGATACAGACAAAGAGAGAGAGGTTGGAGTGGAGTATAGGGGGAGAGATACAGACAAAGAGAGAGAGAGAGGTTGGAGTGGAGTATAGGGGAAGAGATACAGACAAAGAGAGAGAGAGAGGTTGGAGTGGAGTATAGGGGGAGAGATACAGACAAAGAGAGAGAGGAGAGAGTTGGAGTGGAGTATAGGGGGAGAGATACAGACAAAGAGAGAGAGAGTTGGAGTGGAGTATAGGGGGAGAGATACAGACAAAGAGAGAGAGAGAGAGAGAGGTTGGAGTGGAGTATAGGGGGAGAGATACAGACAAAGAGAGAGAGAGGTTGGAGGGAGTATAGGGGGAGAGATACAGACAAAGAGAGAGAGGTTGGAGTGGAGGGGGGAGAGATACAGACAAAGAGAGAGAGAGAGAGGTTGGAGTGGAGTATAGGGGGAGAGATACAGACAAAGAGAGAGAGAGGTTGGAGTGGAGTATAGGGGGAGAGATACAGACAAAGAGAGAGAGAGGTTGGAGTGGAGTATAGGGGGAGAGATACAGACAAAGAGAGAGAGAGAGGTTGGAGTGGAGTATAGGGGGAGAGATACAGACAAAGAGAGAGAGAGAGAGTTGGAGTATAGGGGGAGAGATACAGACAAAGAGAGAGAGGTTGGAGTGGAGTATAGGGGGAGAGATACAGACAAAGAGAGAGAGACAAAGAGAGGTTGGAGTGGGGGAGTATAGGGGGGGGGAGAGATACAGACAAAGAGAGAGAGAGAGAGGTTGGAGTGGAGTATAGGGGGAGAGATACAGACAAAGAGAGAGAGAGAGGTTGGAGTGGAGTGGGGGAGTATAGACAAAGGGGAGAGATACAGACAAAGAGAGAGAGAGAGAGGTTGGAGTGGAGTGGGGGAGTATACAGACAAAGAGAGAGAGAGAGGTTGGAGAGATACAGACAAAGAGAGAGAGAGTTACAGACAAAGAGAGAGAGAGTTGGAGTGGAGTATAGGGGAAGAGATACAGACAAAGAGAGAGAGAGGTTGGAGTGGAGTATAGGGGGAGAGATACAGACAAAGAGAGAGAGAGGTTGGAGTGGAGTATAGGGGGAGAGATACAGACAAAGAGAGAGAGGTTGGAGTGGAGTATAGGGGGAGAGACACAGACAAAGAGAGAGAGGAGAGAGGTTGGAGTGGAGTATAGGGGGAGAGATACAGACAAAGAGAGAGAGAGAGAGGTTGGAGTGGAGTATAGGGGGAGAGATACAGACAAAGAGAGAGAGAGAGGTTGGAGTGGAGTATAGGGGGAGAGATACAGACAAAGAGAGAGAGAGAGAGAGAGGTTGGAGTGGAGTATAGGGGGAGAGATACAGACAAAGAGAGAGAGAGGTTGGAGTGGAGTATAGGGGGAGAGATACAGACAAAGAGAGAGAGAGACGGGGGGGAGGCACCTGCTAGGTTTCCAGTGTGAGTGGGTGGGTGAGTCAGTAACCAGTCCCTCTCAGACAGACAAGACAGCACACTTTGAGAATCCCCCTCCTCTCTCTTTTTCTCTCTCATTCCCTCTCTCTGACCTTGTCCTTCTCCTCCTGTCCTATATCTCCTCTGTCTCCTTCCCCTCCCTTCCTCTTTTTTTCTATCCTCCTCTCTTTCCTCCCTCTCTCTGTTCAGTGTTCTGTGGGAGGGGAAGGCAGGGAGGTGCTGCAGCAGACCTAACCCAGCTGGGAGGGGCCGGGCCTGGGAGTCACGCTCAGGAAAGTCCCCTGCTTTCCCACTTCCATGAGCTCAACAGGCTGGGCCTCTTTACTATGGTATACCTGCTGAGCTGAGAGATTTACTCTCAGGATGATCGTTTCTATAAGTATAGGTTCATTTACTACTGCAGTACGTAGCTGCCTTAGAATCACAATCTCTGCTGTTTTAATGGGTCCCGTAGTTATATAGGTATGCGGTGGTCCCACAGTATTGTATATCCTACTATCTTATATCCTACTTTTAAAGGGTCTCCTCCACACTTTTGTCCCAGGCCCAGGGGGTGGAAGCTGTGTCGTGGGAGCGCCATGGGCGGTTGTGTGTGTATGGAGAGGTCTCACTGACAGCTGTGTCTATCAGAAACATCCGCCTCTTCTCCAAATCTCTCCCTCTCCGTCTGATTACTTCTCCTTCTGCCTTATTCTCTCTCTTTATAGTCACTACATCTCTTCCACTTATCTCCATCTCTCATCCCCCTCTTTGGCTGACATAAGACCCCACCCCATCTGACCCCTGACCCAGTCTGACCTCCAGATGACCCAGGAAGCAGCAGCTGGAGGTTGTGTTGTGTCTGTAGGGGGTCAAAGGTCATGATAATCCTGCTGTGTTCCCTCAGCGCGTCTCAGAGTCTTCCGTTTGGGCTCGGGCTACATTGAGACGAAGACAGATCAAATTCTTCAGGAAGTATACTGTATCTGTGCATGTGTGTATATTAAACTTAAGACAGAGAGGGTGGGGACGCAGCTGTCTCGGCCAACTGATGACATCCACACCCGCTCACCCTTCCCTCCCTCTTACCCCTGAAACCCAGATGGCTGAATGGCTGTGAGGGGCGTGTCCAAGGTGAGATTGGAGGCATGGTGGTACAGGTGTGGGGTTGGGGGTGATTTGGTCCCGCCCCCTAAACAATGCAATTTCAGCCTTTATTAGAGCAGGTGTACGCTGACCTGTACACGCTCACACACTCACATCCCAGCCCTACTATTAACCCCAACACACACACACTCACATCCCAGCCCTACTATTAACCCCAACACACACACACTCACATCGCAGCCCTACAATTAAAATCAACAGACAAACACATATACACACGTGTTCAGATAAATCCAACTAGCTCTCACAGTCTCATGTCAGAATAAGACGTTCAACCATGTTTCTCAAACTTCAAAGTTGTTGCAAACCTCACATTTCTAAGTGTTAAAGGTTAAGCTTAGGCACTAACTCCTAATGGTTAAGGTAAGGTTTAAGGTTTTGGATAGGCTTAAAACAAAAATATCAAAAACAATTCAAACTTGCAACCTTTGGAATCAGAGGCAGATGCTTACACCCCCGTCCACAACACCCAAGCAAAACTGAAACCTACTTGAAGGTAACAGAACTCACTGTTGCCCCTAGTGGCCGGTTTCCATGTCATCTCCCGACGTCCTCAGTTAAGGATGGACGTCGAATACTGACTTTTATCACAGGTGACCTGTCTGGGTAAATCATCCTCACCAGAACAAGGTTGAGGCTTGACGAAACTGTGGCCATAGAAGTCAATAGAACTTTTCTAGTTTATTGGTAGGTAGTTTAGTTAACCCGCAGAGCAGTTTTATGTTACCTTTACTTGACTGAATGGTGGCTTACAGGAGTTGATTTTGAAACTGTCAGAAAGCACATCATAATGGGGCTACATCAGGTGACAGTTGAATACTCTTCACATCCAGGAAACAGTGTTGCACTCGTTTGTGGCCACATCCTCCCTCTCTTTCTCTCTGTCTTCCCCCTCCTTTTCTTTCACTCTCACTCTCTACTTCCCTGCTATCTAGCTCTTTCACTTGCTCCCTCTCCTTTCCCCCTCTCTTTCCCCTCTCTCTCTCTTCCTCTCTTTTCCCTCTCTCTCTTCCTCTCTTTTCCCCTCTCTTTCTTCCTCTCTTTTCCCCTCTCTCTCTTCCTCTCCTTTTCCCCTGTCTCTCTCTCTTTTCCCCTCTCTCTCTTCCTCTCTTTTCCCCTCTCTCTATTCCTCTCCTTTTCCCCTCTCTCTCTTCCTCTCCTTTTCCCCTCTCTCTCTTCCTCTCTTTTCTCCTCTCTCTCTTCCTCTCCTTTTCCCCTGTCTCTCTTCCTCTCTTTTCCCCTCTCTCTCTTCCTCTCCTTTTCCCCTGTCTCTCTCTCTTTTCCCCTCTCTCTCTTCCTCTCTTTTTCCCTGTCTCTCTTCCTCTCTTTTCCCCTCTCTCTCTTCCTCTCTTTTCCCCTCTCTCTCTTCCTCTCTTTTCCCCTCTCTCTCTTGCTCTCCTTTCCCCCTCTCTCTCTTCCTCTCTTTTCCCCTCTCTCTCTTCCTCTCCTTTTCCCCTGTCTCTCTTTCTCTCTTTTCCCCTCTCTCTCTTCCTCTCATTTCCCCTCTCTCTCTTCCTCTCTTTTCCCCTCTCTCTTCCTCTCTTTTCCCCTTTCTCTCTTCCTCTCCTTTTCCCCTCTCTTTCTTCTTCTCTTTTCCCCTCTCTCTCTTCCTCTCCTTTTCCCATCTCTCTCTTCCTCTCCTTTTCCCCTCTCTCTCTTCCTCTCCTTTTCCCCTCTCTCTCTTCCTCTCTTTTCCCCTCTCTCTCTTCCTCTCTTTTCCCCTCTCTCTCTTCCTCTCTTTTCCCCTCTCTCTTCCTCTCTTTTCCCCTCTCTTCCTCTCTTTTCCCCTCTCTCTCTTCCTCTCTTTTCCCCTCTCTCTCTTCCTCTCTTTTCCCCTCTCTCTCTTCCTCTCTTTTCCCCTCTCTCTCTTCCTCTCTTTTCCCCTCTCTCTCTTCCTCTCTTTTCCCCTCTTTCTCTTCCTCTGTTTTGCTCTCCCGCTCTTTCTTTATTTTCCTGTCACAACATGAGGAAATGGGACAGTGATATGTAAAGATGGCATGTAAATTGTGCGAGGCTTCAGGTGCCCAAGCTGTCACACAAACAAACACACACACTCTCCTCCTGGAGAGAGATTTGCATGGGTAGGCTTTGTGTGGGTGACTCACCTTTCTCTCTTTCTAAATACACACATGCTCACCCTTTCTCTCTCTCTCTCTCTCTCTCTCTCTTGCAAAACCCACAGACAAACACTGGCACATACACTCTCTCCCTCTCTCTCTTTAACCTCTCTCTCTCCCTCTGTCTCTCTCTAAACTGTAGCCACAGCCACTTCCCCAGTGCTAACAGTTGGTCAGGCAGAGGGCAGGTGGGGTGGCTGAGTAAAGCCACAATACCAGATTAAACGAAAACAAAACAACGCCACAAAAAGAGAGTCGCTCACTCTGAGGATCACGTGACCGTCCTCGCCCAATGGGCTTGAGCCCTGGCTCTTTTTTCCTGGAGGGGAACCGTTGAAGCCGCCGCTGGGGTTTGGAGAGACCGACCGTGGTCCAACCACTCGACCACAAACCAGAGCTGTGACCAGACAGGAGACGGCTACAATCCAATCACCGCCGGAGAGAGGTGAGAGGATGGAGAGAGAAAGAGCTAGAAACAGGTAAAGAAAGACAGTGAGAGAGAGAGAAGAGTAAGGAGGATAAGTGAGAAAGAGAGGAGGGAGAGTAAGGAGTGTGTGTGTGTGTGAGAGAGAGAGAGAGAGAGAGAGAGAGAGAGAGAGAGAGAGAGAGAGAGAGAGAGAGAGAGAGAGAGGGAGATTGGCTAGGTTGGATTACAGCGTGTGACTCAGCCAGAGGTTAGTGATCCTCTGAAACCACAGGGAGAGACTACCTCACCACCTCTCATCCCAGGATCAGGCCACCTCTGGAGGGTAAGAGCCCTTAAACCGCAGCCTCCTCCACTCAGCGGACACCAGCCCTGGTCCTAGAGAACTACAGAGTGTATGTAATGCTTCTGTTCCAGTTCAGCACTAATACATCTGATTCAGCGGATCAACTAATCATCAAGACCTTGGATGGTTGAATCAGCTGTGTTATTGCTGGGCTGAAACAAATGTAGCTCTCTCTCAAGGAGTTGGTGCATACCACCACCATAACCCCTCAGGGATCCAGGGCTTTGGGGTCCCTGAGCTCTGTTCTTTACCCAGGAGGAGAGCACCTTCCCTGCATCACCAACCTGGGGTGACCTGGGGGTCAGGAATGGGGAGTGTTTTGTGTTTTTGAGTTTGCTGTACATTCATAAAGCAGTTTTCATCTCTACAAAACAGTTACACAGTTCCATCAAGATGTTGTCTGTATTGTTGTTGTCTGTATGGATGTTGACTGTATTGATGTTGTCTGTATGGATGTTGTCTGTATTGATGTTGATCTGTATTGATGTTGATCTGTATTGATGTTGTCTGTATTGATGTTGATCTGTGGGTGAGAGAACTTTAACTGACTCTCTCTGACCCTGTGGCCTGTGTGTGTTTGCATGTCAGGAATCAGTTTTTACACCCACATCCAAATAAAGAAGAGGAAGGAGGAACGGACGAGAACATCGGAGCACTGGACATAGCAGAGAACTGTGTGTTCCAGAAGTGCGGTAGCATTGCTAGGACATTTACCAGGGGCGTTGCCATGGCATCAAACAGCATCTTTGAATCCATGCCATCCTACCAGCCATGCTTCACCAGGGGTGAGTGCAGACGTACACTAGATGTGTGTATGGGTATTGTAGTTCTGGTTGCTTTTTTTTTTTTTTTTTTTTGCCCCTTTTTTCTCCTCAATTTCGTGGTATCCAATTGGTAGTTACAGTCTTGTCTCATCGCTGCAACTCCCGTACGGACTCGGGAGAGGCGAAGGTCGAGAGCCATGCGTCTTCCGAAACACCACCCAACCAACCCGCACTGCTTCTTGACACAACGTATATCCAACCCGGAAGCCAGCCGCACCAATGTGTCGGAGGAAACACCGTACGCCTGGTGACCTGGTCAGCGTACACTGCGCCCAGCCCACCACAGGAGTCGCTAGTGCGCGATGAGACAAGGACATCCCTGCCGGCCAAACCCTCCCAACTGGTTGCTATTTTACTGTAGTTTTTACATCTTGTGGCTGGATCTGAAAACCACAGATCTGAGGGCTAGTATGTTGTTTTATCTGGTGAGCCTATGAGCTGTAATACAACACACCCCTCAGACTATTGGAACGTCTCTACCACACAACACTCTCTACTGTTGCAGCTGATCTCTGGGTAAGCTTGATGGGTACCAACTCTTTACCACAAAGAACCACATGAACCACTCCTGTACCGTGAACTATATTCGAGATGTGCGGTTTATGGTGTCGACTGTGTGTATCAGGGTTGGGGGGCTTTGTAATTGTGTTGAGTCAAAAAATATTGAGAAGAGAGAGGAGGGGAAGGGAGAGGGAGGAGAGAGGAGGGAGGAGAGAAGATGCATTCCTTTCTGCTGTGTAAGTCAACACTCACCATCTCCAGACACTGCAGCTGTCCCACGTAGTGTGTGTGTGTGTGTGTGTGTGTGTGTGTGTGTGTGTGTGTGTGTGTGTGTGTGTGTGTGTGTGTGTGTGTGTGTGTGTGTGTGTGTGTGTGTGTGTGTGTGTGTGTGTGTGTGTGTGTGTGTGTGTGTGTGTGTGTGTGTGTGCGCACATGCAATTGAGTGCACATGTTCAGCTTTTTGGGCAAAAACTGATTTTAGAAACTTGCAGTTGTGACTTTCTTTTTTCCATTATCTTCATTCCTGTTTGAAGCTCACCTCACCTCGGCTCACTTATGTTTTCTCGAGCATATGTCCTATATCTACCTCCTCTACAGAAATGAGAAACAGTAGGGACAGTGGGTGACAAAGGACGAGGTGAGAGAAAAGGAGGTGACAAGCTCTTGCCTTATGGCCCAAAACATCTCTGTTAGCTGAGGAAAAGTTAGCTCTGACATCAACATGGAGTCAAGTCAGGTAACTGAGTGAGCAGCCACTTTCTTGTAGTCTATTTCTGAGAAAGAGCTCGAGATGGGATCCTGAGTTTCCTGCCGCCTTTGTGTGTGTGTGTGTGTGTGTGTGTGTGTGTGTGTGTGTGTGTGTGTGTGTGTGTGTGTGTGTGTGTGTGTGTGTGTGTGTGTGTGTGTGTGTGTGTGTGTGTGTGTGTGTGTGTGTGTGTGTGTGTGTGTGTGTGTGTGTGTGTGTGTGTGTGCTAAGCTTCTCTGTGTAGAAGTTGTCAGTTAGCACAGGAAGTGTATCTGCAGGACCCGATGCAGGTTCACACACAGGAACATGCCTAAGTGTGTGCAATAATTTTCTCAGACAGAGATGTGAAAAGACGATGAAGAATCCAGTGGTTCCCACCAGGGTGTTGTGGTATTTGTTTTTATTTGTGTGCGTCTTTCCCTGTCTTTCTCTTTGTGTGTGTGTGTGTGTGTGTGTGTGTGTGTGTGTGTGTGTGTGTGTGTGTGTGTGTGTGTGTGTGTGTGTGTGTGTGTGTGTGTGTGTGTGTGTGTTTGTGTGTGTGCGTGTGTGTCCAACAAACTCTCAAAGTCTCACTGCAGAATTTCAAAGTGTTTTTGTTTCTCCTGCTACTCTGTATCGTTCCATTTCTCCAAATGTCAAATGTCGAAGTTAAGGGTGAGGTTTAGGCACTCATTCTGAATGGTTAAGGTAAGAGTTAAGGTTTGGGATAGGGTTAAAACTAAAAATACAAAAAGAGTGTCCACGACTTGAATGGAACACACAACAAAGAGTCATGGGATTGCGCCCATCCTCCATCACCATCCCCCATCACCCATCCCCATCCACAAGGCCCTGGCAAAACTTAATGAGAAAAGAGCTCACTGCTGCCCCTAGTGACCGGTTTTGAAGGAATTTCCCAAAGTCCCCCGGACATGGATGGACGTCCAATTTTGATGTCAACCTTGAGCAATCTCCCTGGTGTGTGTTTGTGTGTGTGCGTGTGTCTGTCTGTCTGTCTGTCTGTCTGTCTGTCTGCCTGCGTGCGTGCGTGCGTGCGTGCGTGTGTGTGTGTGTGTACCCACATGAAAAAAATACCGGTTATGGAAAATGTGCTCTTTTAGTATCTTTTAGTACCTACTTTCCAGTAGGTTTCCTGAAGGAGAAGGCTTCCACTTCTATGTCAAAGATAATAAAACAAAAACACCATAGTAAACACTACATTACACTACAAACTGCATAAACACTACATTAATTACTATAGTATGTACTACAGTTTTATTTTAATACAGTATTTAAACTATAGTAAAACTGTAAATACTACTGTATACTACAGTAAATACTACGGTAAAGTCCGCAAAAACACTACAGTGAATTCTATAGTATTTGTTTATGTGTGTGTGTGTGTGTGTGTGTGTGTGTGTGTGTGTGTGTGTGTGTGTGTGTGTGTGTGTGTGTGTGTGTGTGTGTGTGTGTGTGTGTGTGTGTGTGTGTGTGTGTAATCACTGTGTGGTCAGTTAGACTTCAGTCAGGGTCTAATCTCTCTCTTGTCTCAGTCTCACATCATCAAGGTTTTGTCCTGAAAGATAAAACGTGTTCTATGTGGACGGACAGATAAACTTCTCTCTCCAGACTTCACTAAAAGTCACAACTTTCGGTTCCTATGCCGTTCCCTATTCACACAAACACCAAAACCTGGTACTCGATGATCTTAACATCGCTCCTCATTTCAGCCTGACCTTTGACCTTCCTCTCTCCCTCTCCTCCTCTTCTCCTCTCCATTCATTCTCACACCATAACTCAACTTGTTTTTCAGTTTTTATGTCACCCAACTTGGGACTAAATTTACGTTCTGGCTACTTCCACTTGTCTCGCCTCCTCTCCATCCATTCCGTCTCTCCGTCCTCCCTCCTTTCCCACTTGTTTATGCACCATATTTCTCTATGTGGTCTGGATCAAACTCTTAGTTTTGAAGGTTGTTTTGCTGCTTTTCTGTCACCCAACGAGGGCCGATTTACGCCTCGCAACCCCTTGACCCTGGCTTCTCTCTGGGTCTCTCGACCCGCGACCTGCCTGCCAGGCCCTGATACACACACACACTCACTCATACTCTCTCACACACCTCAGCGAGGGGTCTGTCCAGGCCTGATTGTGGTTATCAGGGGCCTCCAGGACCAGCAGGAGGAAACAGAGCGAGAGGAGAACTGGGGTCTGCTACATACTGATTCACGCATACAGGGGATGCTCTCACACACACCCACACACACACGCACACACACACAGTGCAGCACAGTACATTTCATGCTCTGTCTCAAGAGCATAGTGACACACCCAAGAATACACACACACACATACATCTCTCTGTTATAGCAGGTGTGTGTATAGGGGCACATGGAGAGAGGGGTGGCAGAGAGGATATGGGTGATGGAGAGAGGCAGGCCAGATATGCTGGGTTCTAAGAGAGATGTGTTTGAGGGGGAGGCGAGGGATGTAGGGGGGTGGATGGGATTGAACCTTGTCCCTTGAAAAGGGCAAACAGAGCCCCCCTTCCTTCTCGTGCTTATTTACTCATTATGTGTTTTAGCATGCGTGTGTGAAATCGTAGGTGTGAGGCCATGTACTTTGCATGTCTGTGTTTGTGTGTCTCTATTGAGTGTCCTGTCCCTGTGGCCCCCAATGGGTCTCTGTGTTTCTAGTAGAGTCCCTCTACAGAACTGGTCCCTGTACAGCCCTGCTGGGTTACCACTTCCCCAGGCCTAGAGACCCAGCCATGGCTCTATGTGTTTGGCCAGACCGACCGAGGCAGAGCCCTCTGTTTTTCAATTCGAAAAATCTGCCTGTGGAGTCATGGAAATGGAACCAAATACCCACCAATCAGGAATCGCTACACTTGTATTGATCCGATAGTTATGCAAATAGCTGCAGTAAAGGTATTGATAGAATGGTTCTCCACAGAGTCCGCCTGAGTCCTACAGTATCTATGGTCTTGGGACTGTGGCTGGAGGCAGGGTTATTGAGCAGTTCTGGACAAACAGACAGACAGAGAGACAGACCGTCCACTATCGAGCGTCAGTGTCCAGGCCAAGGTATTGACCGCTGCCCCTCTCGCTGGACAAGGGTACATTAAGACACCGGAGCAGAGATGAACGTGGTGCCCTTACCTCTGCTGTCTGATGGAAGAGACTTAGGGACAGGCACCTGGTCGGATTGGTGTGTGTGTGTGTGTGTGTGTGTGTGTGTGTGTGTGTGTGTGTGTGTGTGTGTGTGTGTGTGTGTGTGTGTGTGTGTGTGTGTGTGTGTGTGTGTGTGTGTGTGTGTGTGTGTGTGTGTGTGTGTGTGTGTGTGTGTGTGTGTGTGCATGCAGAGAAGAACATGGAGCCATTACTAGTAGAAGCTATCCGATAGACACTGTCCTGTAGTAGACAGAAGAAAGGAAGAAATAGAGGGATTGAGTCCAGTGGTGGACAAAGTTCCCAACTGTCATAGTTGAGTAAAAGTAAAGATACCTTAAATGACTCAAGTAAAAGTGAGTCACCCAGTAAAATACTACTTGAGTAAAAGTCTGAAAGTGTTTAAATATACTTAAGTATCAAAAGTAAATAGAATTGCTAAAATGTACTTAAGTATCAAAGTAAAAGTAAAACCATGTCAAACTCGGCACAATTGTATATTTGTATTTGTATTGACGGATAGCCAGGGGCACACTTCAATACTCAGACATCATTTACACACTAAGTATTTGTGTTGACGGATAGCCAGAGGCACACTTCAACACTCAGACATCATTTACATATAGCCAGGGGCACACTTCAACACTCAGACATCATTTACATATAGCCAGAGGCACACTTCAACACTCAGACATCATTTACATATAGCCAGGGGCACACTTCAACACTCAGGCACACTTCAACACTCAGACATCATTTACATATAGCCAGGGGCACACTTCAACACTCAGACATCATTTACATATAGCCAGGGGCACACTTCAACACTCAGACATCATTTACATATAGCCAGGGGCACACTTCAACACTCAGACATCATTTACATATAGCCAGAGGCACACTTCAACACTCAGACATCATTTACATATAGCCAGGGGCACACTTCAACACTCAGACATCATTTACATATAGCCAGGGGCACACTTCAACCTCAGACATCATTTACATATAGCCAGAGGCACACTTCAACACTCAGACATCATTTACATATAGCCAGGGGACATCATTTACATATAGCCAGAGGCACACTCAGACATCATTTACATATAGCCAGAGGCACACTTCAACACTCAGACATCATTTACATATAGCCAGGGGCACACTTCAACACTCAGACATCATTTACATATAGCCAGA
Organism: Oncorhynchus masou masou; assembly: GCF_036934945.1. Taxonomy (NCBI): domain Eukaryota; kingdom Metazoa; phylum Chordata; class Actinopteri; order Salmoniformes; family Salmonidae; genus Oncorhynchus; species Oncorhynchus masou. The sequence goes on along the minus strand of NC_088218.1, from coordinate 14,657,990 downwards.
GGCACACTTCAACACTCAGACATCATTTACATATAGCCAGGGGCACACTTCAACACTCAGACATCATTTACATATAGCCAGGGGCACACTTCATTTACACTTCATTTACATATAGCCAGGGCACACTTCAACACTCAGACATCATTTACATATAGCCAGAGGCACACTTTCAGACATCATTTACATATAGCCAGAGGCACACTTCAACACTCAGACATCATTTACATATAGCCAGGGGCACACTTCAACACTCAGACATCATTTACATATAGCCAGGGGCACACTTCAACACTCAGACATCATTTACATATAGCCAGGGGCACACTTCAACACTCAGACATCATTTACATATAGCCAGGGGCACACTTCAACACATCAGACATCATTTACACACTAAGACATTTGTGTTGATGGATAGCCAGAGGCACACTTCAACACTCAGACATCATTTACATATAGCCAGGGCACACTTCAACACTCAGACATCATTTACATTAGCCAGAGGCACACTCAACACTCAGACATCATTTACATATAGCCAGTAGGGACACTTCAACACTCAGACATCATTTACATATAGCCAGAGGCACACTTCAACACTCAGACATCATTTACATATAGCCAGAACACTTCAACACTCAGACATCATTTACATATAGCCAGGACATCATTTACATATAGCCAGGGCACACTTCAACTCAGACATCAGCCAGGGGCAAATTTTTACATATAGCCAGGGGCACACTTCAACACTCAGACATCATTTACATATAGCCAGGGGCACACTTCAACACTCAGACATCATTTACATATAGCCAGGGCACACTCAACACTCAGACATCATTTACATATAGCCAGGGGCACACTTCAACACTCAGACATCATTTACATATAGCCAGGGGCACACTTCAACACTCAGACATCATTTACATATAGCAGGCACACTTCAACACTCAGACATCATTTACATATAGCCAGTAGGCACACTTCAACACTCAGACATCATTTACATATAGCCAGAGGCACACTTCAACACTCAGACATCAGACATCATAAACATATAAAAGTATATGTTTTCAGACATCATTTACATGCCAGAGACACTTCAACACTCAGACATCATTTACAACCAGTGGGCACACTTCATGACACTTTACAGAGAGGCACACTTCAACACTCAGATCATTTACATATAGCCAGGGGCACACTTCAACACTCAGACATCATTTACATATAGCCAGAGGCACACTTCAACACTCAGACATCATTTACATATAGCCAGGGGCACACTTCAACACTCAGACATCATTTACATATAGCCAGAGGCACACTTCAACACTAGACATCATTTACATATAGCCAGGGGCACACTTCAACACTCAGACATCATTTACATCATAATATAGTTCAACACTCAGACATCATTTACATATAGCCAGGGGCACACTTCAACACTCAGACATCATTTACACATAGCCAGAGGCACACTTCAACACTCAGACATCATTTACATATAGCCAGAGGCACACTTCAACACTCAGCATCATTTACATATAGCCAGAGGCACACTTCAACACTCAGACATCATTTACATATAGTGTTGACGATAGCACACAACACTCAGACATCATTTACATATAGCCAGGAACACATTTTACAACACTTCAACAGACATCATTTACATATAGCCAGGGGCACACTTCAACACTCAGACATCATTTACATATAGCCAGAGGCACACTTCAACACTCAGACATCATTTACATATAGCCAGAGGCACACTTCAACACTCAGACATCATTTACACATAAGTATTTGTGTTGGGATAGCCAGAGGCACACTTCAACACTCAGACATCAGGTCAGACATCATTTACATATAGCCAGAGGCACACTTCAACACTCAGACATCATTTACATATAGCCAGGGGCACACTTCAACACTCAGACATCATTTACATATAGCCAGACACTTCAACACTCAGACATCATTTACACACTAAGTATTTGTGTTGACGGATAGCCAGAGACACACTTCAACACTCAGACATCATTTACAAACTAAGCATTTGTGTTGACGGATAGCCAGAGGCACACTTCAACACTCAGACATCATTTACAAACTAAGTATATGTGTTGACGGATAGCCAGAGGCACACTTCAACACACAGACATCATTTACAAACTAAGCATTTGTGTTGACGGATAGCCAGGGACACACTTCAACACTCAGACATCATTTACAAACTAAGCATTTGTGTTGACGGATAGCCAGAGACACACTTCAACACTCAGACATCATTTACAAACTAAGTATATGTGTTGACGGATAGCCAGAGACACACTTCAACACTCAGACATCATTTACAAACAAAGTATTTGTGTTGACGGATAGCAAGAGGCACACTTCAACACTCAGACATCATTTACATATAGCCAGAGGCACACTTCAACACTCAGACATCATTTACATATAGCCAGAGGCACACTTCAACACTCAGACATCATTTACATATAGCCAGAGGCACACTTCAACACTCAGACATCATTTACAAAACAAAGTATTTGTGTTGACGGATAGCCAGAGGCACACTTCAACACTCAGACATCATTTACAAACTAAGTATATGTGTTGACGGATAGCCAGAGGCACACCTCAACACTCAGACATCATTTACAAACTAAGCATTTGTGTTGACGGATAGCCAGGGACACACTTCAACACTCAGACATCATTTACATATAGCCAGAGGCACACTTCAACACTCAGACATCATTTACATATAGCCAGGGGCACACTTCAACACTCAGACATCATTTACATATAGCCAGGGGCACACTTCAACACTCAGACATCATTTACACACTAAGTATTTGTGTTGACGGATAGCCAGAGACACACTTCAACACTCAGACATCATTTACAAACTAAGCATTTGTGTTGACGGATAGCCAGAGGCACACTTCAACACTCAGACATCATTTACAAACTAAGTATTTGTGTTGACGGATAGCCAGGGACACACTTCAACACTCAGACATCATTTACAAACGAAGTATTTGTGTTGACGGATAGCCAGGGGCACACTTCAACACTCAGACATCATTTACACACTAAGTATTTGTGTTGATGGATAGCCAGAGGCACACTTCAACACTCAGACATCATTTACAAACAAAGTATTTGTGTTGAGTGAGTCCGCCAGATCAGAGGCAGTAGGGATGACCAGGGATGTTCTCTTGATAAGTGTGTGAATTGGACTATTTTCCTGTCAAAATGTAACGAGTACTTTTGGGTGTCAGGCAAATGTATGGAGTAAAAAGTATATATATATATATTTAGGAATGTAGTGAAGGAAAAGTAAAGGTTGTCAAAAATATAAATAGTAAAGTACAGATACCCCCAAAAACTACTTACAGTGCCTTGCGAAAGTATTCGGCCCCCTTGAACTTTGCGACCTTTTGCCACATTTCAGGCTTCAAACATAAAGATATAAAACTGTATTTTTTTGTGAAGAATCAACAACAAGTGGGAGACAATCATGAAGTGGAACGATATTTTTATTGGATATTTCAAACTTTTTTAACAAATCAAAAACTGAAAAATTGGGCGTGCAAAATTATTCAGCCCCCTTAAGTTAATACTTTGTAGCGCCACCTTTTGCTGGAATTACAGCTGTAAGTCGCTTGGGGTATGTCTCTATCAGTTTTGCACATCGAGAGACTGAAATTTTTCCCATTCCTCCTTGCAAAACACCTCGAGCTCAGTGAGGTTGGATGGAGAGCATTTGTGAACAGCAGTTTTCAGTTCTTTCCACAGATTCTCGATTGGATTCAGGTTGGGACTTTGACTTGGCCATTCTAACACCTGGATATGTTTATTTTTGAACCATTCCATTGTAGATTTTGCTTTATGTTTTGGATCATTGTCTTGTTGGAAGACAAATCTCCGTCCCAGTCTCAGGTCTTTTGCAGACTCCATCAGGTTTTCTTCCAGAATGGTCCTGTATTTGGCTCCATCCATCTTCCCATCAATTTTAACCATCTTCCCTGTCCCTGCTGAAGAAAAGCAGGCCCAAACCATAATGCTGCCACCACCATGTTTGACAGTGGGGATGGTGTGTTCAGGGTGATGAGCTGTGTTGCTTTTACGCCAAACATAACGTTTTGCATTGTTGCCAAAAAGTTCAATTTTGGTTTAATCTGACCAGAGCACCTTCTTCCACATGTTTGGTGTGTCTCCCAGGTGGCTTGTGGCAAACTTTAAGCGACATTTTTTATGGATATCTTTAAGAAATTGCTTTCTTCTTGCCACTCTTCCATAAAGGCCAGATTTGTGCAATATATGACTGATTGTTGTCCTATGGACAGAGTCTCCCACCTCAGCTGTAGATCTCTGCAGTTCATCCAGAGTGATAATGGGCCTCATGGCTGCATCTCTGATCAGTCTTCTCCTTGTATGAGCTGAAAGTTTAGAGGGACGGCCAGGTCTTGGTAGATTTGCAGTGGTCTGATACTCCTTCCATTTCAATATTATCGCTTGCACAGTGCTCCTTGGGATGTTTAAAGCTTGGGAAATCTTTTTGTATCCAAATCCGGCTTTAAACTTCTTCACAACAGTATCTCGGACCTGCCTGGTGTGTTCCTTGTTCTTCATGATGGCCTCTGCGCTTTTAACGGACCTCTGAGTCTATCACAGTGCAGGTGCATTTATACGGAGACTTGATTACACACAGGTGGATTGTATTTATCATCATTAGTCATTTAGGTCAACATTGGATCATTCAGAGATCCTCACTGAACTTCTGGAGAGAGTTTGCTGCACTGAAAGTAAAGGGGCTGAATAATTTTGCACGCCCAGTTTTTGATTTGTTAAAAAAGTTTGAAATATCCAATAAATGTCGTTCCACTTCATGATTGTGTCCCACATGTTGTTGATTCTTCACAAAAAAATACAGTTTTATATCTTTATGTTTGAAGCCTGAAATGTGGCAAAAGGTCGCAAAGTTCAAGGGGGCCGAATACTTTCGCAAGGCACTGTAAGTAGTACTTTAAAGTATTTTTACTTAAGTACTTTACACAGAATAATTGAGTCTATGTGAAACAGAAGGATGAGGTCTATATGAAACAGAAGGCTTGAGTCTATATGAAACAGAGGGCTTGAGTCTGTATGAAACAGAGGGCTTGAGTCTATATGAAACAGAGGGATTGAGTCTATATGAAACAGAGGGATTGAGTCTATATGAAACAGAGGGATTGAGTCTATATGAAACAGAGAGATTGAGTCTATATGAAACAGAGGGATTGAGTCTATATGAAACAGAGTGATTGAGTCTATATGAAATAGAGGGATTGAGTCTATATGAAACAGAGGGATTGAGTCTATATGAAACAGAGGGATTGAGTCTATATGAAACAGATGGATTGAATCTATATGAAACAGAGGGATTGAGTCTATATGAAACAGAGGGATTGAGTCTATATGAAACAGAGGGATTGAGTCTATATGAAACAGAGGGATTGAGTCTATATGAAACAGAGGGATTGAGTCTATGTAAAACAGGTATGAGTCTATATGAAACAGAGGGATTGAGTCTATATAAAACAGAGGGATTGAGTCTATATGAAACAGAGGGATTGAGTCTATATGAAACAGAGGGATTGAATCTATATGAAACAGAGGGATTGAGTCTATATGAAACAGAGGGATTGAGCCTATATGAAACAGAGGGATTGAGTCTATATGAAACAGAGGGATTGAGTCTATATGAAACAGAGGGATTGAATCTATATGAAACAGAGGGATTGAGTCTATATGAAACAGAGGGATTGAGTCTATATGAAACAGAGGGATTGAGTCTATATGAAACAGGGGGATTGAGTCTATGTAAAACAGGTATGAGTCTATATGAAACAGAGGGAGTGAGTCTATGTGAAACAGAATGTGTGAGTCTATATAAAACAGGTATGAGTCTATGTGAAACAGAATGTGTGAGTCTATATAAAACAGGTATGAGTCTATATAAAACAGAGGGGTTGAGTAAAACAGGTTTGAGTCTACATGAAACAGAGGGGTTGAGTCTATATAAAACAGAGGGGTTCAGTCTATATAAAACAGGTATGAGTCTATATAAAACAGAGGGATTGAGTATATATAAAACAGATATGAGTATATATGAAACAGAGGAATTGAGTCTATATAAAGCAGAGGGGTTGAGTCTATATAAAACAGAGGGGTTGAGTAAAACAGGTATAAGTCTATATGAAACAGAGGGGTTGAGTCTATATAAAACAGAGGGGTTCAGTCTATATAAAACAGGTATGAGTCTATATAAAACAGAGGGGTTGAGTCTATATAAAACAGGTTTGAGTCTATATGAAACAGAGGAATTGAGTCTATATAAAACAGAGGGGTTGAGTCTATATAAAACAGGTATGAGTCTATATAAAACAGAGGGGTTGAGTCTACATAAAACAGGTATGAGTCTATATGAAACAAAGGAATTGAGTCTATATAAAACAGAGGGGTTAAGTCTATATAAAACAGGTATGAGTCTATATGAAACAGAGGGGTTCAGTCTATATAAAACAGAGCACTTCTTACTGATGCCTTTGTCATAGAAAGCCAAGCAAAGGTGACAGTGGCAAGGATAAACTCTCTGCAGTTATTGCTGTTGAAAATAGTTGGGAGGTTGGTGCAAGTGTGTTGGGGGATTGTGTGTGTGTGTGTGTGTGTGTGTGTGTGTGTGTGTGTGTGTGTGTGTGTGTGTGTGTGCGTGTACTATGTTAGTGTGTGTGTGTGTGTGTGTGTGTGTGTGTGTGTGTGTGTGTGTGTGTGTGTGTGTGTGTGTGTGTGTGTGTGTGTGTGTGTGTGTGTGTGTGTGTGTGTGTACTATGTTAGTGTGTGTGTGTGTGTGTGTGTGTGTGTACTATGTTAGTGTGTGTGTGTGTGTGTGTGTGTAGGGGGCGGGGGGTTGTTTCCGTAACATTGTGAAACCCCAGAGTGTGTTTGGTGGGGCTGTTAAGTAGAGATGCAGTCAGACTTTACCCTCCTCCTCTCTCCCCCCTCCTCTCTATCTCTCTCCTCCTCTCCCTCCTCCTCTCTATCTCCCTCCTCCTCTCTCCCCCTCCTCCTCCTCTCTCTCCTCCTCTCTCCCCCTCCTCCTCCTCTCTCCCCCTCCTCTCCCTCCTCCTCTCTCCCCCCTCTCTCTCTTCCTCTCTCTTCCCGTTGCCAGACATTCTGGTGTGAGGGGTGAAAAATAACGGTATCCGTCAGTCTGTCTGTACACTCACATTAACTCTCTCTGGGTTTTTTTCTCTCTCTCTCACACACACACACACACACACACACACACACACACACACACACACACACACACACACACACACACACACACACACACACACACACTAAGGGCTTTATTCAATGTGTATCACGGAAGTTCTGCGTTACAGCGTGATAGAGATTTAAAGGAAATGTTACAGCGTTAGCAGTGACAGCATTCATGGTAAACGCTGCATATGGTAAATTCCCTTCACATTTCTATTGGGCAGTCTGTAAGTCTTCAGCGATCCAGATTGAATAGAACCCTAACACTCTGTGGTGCTGTGGTAGTAAATGTCACGTTCTGACCTAGTTCTTTTATTATTTCTTTGTTTTAGTATGGTCAGGGTGTGAGTTGGGTGGGTTGTCTATGTTCCTTTTTCTATGTTTTGGGATTTCTGTGTTTGCCCTGGTATGGTTCTCAATCAGAGGCAGCTGTTTATCGTTGTCCCTGATTGAGAACCATATTTAAGTAGCCTGGTTGGGTGATTGGTAGTGTTTGTTACCACACGGGACCGTTTCGTTTGTTTTACTTTGTTATTTTGTATTTTTGTAGTGTTCAGTTTGTCTTATTAAAATGGACACATACCATGCTGCAAATTGGTCTGACCTCTCTTACTCCTCATCAGAGGAAGACGACGAACGTTACAGTAAAGCTGTGGGTAATAGAGCCCTAACACTCTGTGGTGCTGTGGTAGTAAAGCTGTAGGTAATAGAGCCCTAACACTCTGTGGTAGTAAACCTGTGGGTAATAGAACCCTAACACCCTGTGGTACTGTGGTAGTAAAGCTGTAGGTAATAGAGCCCTAACACTCGGTGGTACTGTGGTAGTAAAGCTGTGGGTAATAGAGCCCTTACTCTCTGTGGTACTGTGGTAGTAAAGCTGTAGGTAATAGAGCCCTAACACTCTGTGGTGCTGTTGTAGTAAAGCTGTGGGTAATATAGCCCTAACACTCTGTGGTGCTGTGGTAGTAAAGCTGTGGGTAATAGAGCCCTAACACTCTGTGGTACTGTGGTAGTAAAGCTGTGGGTAATAGAGCCCTAACACTCTGTGGTAGTAAAGCTCTGGCTAATAGTGCCCTAACACTCTGTGGTAGTAAAGCTGTGGGTAATAGAGCCCTAACACTCTGTGGTAGTAAAGCTGTGGATAATAGAGCCCTAACACTCTGTGGTAGTAAAGCTGTGGGTAATAGAGCCCTAACATTCTGTGGTAGTAAAGCTGTGGGTAATAGAGCCCTAACACTCTGTGGTACTGTGTCAGTAAAGCTGTGGGTAATAGAGCCCTAACACTCTGTGGTGCTGTGGTAGTAAAGCTGTGGGTAATAGAGCCCTTACTCTCTGTGGTACTGTGGTAGTAAATCTGTAGGTAATAGAGTCCTAACACTCTGTGGTGCTGTGGTAGTAAAGCTGTAGGTAATAGAGCCCTAACACTCTGTGGTGCTGTGGTAGTAAAGCTGTGGGTAATAGATCCCTAACACTCTGTGGTAGTAAAGCTGTGGGTAATAGAGCCCTAACACTCTGTGGTAGTAAAGCTGTGGGTAATAGAGCCCTAACACTCTGTGGTAGTAAAGCTGTAGGTAATATAGCCCTAACACTCTGTGGTGCTGTGGTAGTAAAGCTGTGGGTAATAGAGCCCTAACACTCTGTGGTAGTAAAGCTGTGGGTAATAGAGCCCTAATACTCTGTGGTAGTAAAGCTGTGGGTAATAGAGCCCTAACACTCTGTGGTGCTGTGGTAGTAAAGCTGTGGGTAATATAGCCCTAACACTTGGTGGTACTGTGGTAGTAAAGCTGTGGGTAATAGAGCGGCCCCTGGCTGACTGGCGGCACTGGCGGCCGCTGGCTGACTGGCGGCACTGGCGGCCCCTGGCTGACTGGCGGCACTGGCGGCCCCTGGCTGACTGACTGCACTGGCGGCCCCTGGCTGATTGGCGGCCCCTGGCTGACTGGCGGCACTGGCGGCCCCTTGCAGACTGGCGGCACTGGCAGCTCCTTGCAGACTGGCGGCACTGTCGGCTCCTTGTAGACTGGCGGCACTGGCAGCTCCTTGCAGACAGGCGGCACTGGCGGCGCTGGGCAGACGGGTGGCTCAGGCGGCGCTGGGTAGACGGGTGGCTCAGGCGGCGCTGGGCAGACAGGTAGCTCAGATGGCGCTGGGCAGATGGGTAGCTCAGATGGAGCTGGGCAGACTGGCGACTCTGATAGTGCTGGACAGGCGGGAGACTCCAGCAACACTGGAGAGGAAGGCTCTGGCAGCGCTGGACTGAGTAGTTCTAGCGCCTCTGGACTGAGGGGCGGGAGCTCTGGCAGCGCCGAACAAGCAGGAGACTCCGGCAGCGCTGGAGAGGAGGAAGGCTCTAGCAGCGCTGGACTGAGGAGCTCTGGCGCCTCTGGAATGAGGGGCGAGAGCTCTGGCTGCGCTGGAGAGGAGGAAGGCTCCGGCAGCGCTGGACAGGCGGGAGCACCTGTAGGGATAAGACGGAGAGACAGCCTGGTGCGGGGGGCTGCCACCGGAGGGCTGGTGCGTGGAGGTGGTACTGGATAGACCGGACCGTGCAGGCGCACTGGAGCTCTTGAGCACCGAGCCTGCCCAACCTTACCCGGTTGAATGCTCCCGGTCGCCCTGCCAGTGCTGCGAGGTGGAATAGCCCGCACTGGGCTATGCAGGCGAACCGGGGACACCGTGCGCAAGGCTGGTGCCATGTAAGCCGGCCCAAGGAGACGCCCTGGGGACCAGATGCGTAGAGCCGGCTTCATGGCACTTGGCTCGATGCTCACTCTAGCCCGGCCGATACGCGGAGCTGGTATGTACCGCACCGGGCTATGCACCCGCACTGGGGACACCGTGCACTCCACCACATAACACGGTGCCTGTCCGGTCTCTCTCGTCCCCCGGTAAGCACAGGAAGTTGGCGCAGGTCTCCTACCTGGCTTCGCCACACCTCCTGTGTGCCCCCTCCCAAGAAATATTTGGGGCTGACTCTCGGGCTTCCTACCGCGCCGCCGTGCTTGTCTCTCCAACTCCATTCTCCTATACCCCTCTTCGCACTGCTCCAGCGAATCCCAGGCGGGCTCCGGCACTCTTCCTGGGTCGACCGCCCACCTGTCTATTTCCTCCCAGGTAGTATAGTCCATACTCTTACCGTCCAAAACGTCCTCTCATGTCCATTCCTCTTTTCGCTGCTCCTGCTGTCGCTGCCTGTCACCACGCCGCTTGGTCCTGTTGTGGTGGGTGATTCTGTAACGGCTTTCTTTACTTGAAGGAGAGGCGGACCAAAACGCAGCGTGGTGGTTATTCATTGTATTTTAATAAAGACACTATACATGAATAAACTAACAAAACAATAAACGTGAGTAAACCTAAACAGCCTATCTGGTGAATACAAACACAGAGACAGGAACAATCACCCACAAACACACAGTGAAACCCAGGCTACCTAAGTATGATTCTCAATCAGAGACAACTAATGACACCTGCCTCTGATTGAGAACCATACTAGGCCGAAACATAGAAATCCCCAAATCATAGAAAATCAAACATAGACTGCCCACCCAACTCACGCCCTGACCACACTAAATAATGAATACAAAACAAAGGAAATAAAGGTCAGAACTTGACAGCAGTTCTGTGTGTATCAGGAGTAGTCGACAGACTGTGGTGACATAAAGAGGTGACTGTGGCTAACCAGAATGGCTAACCCATATGCAAAACAGACGGCTCACTCTGTCTATCTTTCTATTCTCTCTCACACACTAACATAGTACACGCACACACACACACACACACACACACACACACACACACACACACACACACACACACACACACACACACACACACACACACACACACACACACACACACACACACACACACACACACACACACACACACACACACACACACACAACACAGCACTTTCACAAAGCTGTTTCCTGAGATGTCCTTTGATTGACAGGCCTTGGGGATACTTTCATCTAAGGCAACAGTTACATTACTGTGTGTGTGTGTATTACGTCCTTGTCTCCTAACGGCTCCTTACACACACAGCTGCTCTGCTTCCTTCCCCTTCACTGTCTCCTCTATCTGGTCACCATTACAGCAAGGACAGCAACACTATTCAATACAGGCACTAGGGCACTCAGAGAGAGGGTCGCCCAACAGACAGACATCACTTTGTGTTTGTGTGAGGAAGATAATGTACAGCATAGAGAGTCATTGTAACCCATAGTGAGGCATTATGAGAACACACAAAACACTGCTTTACATGGGAAACATTTTCTAAGCTGCTAATTAAGAGATCTGGCCTCTCCCTCTTGCTTGCTCTCTCTATCTCTGTCTATCTCAATATGTGTCTCACTCTTTCTGTCTGTCTTTATCTCTCTCTCTCTCTCTCCTGTCCCTGGAAATCTATTTGTCAGACAAATGACTCAGATGTAGATAAGTTCAAAGTCACGTACACACACACATTCTCACACACATGCATACCGTGCATCTGTGCTTCGTCCTCTTCTGGATCATGGTTCATTGAGGACTAGTAACTCTGTGATAGGCCCAACAGCAAGACTCTAGCTCAGTGGGCAAACAATCTCATAAATCTAGCAGATGACCAAGCTTCTATACCCGGTTAGTCACATGTCAACCATATGCCATGTCTGATGTAACTATGTGTAAGTGAACGCTGGGTTAGGGTTCATATCTGGGCCAGCCACGGTGACCTGGTTTATATGTCTGTCTGACTGACGATGTCTGCTAGAGTAATTAGGTGTTATGATTTAGCTCTTCGTGATTCTGCTACACACACACACACACACACACACACACACACACACACACACACACACACACACACACACACCAGACACCACACCACACACACACACACCAACCACACACACACCACACCACACACACACACACACACATACACACACACACACACCAGACAACACACCACACACACACACACCACACCACACACACGCATCAGGGTAGTTTAGGTCCACTTGTTTCTGCGCTGTCATCTGCGGGCCGAGCATACTCTGTGAGCTATCCTTAATCACACACACACACACACTATGTTTAGTCCCAGTGCCGGACATACAAACACACCAATAAATGCATGCTGGGATACACAAGCATAGACATACTGGTAGACACATAGACAGACATACTAACTCACTGTCAGAGACTTACAGACATGAACAAACACATACACACACCTGACCTCAGTCGCCCTCCTACCTGGCTACAGTAAAATCACAAGTACTTCCTCTATTCCATTTCTACTCCTTTTCTCCTCTCTGTCTCTCCCTGTCTCTCTCTCTCTGTCTCTCTCTGTCTCTATCTGTGTCTCTCTCTGTCTCTCTCTCCGTCTCTCTCTGTCTCTCTGTCTCTCTGTCTCTCTCTCCGTCTCTCTCTGTCTCTCTCTCTCTCTGTCCCTGTCTCTCTGTCTCTCTCTGTCTCTGTCTCTCTCTGTCTCTCTCTCTCTCTCTCTCTCTCTCCGTCTCTCTCTATCTCTCTCTCTCCGTCTGTGTCTCTCTCTGTCTCTCTGTCTCTCTCTCTCTCGCTCTCTGTCTCTCTCTGTCTCTCTTTCCGTCTCTCTCTGTCTCTCTTTCTCTCCGTCTCTGTCTCTCTCCTTCTCTCTCAGCTCTCTGTCTCTCTCTGTCTCTCTCTGTCTGTCTCTGTCTCTCTCTCTCTCTCTGTCTCTCTCTCTGTCTCTCTCTCTCTCTCTGTCTCTCTCTCTCTGTCTCTCTCTGTCTCTCTCCGTCTCTCTCTCTCCGTCTCTCTCTCTTTTCTGTCTCTTTCACTCTCTCTGTCTCTCTCTCTCTATCTGTCTCACACATGTACGCACACAATCAAGCGCGGACAGACACACACTTCCTCCTAGTCTTTTCTCTCTCCCTGGTGTTAATGTGTTAGTATGTCTGTGAGGGAATAGACTAGTCTTTGTTACCCAGAACTAATGGGGATTTCCACCTAACATAGTGTGTGTGCATGCGTGCATGGGTGCATGTGTACCCCTAGGCCCTTCATGTAAATATGAAAGGGTTGTGTAGGTGTTGGCAATATGGCTAAACTTCCAACTAGCTCATCAGAGGGCAAAATGTAACCCGAAACATATATTAATACCTATCCAGTCCTTTCAGATCTAAGAGGAGTGCCTGGGGCTAGGGTCTAGGGGTCAATTTGGAATGGGGCATTGGACTACTACTCGTTCTCAGCACTTGGCTATTTCCCCAGCTGTGAACTCTAGGCCCGGATGAAGCCTGGGAGTAGAGTAGAGTAGAGGCTGACTGCCCTCAGCCCCTCTCTCTCCCATGGCCCCTCCTGCGTCTGCCCCCCTCCCTCTCCCCTTGGGAGTCTGGGCCATGTGGTGAGCTGGCCCTACATCAGACGACCGGCCCAGGCGTTTGATCCCCCTCCTCCCTCCTCCCTCCATCCCCTCCCCTCCTCCTCCTCCTCCTCTCCCTCGCTCCGCATCCGACGAACAGGAAGAGCAGCTCTAATAAAGTCCCTTCATTTCCTCTCCTCTTTTTCATCTCTCCATCCTCCTCCCTTTCTTCCTCCTCCCTCCGTCTGTTTAATCACTCTTGCCTTTTGTTTTGTCGTTTTTATTTTATTCCCTCCTTGTCTTGTTTTCATCTCCTCCTCCTCCGTTTCATTCACTCTGTTCTCTCTCTCTCTCCCTAGCTCTCCTTCCCCCTCTCTCTGGGGATTTCTCTCTGGCTTCGGGTTAGGTGTTAGTATGTGTTTGTGTTAGAATGTGTTTTAAGGGGAGCCAGTCCATTGGTTAGCCGTCCTACATTCTGTGGGGTAACCCACTCAGCCCCTGTATGGCCACCACTGCAGTCAATACTAGGCCCAGTGTGGGTACTGCAGAACATATCAAATTTGAATGGTCACATGCTTTGTAAACAACAGGTGTAGACTAACAGTACAATGCTTACTTACCAACAATGCAGTATACAATTGTTTCTAAATGTAACACAAGGAATAAATACACAATGTGTAACAATAACATGTCTATATACACAGGGTACCAGTGCCGAGTTGAAGTGCAGGGGTACAATGTAATTGAGGTAGATATGTACATATAGGCAGGGGTAAAGAGATCTCGCCTCCCATCATAGTGAGCTCCATCCATGATAAACATCTTTCTACTGGGGCTAGTGGCTACAACAGGATACTAGTGACTGAATGCACCTTCCTGAACGCTCCATGTCAAAGTTAGCCTCTGAAGTACAGCCAGAAGGAATGAGAATCATCTCTAATTGTGTCTCCATTCCTTCTATCTATTTAACTATTCATTTATTCCCCTCCTCTTTCTCGCTCCCTTCGTTTCGGTACACCTCCTCTGTGATGGTGATGGTCGGGGACGTGTTGGTGCATCCTGGCACGCGACAAAACGCCACAACTTTCCCATGATGCTTTGCTTCTGGGGCGACATCGCCACCTTCCATGCGAGAAACCGCGACAGGAAATGCCCATTTAGCTGTCGATAGAATGCCGGGGTGCCGTGGGGTTCAGTCCTTTGGCCCGACCACAGAGTCCCACAGAGTCCCCCCCGTGTTCCTCGGTAATGGACCGACCGAGAACCACCACGGCCCAATGGGACCAGTCCACCGTGCCTGCCACCTCAGTCCCCAAAACACTGTGGTTAACAAAGTAAGGACATACACACACTCACACACACTCCACCGAGTCCCCTTCCCAGTGTGGTTAACGACGTAAGGACATACACGCACTCACACACACTCCACCGAGTCCCCTTCCCAGTGTGGTTAACTCACACGCACACACACACTCCACCGAGTCCCCTTCCCAGTGTGGTTAACGAAGTAACCATGCAAAGTGTGTGTGAAAGAACCCCTCCCATCCTTCGCTCCTGCACTCATCTATTTGTTCTATCCATCCAGTGACTTGACTGGTCAATTACTTAACAGTTCGTTGACGCTTCGCTCCGAGTGTGTCGTGGTGTGGCGGGAAAGAGAGGCCTTGGTTCCATTTACTGAACCAGCTCTTCTTCTTCATTTAGCAATGGGCCTTCATCCTCCTGGGGTACTGTTAAGACCGGAGGGGTGGGAGGTGAGGGTGGATCTTTTCAGCTGATTTGGGGGGGGGTCCCCTCCGTGTCTTTCTGTCTGCCTTCCTCCATCACTGTCTCTGTCATAAGGGATTTTGGCCGTGTGAGTCATTACTTGATTTTGATTTTGTGGCTGACTGATGACTGATGTATTGACCAGTGTCCTCTCTCTCCTCTGTCTCTTGCTGGGGGGAAAAGGCCAGCCTGACCACCATTAAAATGTCCAGCTACCCCCCCCCCCTAACCCCATTCAACATCCTAGTTTGGGTCACCCAGATAATTACAGCCCCTAATGATATCCCAGAGTTGTGTTATTAGCCAATCACTCAACCTATTTACAAAAAAGGTATATATAATAATATTAAATTGAACCTTTATTTATTTATTTATTTAAATTTTACCCTTTTTTCTCCCCAATTTCGTGGTATCCAATTGTTTTTTAGTAGCTACTATCTTGTCTCATCGCTACAACTCCAGTCCTCCGATACACAACCCAACCAAGCCGCGCTGGGAAGCCAGCCGCACCAATGTGTCGGAGGAAACACCGTGCACCTGGCAACCTTGGTTAGCGCGCACTGCGCACGGCCCACCACAGGAGTCGCTGGTGCGCGTTGAGATAAGGACAAGGCCAAGCCCTCCCTAACCCTAGGCCAATTGTGCGTCGCCCCACGGACCTCCTGGTCGCAGCCGGTTACGACAGAGCCTGGGCGCAAACCCAATTGAACCTTTATTTAATTAGGAAAGTCCATTAAGAACAAATTCTTATTTACAATGACAGCCTACCGTGGAACAGTGGGTTAACTGCCTTGTTCAGGGGCAGAATGACAGATTTTTACCATGTCAACTTGGGGATTAGATCCAGCAACCTTTCGGTTACTGACCCAACCTAATCACGTTTCACCCAGAACTAAAGTATTGCGTAATTGGTCAGCTGCTCGATTAAGTTCTAGGTCCATACTTGTTAAGAGAAGCGATGAAGAGATGCTAGAACGAGGAGCTCCACCATCTCTCTTTGCAAGTTACAGGGTGAATGTCTCATCCCCCTTTTTTTTTTTTTTATCCTTAATTTTACTAGGCAAGTCAGTTAAGAACAAATTCTTATTTACAATGAAGGCCTAGGAACAGTGGGTTAACTGCCTGTTCAAGGGCAGACCGGCAGATTTGTACCTTGTCAGCTCAGGGGTTTGAACTTGCAACCTTCCGGTTACTAGTCCAACGCTCTAACCACTAGGCTACCCTGCCGCCTTCCGAAATTCGAAAGATGCTAACACCTTTGAAATCGTGATTTGTCCACATAAACAGTGACGAAAAAAACCAAACACCGGAGCTACTGCTGACAGATTCTACGGTACCAGTTCTATTCACATTGGTCTGTCCACGAGAGATTAGGGGCAACCCTACCACTTGGCAACCCCACCAGTGAGGGTTGTGAGAATGGGCCTGCCATGCTGCCATATATATGAGTCTCTCTGACTCTAGATCCATCTCAACAGTATAGATATGAGTCCCTCTGACTCTGCATCCATCTCAATAGTATAGACATGAGTCCCTCTGACTCTGGATCCATCTCAACAGTATAGATATGAGTCCCTCTGACTCTAGATCCATCTCAACAGTATAGATATGAGTCCCTCTGACTCTGGATCCATCTCAACAGTATAGACATGAGTCCCTCTGACTCTAGATCCATCTCAACAGTATAGATATGAGTCCCTCTGACTCTGGATCCATCTCAATAGTATAGATATGAGTCTCTCTGACTCTGGATCCATCTCAATAGTATAGATATGAGTCCCTCTGACTCTGGATCCATCTCAACAGTATAGATATGAGTCCCTCTGACTCTGCATCCATCTCAACAGTATAGATATGAGTCCCTCTGACTCTGGATCCATCTCAACAGTATAGATATGAGTCCCTCTGACTCTGGATCCATCTCAATAGTATAGATATGAGTCCCTCTGACTCTGCATCCATCTCAACAGTATAGATATGAGTCCCTCTGACTCTGGATCCATCTCAATAGTATAGACATGAGTCCCTCTGACTCTGGATCCATCTCAATAGTATAGATATGAGTCTCTCTGACTCTGGATCCATCTCAATAGTATAGATATGAGTCTCTCTGACTCTGGATCCATCTCAACAGTATAGATATGAGTCCCTCTGACTCTGGATCCATCTCAATAGTATAGATATGAGTCTCTCTGACTCTGGATCCATCTCAATAGTATAGATATGAGTCCCTCTGACTCTGGATCCATCTCAATAGTATAGATATGAGTCTCTCTGACTCTGGATCCATCTCAATAGTATAGATATGAGTCCCTCTGACTCTGCATCCATCTCAATAGTATAGATATGAGTCTCTCTGACTCTGGATCCATCTCAATAGTATAGATATGAGTCCCTCTGACTCTGCATGCATCTCAATAGTATAGATATGAGTCCCTCTGACTCTGCATGCATCTCAATAGTATAGATATGAGTCCCTCTGACTCTGGATCCATCTCAATAGTTTAAAGTGGCTTCTTCTCTTTGTCTCCTTTCCCTTTGTCTGCTCCGACGTGTTGCTTTCACATTGCCAATGTTTTCAGATTAGTGCAGGTTAAGGATGAGAGTCCATTTTGGACTATCAAGGTACAGCCATCTGTCCCCATCTCTCTGACTCTGTCTGTTGACAAGCCTGTGACTCATTTCTAAAGAGACCATATGTTAGTTCCAACCACCAGGACCCAGTCCCAACCACAGCAGATGCAGTCCCAACCACCAAGACCCAGTCCCAACCACAGCAGCCCCAGTCCCAACCACCAGGACCCAGTCCCAACCACAGCAGTCCCAGTCCCAACCACCAGGACCCAGTTCCAACCACCAGGACCCAGTCCCAACCGCCAGGACCCAGTCCCAACTCCAGCAGACCCAGTCCCAACCACAGGAGTCCAAACCACCAGGACCCAGTCCCAACCACCAGGACCCAGTCCCAACTCCAGCAGACCCAGTCCCAACCACAGCAGACCCAGTACCAACCACCAGGACCCAGTCCCAACCACCAGGACCCAGTCCCAACTCCAGCAGACCCAGTCCCAACCACAGCAGACCCAGTCCCAATCACCAGGACCCAGTCCCAACCACCAGGACCCAGTCCCAACCACAGAAGACCCAGTCCCAACCACCAGGACCCAGTCCCAACCACAGCAGTCCCAGTCCAAACCACCAGGACCCAGTCCCAACCACCAGGACCCAGTCCCAACTCCAGCAGACCCAGTCCCAACCACAGCAGACCCAGTACCAACCACCAGGACCCAGTCCCAACCACCAGGACCCAGTCCCAACTCCAGCAGACCCAGTCCCAACCACAGCAGACCCAGTCCCAATCACCAGGACCCAGTCCCAACCACCAGGACCCAGTCCCAACCACAGCAGACCCAGTCCCAACTACAGCAGACCCAGTCCCAACCACCAGGACCCAGATTAGGCTGCAGGCTTACCTCAGACACTCACGCTGATCACTGACCAACTGTCAGTTGGCTAATGATGGACATGTTGTTTGAGTCAGTTTGAGTTTTTCTGTTGAGTCAGAGGGGCAACCTAATGTAAATCACTTCCAGGACTGTACAGTGGCTGCTTCTCCTCACTTCTGGACTCGTGCTCCTGGTTCTCGTTTCCTCTGGGATCTCCTCCTCCAATCCCTCTCTCAGCCCTCTCTTCCTGCCCCGAGGCCAAGGCTCATCCCTCCATCAGGACACCATGCACCTTTACTGCCCATCCATCCTTTCATCCATCCATCCTCTCCTCTTTCTATTGATCCTTCTATGCGTCCATACCATTGGATGGTAGATGAAAACCTTCCATAGTTTACAGATCAATATATCACATTTTATTCAGGAAGCACTTTCAAAAAATAAGTAACCCGGGCCGAAATCACAAAAGAAGAAGCAGACTTGTTCAAAATGTGCTGAAATAAAGACATGAAAATAACACCACACATAGTCCCAGTCTCTTCTGTTGATCATGGAATAGTGTCCTTTTTCACAGGTGATTAAACAAGTCAGTGTGTGTGTGTGTGTGTGTGTGTGTGTGTGTGTGTGTGTGTGTGTGTGTGTGTGTGTGTGTGTGTGTGTGTGTGTGTGTGTGTGTGTGTGTGTGTGTGTGTGTGTGTGTGTGTGTGTGTGTGTGTGTGTGTGTGTGTGCGCGTGTGTGTGTTTTCCTGCATCACTGCACCTGCTCATCCATTCAAACTGCACTAAACGCTGCCTGAGGCAGATCCCCGTAGCTCTCTCTATCCACTCTCCCGTCTCCCTCCCTCCCTCCTTCCATCCCTCTCTCCCTGCTCAGTGCTCTATACAGCAAGGACAGAGGTAGCTGTAAGCTGTAGGTGAAAAGTGAAGTGTGGACAGCTGAACTGTGCATAGGATGAATACTATGACTGGAATAGGTGTCAACATTACAAGGTTACAAACGGGTGTCACAGTAACGTTTAGACAGATACATCACTTCAAACCGTTGAGTGCTATGTGACCCTCTCTCCTCTCCTCTCCTCTCTCTCTCCCTCTCTCTCTCTCATATTCTCTTCTCATAGCTTGTGTCAGAAAATCAATCAGTAGTTCCACAGGAGGAGTGCCTCATAGAGCTGCTAGTTTTCTCTCATCTGAGAGCACGCTGAATTATTCAACACACACACACAAGCCTTCCCTTCTGAAGACTGGCAGGTTTCAGACACAGACAAACTCAATGCACTGAGTCATATCTTCAGTCAGAAATGACCAAATCAAACAGCACTTGGATTGAGGGATGAATTCATTGTAGTATTCTGATTTAGTTTTGATTGACAGATTAGCCTGATTATCTTGTCATGATACTAGTTCTGGTATTAGCCATGTTAGCATTACTGGGTCTATTGGGCCCTGGGGGATTCAGAGATGGGGCAGGGGAGTACAGGAAAGGGACCATGGGAAAAACTGCTCCTTTGAAATGCTGTGTGTTTGTGTTGCATGTGTGTGTGTCACTGGTTAAGCGTTTCTCCTTAGTTGCAATGTAAATACAGCTGGACTGAGTGTATGTGGGCTGTTTGTCCCATTCCTGGAGTGTGTGTGTGTGTGTGTGTGTGTGTGTGTGTGTGTGTGTGTGTGTGTGTGTGTGTGTGTGTGTGTGTGTGTGTGTGTGTGTGTGTGTGTGTGTGTGTGTGTGTGTGTGTGTGTGTGTGTGTGTGTGTGTGTGTGTGTGTGTGCGTGCGTGCGTGCGTGCGTGCGTGCGTGCGTGCGTGTGGCTATGTGAAGGTGTGTGTCTGTTAACCAGGTGCTGGACCATTCTGTTCTGTCACTTGGCAGTGCTGCTAACTGATATGTCAGAAAATCAATTAATTACTTTTAAGTAGCAGTTAACTGCATCCAAACAATACAGCCCCATGAATTATAGAGGAGGTGTGAGAGTGCATACGTGCGTATGTGCAAGCCTCAATTTTCCCCCCCTCTATTTTAACTTGAGAGTCACTATCACTGCTTTCACAATGTTTGATTACAGAAACATTCAATTCCAACTCCTGTAAATCTTCTACAATAAACTTAAAACAATCGGCTAACACTTTCAGCAGGTGAGTGATGAGTGACTGAGTGATGAGTGACTGAGTGACTGAGTGACTGTTGATGAGTGACTGATGAGAAGCTCTTTGAAGCTCTATGAGACTCCTCCCCAGGCTGTATCTCTCCATCGATCCCGTGTTCAGGGAGGTGGTGGAGGTGGTGAGGAGGGGCGAGTGTGTGGGTATTGATCCTCAGTGTGGCCCTGGTGCTGGCCTCAGGGCGGCCCCAACTCTAGAGACAGCAGGGGAAAGACTGCCCCTGGCACAGAGAGCAGTCCCCTAAGAGAGGGAAAAAGATAAAAATAAACAAGTATAAAGAAAAATACGATTAGAGGGACAGTTCAATCCACGTCCCCAAAGAGAAACTCTGACCTGCAGAGATTGGCAGAGTGGAAGAGGAGGTTCCAACCAACTAATACAGTGTGGTGACAGAGGCGACACATCCTGTCAAGCTTGTCCCTAGTAGTGCCTTCACTAGACCATCATGACCTGCTGTGGCGTACCAGATCCCTGCAACACACACACATTCTGTGTCCTGTGGTACTGCCACTGGTGTACCCAGAGTTCCGTTGGGCCCAGGTCTGTGGGATAGTGACTATGATTGGTGGATTTGGGTGTGTGTGGACGACCCAGAAACCTCAGTGGCCATGCACCAACCTCAGCCAGACCAGAGGACTGATCTGTGTCACGCTAGGTGGTTTCCAGGAAGCCAGAGACCAGCCATAGTGGTCATGTCACCTCAGGAGCTGTCACAGGCAAATCAAACTGTCTCCGTCGTTCTAATCTGGTGTACAGATCTTCCAGTGTAAGGACCGTGTGGTTCCCAAACTCTGGCGTGAACCACTGAGAAAATGGTCCTTCTTCATGTGATCCACAAACTCGATGACAATTACTTAAAACACAAACCAGTCTTTATGGCTAAGACCAACTCAATCCCCTGCTCTCGCAAGTTGAAGTCTTCGCCTTTATTTACACCGCTTGTCAGAACTTTAGAAAAAGAAGAGGGAGAGAGGTGAGAGAAAGACATGGAGGGGGGTGCGATGGAGAGAGGAAAGGAGAAAGAGAAAAATCATTTGAGTCGCTAAATGAAATTAGCAGGTCTGAGTTGCCTGAGGGCAGAGTGATGCCGAGTCCCCCGGGGCTACGCTTAGTGAGGGAATATATTAAGCATGAGTGGATGCCATCCATTTTCCCCTCCTTTCTCTCCTTCTTTCTCTCTTTTTCAGTTTTTCACTAATATCTTGGGCGAGGGGGGAGGTGGGTAGGGTGGCGGGTGGGTGGGTATAAAAGGATGAGGGTGAGAGTGAGGGGGATCTAGCTTTCCATATTCCTGTGCTGGGTCTTAAAAACCCACCCTACCGTTCGCTCCGCAAGTACCCAGAGACGAATCATGAATCCTGGGCCCTTCTCCAACTCCGGTCCCCTGTCCTGGGCCATGTACCTGATGAGGAAAGGCCGAACTGGCAATGGGCTCTTTGGTAATCTATCCTGCTTTTATTACTACACCTGCGTCTTTGTCTACCCCTTCTTCTTCATCATTATCATCAACATCATCACTGTCTGCCTCTCAACCACTGTCGTCTTCGTCTACGCCTTCCTCTTCATCGTTATCATCAACATCATCACTGTCTGCCTCTCAACCACTGTTGTCTTCGTCTTTGTTTGTGAAATTGAAAGACATTTGGCCTGAATCTTCCTCATCTCATCTTTACCTACTGCTATTTCTCCATGATCTTCATCATCATCCCCACCACCATCATCATCATCACCCGCTTCCTCTCAGCCTTTTAAATTGTCTTTTGTTTACTTTTCTCTCACCTCTCATTCTTTCTCCAGTCTGTTTTCCAATGTTGTCCTGAATGGGGTTAAGAAACCAAGAGGGAAACATTTGATTGATACAACATACAACAGTTTTTATTTCTGTGTGCTGTGGCTGTATTTTGGTTTGGGTGGTTCACCTTACTTGATGTTAACTGATGCTCAAAAAACAAAATATTGAATGATGTGCTCAAGATATTTCTTATTTTACCTCGAAAAATGTTTAGGCTATATTAATCTGTAGGCCTATAGGTTCATGGGTGGGCTATATTCGTGGTTTATGCTGATGATGACTTGTCATTTAAACCAATCATCTCTCCAGAATTGATTATTTCCCAATGCAATGGAAGCGGCCTCCAGTTAATCGCGCAAACATGCTGCAGCGTGTAGCCTCGCGACGCATATCGATAGATTTGATAGCCGACTACATACATTATTGATCAAGCAGTTTGCGCCTATCCGATTACCGCTGCTCAGAGGTGAACGGGACGAGAGGAAATCCAAGCCTCTCGCTCTTTCTCTTGTTGAACTCTCCCTGCCTGTCTTGTCAAAGTAGTTCTTCCTTTAGGCAACAGTAAAGTCGGTTCATTTGTGAGGAAATATTTCCTTAAATGATATTGAAATCGCGAATTCTTTTAATGATTGCATGTTTTAGGCCGTGATTGTAGGCTATAGGTTTTTTATATTTCAATGTTATAGGTAACCAACATTTTCACGGCTACGGCTTTCAAAAATTAGACTGCATCACATTTATTTAGCATGTGAAAAAACTAAATTGTATTTATTTTAATTAGAATCGAATCTATTTCATTTGATGTGTCATATAGGAGTAAATAAGCTATATGCTTTGTTTTATTGTTTTTAACAATGATCTAATAATTAGCACATCTCCAAGGGGACATTTTAACTGAGCTTTGTGTTTTATTAAGGAAATCCTAAATGTATATACGACGATATTAGAATAGGCTACAATAAATGAAATATCCAAGTATAGATTTAGTAGGATCCGTTTGCAATCAAATGTATCTCTTATACTCTGTTAAACTGATGTGTTGAGAACCGCTTCATCAGTTTGAAATATTTGTGTCCTAAATTTCAAACCTAAATGTAGTCCTAATTTGTGTCCTATTGTTTGGTAGTTGTTTCAAATTAAGGGACCATCTGGCATGTGCTGGTCGGTTCTGCGTGAAGTGCTGTGGTGTGCTGCATTGTAAAAGATAACATTATCGTTGGCGGCAGGTAGCCTCGTGGTTAGAGCGTTCGGTCAGTAACCGAAAGGTTGCCGGATTAAATCCCCGAGCTGACAAAGTAATAATCTGTCGTTCTGCCCCTGAACAAGGCAGATAACCCACTGTTCCCCGGTAGTCCGTCATTGTAAATAAGAATTTGTTCTTTACTGACTTGCCTAATTAAAATTTTAAAATGTAAAGTTTAGTTGTGTCCGTCTCTCAGCACGGATATATTTCAACACAAACAATTGCGACAAAATGCGTTTCCAGTCAAATGCTCAAACGGCGGCTGGCCTGGGCCTTGCCGTCACGACACACACCTGCACAGAGATATAAGTAGCCTACGTGAGTCATTGGATGTGGTTATAACGGACTTATTTGATTGACTGAATTATAATGCTTTATTCAAGGGGGCATGATTGACTTTAGAGCGTTGTGGTTTTATTGCAAAAGATATATATATATATATATATATATATATATATATATATATATATATATATATATATATATATATATATATTATGATTATTCAGCCATGTCACAAGTGGCTGGCCTTTTTTGTAGGCGATTTAGCTTGCTTATGTTTCTTTTATCCGGCACCATTGAATCACATTTCCAGTAAGCTGTTTGGGTGTTTTAGTGAAGTTGATGACCAATTATACTTTTAAACATGAATAGTCACTCAACATTCTGCTCGCAGCCCATTCTCAAGGCAAAATTATTATTTTTTTATTAGATAAACGGATAAAAAAATATTTATGTGGATTCCCTCTGATTAATCAATGTTCCATTACTTAGGAAGTGCTGACATAGGCCTACAGAAGAACATTAATTCAGTTAGGCCTATTTACCGTGGCTTGTGCGCATAGTGTCTATTGCAAAAAATACGCACCATTATCCATTATTTCGTTACGGCCTAAATGAATCAATCCAACATCAAAAAGATGTTAGGACAGGAAAATCAAGTTCGGATTCTTTGCACCGTGTTTCCTGTATATAGAGCAAAAAGGCCAGTCACTTTCTATCACGGACACTGGAGTCGGTCCGGCCAGGCGGATGCGTAAGCCGTTACATTTTTTATCATCACCCCTGTGGCTATACGTTCTTAAAACACGGGGAGAGAGGAGAGAAACTGACAGTTCTCTAAAACTCCCCGACAAGGCTGTCAGACTGACCTCTCTTTGTCAAATCAAACTGAAAAACTCATCAGACGAATACTTTCTGCTGAGCTCTGCGTGTACAGGTGAACTAGACTCTTCATAGGCATCATGGCAAAGACACATAGCCTGTGGCGATGAATATTGAACTGGTCAATCGAAATGAGCTAAACATAGGAGATAATGAAAGAACAAAATCATACTTTTGAATTTCAGAATCATTTTCTTTCTGCTTTGATCTGAATTAGTAGCCTACAATGTGGGGTTAAATCATTTCTATAATGGAACATATTTACACCATTCAAAAATATTCACGTATAGACATAAGATCGTTTGTTTTTATTTACATCGTCACGCAATATAAAATAATTCTCTACAGTGAGGCCTGCGAGTATGTTACAGCTTTCCATTTGCCAGGAGGTGATTTAGATCGTATGCCGCCCCCTATTGTTGATATTTGGTGCAGCCACGACGCCCACACTGCGCACTGACCACAAGGCCTGGGAGGTGCTTTATGCGGTCGTGGAAAAAGTGTTCAATGTCATACTTCAGTAAAGGTCAAGATACCTTAAAGAAAATGACTCAAGTAAAAGTGAACGTCACCCAGTAAAAGTCTAAAAGTATTTGGTTTTAAATGTATTTAAATACTCAATTGTCATAGGCCTATTTGAGTAAAAGTAAAAGCTATACGTCAAATTCCTTATAATAAGCAAATCAGAAGGCACAGCGTTCTTGTTTTTATATTGACGGACAAACAGGGGTACACACGCAGTATGTGTTTAGTGAGTCAGCCAGATCAGAGGCAGTAGGGATGACAATGAGTTATATTGATAGATGCGTGGATTTGACCAATGCTGTACTTTTGGGGGTCAGGGAATACATATGGGAGTAAAAAGGTACATATTTTCTTTAGGAATGTAGTGGAGTAAAAGTAAAAGTTGTCAAAAATATAAACAGTAAAGTAAACATATATCCCCCAAAACTAGGCTACATAAGTAGTACTTTAAAATATTTTTACTTAACTACGCTACTTTACGCCGCCATCTTTATGTGGCAACGTTGTTTTCCACAGCCGTGGTAAACAAAAGGTAACTTTCATGTTTACTTGTAGATAACTGTGTATTTGAAGTCTTGTTGTTGAGGATGAGAGCCTACATTCTGACACCGTGAAAGCTACATTCTAAGCACGCGCATTTACGCTCTGTCACACTATCTCATGAAATACATCCCATGTGCAATGGTTACTTTATTCAGTATGTCTGTGTTGTGCATGGATTGTGGAACCTACTATAACGTCAACCTCTGAACCCCCATCACGTTGGACACTAGCCATAGTGCTATAGAGGGGGAATAGGCCTATAAGAAATGGGATATCGTCCCCAAAATGCGTCACTGTGGCCCTCATATAATCTATTCGCAGATGTGATGCAGCCTGGGTTATATGGTTAGAGCGGTGACGTGGTGGCTATTGCTGATATCATATTCCCCGAATAAATCAGCGCATGACCAATACGTCCACTGGAACAGTACACGCACCCTGGAATTCAGTAGAATGGCTGTCTTTGTATAAATGTCCCCCTCATCGACAGATGAGTCATTTAAGCTTCCTCTTTACTTTTCCTGTTATTGAACGTCTATATGGGCACATAGGCTATGTCTTATTGGCTGACGTATTGCATGGATAGTTACTCATCTTATTTTGTTTTGGTGTATGCAGACTATGTTTTGACACCGTCACGAGAAATCATCCGGGAAATATCAGGCATTAGGTAGGCTAAAGTGTATTTCCAACTAAATATGTGTTTGGTGTCCAAACGCATAGGCCTAATTGTGATTTGGGCAGTTTTTTTGTGAACAATAATTTTAATCCACCTTTCAATATACTTTCTTGTGTTTTTTGTTTTTGTATTGGTATCCAACATCCAATGCACGCTGTTGACTTTTAGGTTAAAACCACAATACTAGAGCGCGACCGCTGTGTCTGTCTCTCGTCGGGCATAGTGCACCGCAGCCCCAAAGTGGAATTCCATTGACTGGCCCGAGCCTTCCTAAGAACCCAAAGTTCTCCATCCCTGGACGGACGCAGCTCTGATTGGTTAAACCCTCCCGGACTCTCCGTAGGTGCTCGATTCCATTGGCTGAGATCTGTCTCTATGCAAATCCAACACTGGAGGGACGCATTCCAGCACTGCCGACTGCCAGTAAAACCCTGCCTCCCACTGTCGGGACGTTCATTCATATGCAGCAACTCAACTCTATACACAACCGGAGCATTCAACAAGGGTTTGTCGAAATATAAGGCTGTTTGCAGTGACACATCCTAGCCTATTCCTCGTTTACATTCCAGACACTATTTATAAAAGCGAAATTGAAGTATAAAAGTTTTTTCCGTCTCCCATGTTGGCACGCACAGAGACGATAATATTCCTATTGCGAATTGGGGAGCCATAGAACATCCATCAAAGTTGACATTTTGTGGCGAGTAACTCACAAGTTATTGAAGAACAACAAAAGAGGAAAAGACGAGAAAAAAATAACCCAACTGGACTTTCTTATTCGCTGCTCATTTGAATGCGCCCTGAGACCTCCTTGGATGACGTTCGGGTTTTATTTAGTATTTGGTCGGTGGATGCCTCGTCAGTTTATGTGTCCATAACACGGATCATGGAATGAGGACTTCACACACCGAAATTTGGCGGGATGTGCGTAATTTGTTAACCGAAGGTCTTTGACTCCACTACAGCGCAGAGACCCAGTTTTATTCGTGCCCACGCAGGTATCAGACAGTCGCCTGATTTCCACTGTTGATCCACGTGCCTTGGGAGAGTTCATCTAACGACAACGGGTTTAATTTTAGAGGCAAATATCAGAAGAAACATAGAGCTATATATTCCACAGAGAGTCAGTTTAACTGGATCCTACTGCGGTGTACAAATGGTCTTCCTTTGGGACGCCAAATACGGTACATTAAATTATTTTCACATTTTACGCACGGTTGAATATGTGTTGGTATCTATATCCATCTTGTCTTGTCTAACTTATCAACACCATACTGTGGCAGAACCTGTGTATTATTATCAACCAAGATTTCAACTTCCCTCTGAACTGTGGTTTAGTGCTTTGTGCATGCTAGGTTCCAAATGTAGCCTGTAGCCTAATCGCTGTGAGAGAAAAAAAACCGTTGGCGTCCTGCCAATTATTACGTTTATTTCCTCTTCAAATTCTGGTTTCGGTATGTTTCTTGGCTGTGTGAATGCGCGCGGGTATAAATGTACGCACAAATGTCAACACACACACATACACGCACTTGAGGTTCGGCTTCATTAATCCGTTGTCATTAGATACCACAGCCACAAAATAATAAACCCCGCCTATTTTTTATCATTTATCTCCATAAAATATGATTTTTAAGCTAAACTTACCCCTGAATTTAACCACACTGCTAACTTATTCCTAACCCCAAATGAAGACCAAAAAGCTAATTTGAGTTTTCATGAAGTTTTACCTACACACAATTTAACTTTGTGACTGTGGTAACTAGTGGAAACCACATTAAAACACATGCAAAGCGCATTACTTCCCCTCTCATCAACGGTTTATAAATAAATCCTTCCATCCACAGCGCGTGGTTTGCTATTAGTATTGGATGGTTAGAGTTGGAGAGAGTTGGAGTTCATTCCAGTTCTGTGGTACACTAGTCCGAGTTCTGTTGAAAGAGCGAGAGGCAGCAGCGTTTTTAAACCCCCGGTCGTTCCAAACCGCCAACATGTGGCATCGATTGTGGTGGGCTTGGCTGAGTGGCAGACAGACAGACCGACCGAGAGCGCGCGCCGGGCCCTGTCAGACACAGCATCGCTGGCTGGTTTTTAACGGTTTGGTTTCACGTGTCTCCGGCTCTCCAGGGTTGGGTTCCGCTGTTGTAATTTCACTGCGCTCTATTCTGAGAACTTGTATAATTCTGTGCTCCGAAGGCCAACTTGAAACTACATGCACACTGATAAACAGAATAGAACATACTGATGACATGCACAGTTCAAAATGTGAATAGCCTAAATTAGTTTTTAATTACTTTCTACGAAGTTTTATGCCTTATTGACATACTGTTGACTCTATAGTGTGCGTGCACCCGTGTACGCCTGCGTTGTGTCTGTCTGTGTCCTCACTCACTTATTTATCTACATCTACATCTTTCTCCAGACCCAGCACCTGGTCGGCGCTTCTCCCCCCTTTCCACCACCCTGTTGTCAGGTAAGATGAGTGAGGGTCTGCCCCTGGGTGCCCAGGAGAGCAGTAGCGCCGCCCTGGTGGGAAAGCTGCGTATTGCAGACCGAGGCATGGTGGAGGTGCTGTCAGAACACCCTGGAGAACTGGTGAGGACAGACAGCCCCAACTTCATCTGTTCTGTCCTACCCACACACTGGAGGTGCAACAAGACGCTGCCCATCGCATTCAAGGTGAGTGAGGGAGTGTGTGTGTGTGTGTGTGTGTGTGTGTGTGTGTGTGTAGTGCTATATTTGTTGTTTTATTTTGAATAATTTCTGGAGGCTGTAGAGGAACGTTTTCCTGCCCAAATTTAGTCTGATGGCAACGTTTCTCATAAATGTATATGTATGTGTGTGTCAAATAAAATATATATATTGTCATATGCACTGAATACAACAGGTATTACAACCTTACCTTGAAATGCTTACTTACAAGCCCCTAACCAACAATGCAGAGTTTTAAAAAAGTAAGTAAGAACATTTTTCTAAATAAACTATTGGAAAAATAAAAACACAAATAAAATAACAATAACGAGGCTATATACAGGGGGTACCGGTACCGAGTCATTGTGCAGGGGTACAGGGTAGTCCAGGTAATTCAGGTATTATGTACATGTAGGTGAAGGGGTAAAGTGACTATGAATTGATAATAAACACAGAGTAGCAGCAGTGTGTGTGTGTGAAGGAATGTGTGTGTGTGTGTGTGTGTGTGTGTGTGTGTGTGGGTTGCGTCAATATACATGTGTGTGTGTTTTGGGTCTTTATGTGTTGAAATGTCCGTGTAGTATGTATGAGTGTGTGGTTATTGTCCAATGAGTGTACATCGAGCTTGTGCCAAATTTTTGTCAATGCAAATAGTCTGGGAGGCTATTTGATGAACTGTTCAGCAGTCTGGAGGGTAGAAGCTGTTAATGAGCCTTTTGGTCCCAGACTTGGCGCTCCGGTACCACTTGCCGTGTGTGTGAGATGGTGCTTGATAACTGGCCATGAGCAGTACCCAATCTCCCAACATAACTAGCTACCAATAAGCCATTTCAGGCTATCAATCAAGTTAAAGTAGCTAGCTTGTCTAACTATCTTAGTTGGCATGCCAGCTGGCAAGGTTGATAGACTTAGAAAAGCAAGCAATTACTAAATGTACTGAATTAGACTCACATTCCTTTCAATATTTTACCCAGATTTGAGCAGAGAATCACAGAGAAGCATATTTAGTTTCAGGAGGACACAGACAGCTCAAGATGTATGGTTACATATGCAGAAAATGTTTTTTTTACATAGAATTAAGTGTAATGATTATTGGTCTAGATTGCCGGAAAAATCTGTTTCAGGTGTTTTAAAAATGCAAAATTCTCCAATTTTACAAATGGAATACAGAATACACTTTTAATTGGAGAAAAATATTATTATAGCCATAGCCTACTTCCTTTACAGCTTTTCACTTTGTAATGCTGTTCTCAGAATTGGAATGATGCACGTCAATGTCTTCCAGTTGTTTCATTAGGCTGATGTCGTTCTGGGAATCCATAATGGGAATTATATCCGCCAATAAAGTACTTTTAAGCACTTTAGGACAAAAGCGTTTGTGAAAAATGCCATAGAAAAATACTGTAAAATCAGATTGAGGGAGTTGTATACATTATGTACATTATAAACAAAGTCATAGGCGGATGTTGTTGCCATTAAGTGTGTGTTTCTGTCTGGATGTTGTTGACCGTCTGCTTGAAGAGCTCTATAATCGTTTCCTCATTATTGTTTGTTCTGCAGGGCCGTTTTCACGCTCCACCGAACCTCTCTCTCATGTCTGACTTCCGTAGCTCCCCAACAGTCCTCGAGAATGTAAACTATACTGGGACTGCCAAACACCCGTATTTTACATCTCTGCCGCGTGTGTGGGTGAAGGGGGGTTTTGTGTGTGTGTGTGGGTAAAGGTGGGTTGTGTGTGTGTGTGTGTGTGGACTAAAGATGTAGTTTCTCAGTTGAAAAACAGAACAGAGCCGTAGAACCTATGCCCGGTATCTCCTCTCTACATTTGCACGCTGATTGGTGGCCATGATTACAGTTAATATGAAAATGACTCTCCCTGGGTCTATTTGCTTTGGGTGTGGAGCTATTCAGTCTGTAGTCTGGGCGGCTTTCTGGAGCACAAAACCACCCAGACTGCCCTCCCATTTAGTAGACCCAGTGTTGGAACAAATTACTGAGACATCGACTAAATAGATTCAAAATTAATAATTAAATCATTATGAAGTACTAGAATTTCAAATTTTTCAATATTATTTTTAAAAGTATAAACATAGTTGAATACACTCGGAATAGAGTATAACTAAAGATGCTCCTCTTTTAACAAATAAATATATCTACCCAGGGGCGCAACTTGGTTTTAGAAGTGGGATGGGGGGGCATAATGGTTATTATTATTTTATTTTTTAATTATCCAGTCGAATAAACCCTCCAAACAGCCTACCCAACCACTCGGAGGCGTCCTAAAACACACTGTTGCCCCGTTTTGTATCACAATCCAATGATAAAACGGGGGGGGGGGGGGGGGGCAAAAATGCATGTTTTGTGTAAAGTGTTCAATGTAAATTACGTGTGTAATTATGTTTATGTATTGTCTTTTTTTTGTAATGTGCAAGACAAGCCATTAAGTTTCCATCTATCTGACTGTGTCTCTGTCTCTGTCTCTCCTCCTATTGCCGTAGGTGGTTGCCCTTGGTGATATCCCTGACGGTACCTTGGTCACGGTGATGGCGGGGAACGATGAAAACTACTCAGCAGAGCTCCGCAACGCCACGGCCGCCCTCAAGAACCAGGTGGCTCGCTTCAACGACCTGCGCTTCGTAGGCCGCAGCGGACGAGGTACACACACACACACACACACACACACACACACACACACACACACACACACACACACACACACATATATATATATATGTATATATATATACACATATACACATACATATATATATATATATATATACACTGATATAGCTCTCTCTCTCTCTCTGTCCCTAACGGACGGTGAACCGCAGTTACTCCAAATCAGGTGCAGGCAAATGTCTTATCTATTTAAAACACAGGCCTCTCTGTACATAAGCTATCTGTTACTGTACACACACACACACACACACACACACACACACACACACACACACACACACACACACACACACACACACACACACACACACACACCTCTCAATTGTCCCATTGTCCTGCTAGGCAAACAGCCATCTAGTCTGACTTAAAACACACACCCACAGGACCTCGAATGCAGTTCAGGGTTAATTAAAGTATGACTGTATGTGTGAGCTTGTCTGAACTTGTGGTGAACGTTGATGAAACTAGGTGAGTGTTTGGTTGGGTTGTGGTCAGAGTGTTGGTCTGGCTGCAGCTCAGTAGGCTGTGGCACAGTGTTAGTGTGGTTACGGTGGTGTGGTTTAGAGTTATGTAAGGGATCCCTTTCTCTTTCTCTCTCTCTCACACACACACACACACACACACACACACACACACACACACACACACACACACACACACACGTCTGAATATGAAATAAACCATTCTAAAAACACACACACACTCCTTCTTCTCCTCTTTTCTTCTGGGAAACACATACACCATGACAGAGGTTTATTCAGAAGGAAGATAAGACAAGTGATTGGCTAATGCTGATAGGACCCACTGTGGTAAACACACTGCTGTACTCATCAAGCCTAGACCTGAACACCCCCCCACTGTGGTAAACACACACACACACACACACACACACACACACACACACACACACACACACACACACACACACACACACACACACACACACACACACACACACACACACACACACAGAAATCATCCCATTGATAAGGGCTATTATAGATGGAGAGTTCCGGAGTAAACAGTCATATCTGTACAGTAAGCCCCAGAGAAATGTAAACTGGGTAAAAGCCTTGGCACTTAGACACACACACACACACACACACACACACACACACACACACACACACACACACACACACACACACACACACACACACACACAGCTTTTAGATGTGCACTGATGGTGTCCGATCAGACAGGCAGACTGACACACCAGCAACAAAGACAGCAGCTGTTCTCTCATCCTTTCTATCTCTCGATCGCTCTACCTCTCCCCTCTATCACTTACCGATCCTCTCAGATTCTTTCTTGCAGATAGCACACCAGCAACAAAGACCACAGCTGTCCTTCCTCTGTCTTTCTGTCACCTCCCACTCTCCTCTCTTTCTGGATATAGGAGCAGTGAGTTACTGGGCGGCCAAACAGCACAAACAATCTCAGACTTTCTCTCGTTTTCTCTCTCTTGCAAACACAGTTGTTTGGATGTGCACACACACTTGTTCACATGCTAACACATTAGAGGTCGACCGATTATGATTTTTCAACGCCGTGTGTGTGTGTTTACCGATTATTGGAGGACCAAAAAAGCCGATACCGATTAATCGGCCAATTTTTTATTTATTTATTTGTAATAATGACAATTACAACAATACTGAATGAACACTTATTTTAAATTAATATAATACATCAATAAAATCAATTTAGCCTCAAATAAATAATGAAACATGTTCAATTTGGTTTAAATAATGCAAAAACAAAGTGTTGGAGAAGAAAGTAATATGTGCCAATATGCAATATGTGCCATGTATGTGCCATGTAAAAATGTGTGCCATGTAAAAATGTGTGCCATGTAAAATATGTGCCATGTAAAAAAGCTAACGTTTAAGGTCCTTGCTCAGAAAATGAGAACATATGAATGTTGGTGGTTCCTTTTAACATGAGAATTCAATATTCCAAGATAAGAGGTTTTAGGTTGTAGTTAATATAGTATTTATAGTACTATTTCTCTCTATACCATTTGTATTTCATATACATTTGACTATTGGATGTTCTTATAGGCACTATAGTATTATAGCCCAAAAATACAGATTTCCAATTATTATGAAAACTTGAAATCGGCCCTAATTAAATCTGTCGACCTCTATAACACAAGCACAGTATAGTGTACACACACACACAGTGTTGTCAGGGGCCGTTTTCTAGCTGTGTTGTCTTCTTCCCATCTGCCTCTCAGACAGAACGTCTCCCTCACAGACACTAATACTTCGGTGTGTGTGTGTGTGTGTGTGTGTGTGTGTGTGTGTGTGTGTGTGTGTGTGTGTGTGTGTGTGTGTGTGTGTGTGTGTGTGTGTGTGTGTGTGTGTGTGTGTGTGTGTGTGTGTGTGTGTGTGTGTGTGTGTGCGTGCGTGTGTGTGTGTGTGTGAGATATCTGCATACATATGGAGAAAAGAGAAGAGGATTTTTTATAAATTGTAGACCTGCACAAGGCTGGGATGGGCTACAGGACAATAGGCAAGCAGCTTGGTGAGAAGGCAACAACTGTTGGCGCAATTATTAGAAAATGGAAGAAGTTCAAGATGACGGTCAATCACCTTCGGTCTGGGGCTCCATGCAAGATCTCAACTCGTGGGGCATCAATGACCATGAGGAAGGTGAGGGATCAGCCCAGAACTACACGGCAGGACCTGGTCAATGACCTGAAGAGAGCTGGGACCACAGTCTTAAAGAAAACTATTAGTAACAGACTACGCCGTCATTGATTAAAATCCTGCAGCGCACGCAAGGTCCCCCTGCTCAAGCCAGCGCATGTCCAGGCCCGTCTGAAGTTTGCCAATGACCATCTGGATGATCCAGAGGAGGAATGGGAGAAGGTCATGTGGTCTGATGAGACAAAAATAGAGCTTTTTGGTCTAAACTCCACTCGCCGTGTTTGGAGGAAGAAGGATGAGTACAACCCCAAGAAAACCATCCCAACTGTGAAGCATGGAGGTGGAAACATCATTCTTTGGGGATGCTTTTCTGCAAAGGGGACAGGATGCCTGCACCGTATTGAGGGGAGGATGGATGGGGCCATGTATCGCGAGATCTTGGCCAACAACCTCCTTCCCTCAGTAAGAGCATTGAAGATGGGTCGTGGCTGGGACTTCCAGCATGACAACAACCCGAAACACACAGCCAGGGCAACTAAGGAGTGGCTCCGTAAGAAGCATCTCAAGGTCCTGGAGTGACCTAGCCAGTCTCCAGACCTGAACCCAATAGAAAATCTTTGGCGGGAGCTGAAAGTCCGTATTGCCCAGCAACAGCCCCGAAACCTGAATGATCTGGAGAAGGTCTGTATGGAGGAGTGGGCCAAAATCCCTGCTGCAGTGTGTTCAAACATGGTCAAGAACCACAGGAAACGTATGGTCTCTGTAATTGCAAAAGGTTTCTGTACCAAATAATATTAAGTTCTGCTTTTCTGATGTATCAAATACTTGTGTCATGCAATAAAATGCAAATTAATTACTTAAAAATCATACAATGTGATTTTCTGGATTTTGTTTTAGATTCCGTCTCTCACAGTTGAAGTGTACCTATGATAATAATTACAGACCTCTACATGCTTTGTAGGTTGGAAAACCTGCAAAATCGGCAGTGTATCAAATACTTGTTCTCCCCACTGTATGTGATCTCATAGCTTCTCTAGACTCTGAGAATAGTCCTGGTTGCCTGCATGTGTGTGGTCTGGACAGTAATGCTGAGTACTTCCACAGTACAGCTGTGTGTGTGTGTGTGTGTGTGTGTGTGTGTGTGTGTGTGTGTGTGTGTGTGTGTGTGTGTGTGTGTGTGCGCACGGAATAGTAAACAATCAAACATTTTACCAACTGGGGACATTTTGTTCGTCCCCACAAGGTTTAGGGTTAGAATTACGTTTAGGGTTTGGAGCTAGGGTTAGGGTTATGGTTAGCTGTACAAGACTGTGGGTGTGTGTGAGTAACAGTAGCCAGGGCTTTAGCTGGCGTAGGCTGGTCTGTGTGTGGTAACTCTATTCCAGCCTTGGCACAGCCTCTGACCGCCTCCCCTGGGTGCCCATACCTCCATGGTGGGTGACAAGTGTGTGTGTGTGTGTGTGTGTGTGTGTGTGTGTGTGTGTGTGCACATCCTCTCAGTATATGCCCGTTGCTCATCACCATGCATTGAGGTACAGAGCCTGAGGGAGAAAAACACACACAGATGTGATTGTCTCCTCCACTCACCTAGGAATATCTATACTTACACTCACACGGAGATACACAGATATACACACACACACACACACGCAGACAGACAAACACACACAGATTCATAGATCTATACAGAAACACAGTGACAGTGTTGACTGTCAGCCTTGTCCTCTCATCACCAGACCCTCTGACTGGATTAGTCACAAGGCGGCTGCACCAGCCAAGTCTGCTCCCACACACACACACACACACACACACACACACACACACACACACACACACACACACACACACACACACACACACACACACACACACACACACACACACACACACACACACACACACACACACACACACGAACACAAGCATAATAAACATACACAAGCACAAAAACACACACACATAC
>NC_088218.1:14563534-14616034 GCF_036934945.1 Oncorhynchus masou masou | reverse complement strand
CTCTTTATCTTT
This sequence comes from Oncorhynchus masou masou, assembly GCF_036934945.1. Lineage (NCBI taxonomy): Eukaryota > Metazoa > Chordata > Actinopteri > Salmoniformes > Salmonidae > Oncorhynchus > Oncorhynchus masou. The sequence goes on along the minus strand of NC_088218.1, from coordinate 14,616,022 downwards.
CTGTCCATCATCATGTCCTGGATCTTTTACTATTTACTCCTTCTCTCTTCTCTGCCTCCCAGCTCAGCCCAAGTGTAGTTAGTGATGGTGTAGTGAGTGATGGTGTAGTGAATGAGTGGTGTAGTGAGTGATGGTCTAGTCTAGTGAGTGGTGATGTAGTGAGTGATGGTCTAGTCTAGTGAGTGGTGGTGTAGTGAGTGATCGTGTAGTGGTGTAGTGAGTAAAGGTGTAGTGAGTGATGGTGTAGTGAGTGAGTGGTGTAGTGAGTGATTGAGTGGTGTAGTGAGTGATGGTCTAGTCTAGTGAGTTGTGATGTAGTGAGTGATCGTGTAGTGGTGTAGTGAGTAAAGGTGTAGTGAGTGATGGTGTAGTGAGTAAAGGTGTAGTAAATGATGGTGTAGTGAGTGGTATTGTGAGTGAAAGAGTAGTGAGTAAAGGTGAGGTGAGTGATGTAGTGAGTAAAGGTGTAGTGAGTAAAGGTGGGGTGAGTGATGTAGTGGGTGAAAGTAGTGGGTAAAGATGTATTGTGAAGGTGTAAGGTGATGTAGTGGGTAAAGATGTAGTGAAAGTGTAGTGAGTGAAAGTGTAGTGAGTGAAGGTGTAGTGAGTGAAGGTGTAGTGAGTGAAAGTGTAGTGAGTAAAGGTGTAATGAGTGATGTAGTGGGTAAAGGTGTAGTGGGTGATGTAGTGGGTAAAGGTGTAGTGAGTAAAGGTGTAGTGAGTGGTGTAGTGGGTAAAGGTGTAGTGGGTAAAAGTGTAGTGAGTGAAGGTGTAGTGAGTGAAGGTGTTGTGAGTGAAAGTGTAGTGAGTGAAAGTGTAGTGAGTGAAGGTGTACTGAGTGAAAGTGTAGTGAGTAAAGCTGTAGTGAGTAAAGGTGTAATGACTGAAGGTGTCGTGAGAGAAAGAGTAGTGAGTGAATGTGTAGTGAGTAAAGCTGTAGTGAGTAAAGCTGTAGTGAATAAAGGTGTAGTGAGTGAAGGTGTAGTGAGTGAAGGTGTAGTGAGTGAAGGTGGAGTGAGTGAAGGTGGAGTGAGTGAAAGAGTAGTGAGTGAATGTGTAGTGAGTGAAAGTGTAGTGAGTGAAGGTGTTGTGAGTGAAAGTGTAGTGAGTGAAGGTATTGTGAGTGAAAGTATAGTGAGTGAAGGTGTAATGAGTAAAGGTGTAGTGAGTAAAGGTGTAGTGAGTGAAAGTGTAGTGGGTGAAGGTGTTGTGAGTGAAAGTGAAGTGAGTGAAAGTGTAGTGAGTGAAGGTATTGTGAGTGAAAGTGTAGTGAGTGAAAGTGTAGTGAGTGAAGGTGTTGTGAGTGAAAGTGTAGTGAGTGAAAGTGTAGTGAGTGAAGGTGTTGTGAGTGAAAGTGTAGTGAGTGAAAGTGTTGTGAGTGAAAGTGTTGTGAGTGAAGGTGTTGTGAGTGAAAGTGTAGTGAGTGAAGGTGTTGTGAGTGAAAGTGTAGTGAGTGAAAGTGTAGTGAGTGAAAGTGTAGTGAGTGAAGGTGTTGTGAGTGAAAGTGTAGTGAGTGAAGGTGTTGTGAGTGAAAGTGTACTGAGTGAAAGTGTAGTGAGTGAAGGTGTTGTGAGTGAAGGTGTAGTGAGTGAAAGTGTAGTGAGTAAAGCTGTAGTGAGTAAAGGTGTAATGAGTGAAGGTGTCGTGAGTGAAAGAGTAGTGAGTGAATGTGTAGTGAGTAAAGCTGTAGTGAGTAAAGCTGTAGTGAATAAAGGTGTAGTGAGTGAAGGTGTAGTGAGTGAAAGTGTAGTGAGTGAAAGTATAGTGAGTGAAGGTGTAATGAGTAAAGGTGTAATGAGTAAAGTGTAGTGAGTGAAGATGTAGTGAGTGAAGGTGTAGTGAGTGAAGGTGGAGTGAGTGAAGGTGGAGTGAGTGAAAGAGTAGTGAGTGAATGTGTAGTGAGTGAAAGTGTAGTGAGTGAAGGTGTTGTGAGTGAAAGTGTAGTGAGTGAAGGTATTGTGAGTGAAAGTATAGTGAGTGAAGGTGTAATGAGTAAAGGTGTAATGAGTAAAGGTGTAGTGAGTGAAAGTGTAGTGAGTGAAGGTATTGTGAGTGAAAGTGTAGTGAGTGAAAGTGTAGTGAGTGAAAGTGTAGTGAGTGAAGGTGTTGTGAGTGAAAGTGTAGTGAGTGAAAGTGTAGTGAGTGAAGGTGTTGTGAGTGAAAGTGTAGTGAGTGAAAGTGTAGTGAGTGAAGGTGTTGTGAGTGAAAGTGTAGTGAGTGAAGGTGTTGTGAGTGAAAGTGTAGTGAGTGAAGGTGTTGTGAGTGAAAGTGTAGTGAGTGAAGGTGTTGTGAGTGAAAGTGTAGGTTGTGAAAGTGTAGTGAGTGAAAGTGTAGTGAGTGAAGGTGTTGTGAGTGAAAGTGTAGTGAGTGAAGGTGTTGTGAGTGAAAGTTTAGTGAGTGAAGGTGTTGTGAGTGAAAGTGTACTGAGTGAAAGTGTTGTGAGTGAAAGTGTTGAGAGTTTTACACACTCACATAAAACTACTTCCCTCGCATCTCTCCTCAATCACATCCAGTATAGACATCTGTAATGTTTCAGTTTCTACCTGTCCAGCAGATGCTGGAGTGAAACAACCTCTGGCGTGTGTGTGTGTGTGTGTGTGTGTGTGTGTGTGTGTGTGTGTGTGTGTGTGTGTGTGTGTGTGTGTGTGTGTGTGTGTGTGTGTGTGTGTGTGTGTGTGTGTGTGTGTGTGTGTGTGTGTGTGTGTGTGTGTGTGTGTGTGTAACCCTCTCTCAACGTGTGTGTCTGTGGGTGGTGGGATAGGCAGAAGATATATTTCCATTCTAATTAAATGAATGAATAAAGTATCTGTTCTATTCTAATCTCTCAGACTCTAGGCAGATGCAGACATCTCCGTCGTGGTCCTATGAGCAGTCCTACCCCTACCTGGGTCAGATAACCACGCCCACCGTCCACTCAACCACGCCCATCTCACCCAGCCGCTCCTCCCTCAGTGACCTGTCCAGCCGCCTCTCAGGTAACACACAAACACTCCTTCACCCACTGCCGACTGACCGTAGTGTTCTCTTACAGTCATCGATCTCACTCATTCACTTCCTGCTTCCACTCTAACCCCTGACCTCTCCCCCTACAGGCCCTGACCTCACAGCCTTCAGCGACCCCCGTATGTCCCTGGATCGCCCGTTCTCCTCCCTGACCTCGCTCCCTGACAGCCGCTACCCTGACCCGCGCATGCACTACCCTACTGGGGCCTTCACATACACCCCCACCCCTGTATCAAACGGCGCCATTGGACTGACCATGGCGACCACCCCTGCTGGGCGTTACCACACCTACCTCCCCCCGCCCTACCCCACAAACGCCCCACAGGGCCAAAGTGGACCGTTCCAGGCCGGTTCCTCTCCCTATCACCTGTATTATAGCACGGCCGCTGGGTCCTACCAATTCTCCATGATGGCGGGGGGAGGCGGGGAGCGGTCTCCTCCGAGGATATTCCCTCCCTGCACCAACGCATCCACAGGCTCCTCCCTCCTGCACCCGTCTCTGCCAAATCAGAGCGAAGGGGTGGGGGTGGAAGCGGAGGGAAGTCACAGTAGCTCCCCTACCAATATGGTACCCGAGGCCGTATGGCGGCCATATTGAGCACGGCAGCGGGGTTGACAAATGATTGACGGACTTGCTGGCTCATTGGAGTGGAGAAGGGGCTTTCACGGAGCGTTCCTATTGGATCATTAGAATGATCAAGGAACAAATTGAGGAAGGAACAGAAACAGGGTGCCATTTTACACCGAGGAGCATATAGCAGCTGAAAATAATTCAGCTTTGTTTTATAAAAGGATTGTTTGCCATGGTTATGATTGTTGTTGGTATTATGAATTACTCGTGGCCAAAAATACAATGGGTGATTTTTATGTGTACCACAGGCACTCCCCTCCTATCCCACCTCCCCTTGTACCTCCTCCCCCTCTCCTCCCTTATCCCACCTCCCCTTGTACCTCCTCCCCCTCTCCTCCCTTATCCCACCTCCCCATGTACCTCCTCCCCCTCTCCTCCCTTATCCCACCCCCCTTGTACCTCCTCCCCCTCTCCTCCCTTATTTCACCTCCCCTTGTACCTCCTCCCCCTCTCCTCCCTTATCCCACCCCCCTTGTACCTCCTCCCCCTCTCCTCCCTTATTTCACCTCCCCTTGTACCTCCTCCCCCTCTCCTCCCTTATCCCACCTCCCCTTGTACCTCCTCCACCGTCCCCTCGCCCATACCCGGGCGCGAACCAGGGACCCTCTGCACACAACAACAGTCACCCCTCGAAGCATCGTTTCCCATCGCTCCACAAAAGCCGCAGCCCTTGCAGAGCAAGGGGAACTACTACTTCAAGGTCTCAGAGCAAGTGACGTCACCGATTGAAACGCTATTTAGCGCACACCGCTAACTAAGCTAGCCGTTTCACATCCGTTACAATCCCACCTCCCCTTGTACCTCCTCCCCCTCTCCTCCCTTATCCCACCTCCCCTTGTACCTCCTCCCCCTCTCCTCCCTTATCCCACCCCTCCTTGTACCTCCTCCCCCACTCCTCCCTTATCCCACCTCCCCTTGTACCTCCTCCCCCTCTCCTCCCTTATCCCACCCCTCCTTGTACCTCCTCCCCCTCTCCTCCCTTATCCCACTCTCCCCTTGTTCAACATGGAGAGAGTGATGTTAATGTAAATGATGGCCAGCCAAGATCTGTGTCTGTTCTGTCATGTTTGTATTGGTTTATGGCCGTGATATTGTCTGCACTGATCTACAATCAGCACTGTTATTCGATTCACAATGGTTAAGGGTAGGAATTTACAGGGAATGCTGTACCCAGTTCAGTGCTTATGGACATTGTACTGTCACACCAAAGTGTAACAGGTCATTTGCTTTATGATTCCTTAATTTATTCTCTTACAATACATTTTTGGTTGTACTGTGTGTGTGTGTGTGTGTGTGTGTGTGTGTGTGTGTGTGTGTGTGTGTGTGTGTGTGTGTGTGTGTGTGTGTGTGTGTGTGTGTGTGTGTGTGTGTGTGTGTGTGTGTGTGTGTGTGAAGGAACAGATAAGGCCTACATTGCCACATGGTTCACCTCATAGTTGTAAATAGTCTTTAAATGTAAATGACGACATTGTCCATGTTTGATGACATCATTGCCTCCCACAGAGGTATGTCACAGCAACATCAAATATGCCTTTTCTCACATTTTGTTTTACTTTATGAATATAAATATTGTTGTAAAGAAAATAAAACCAGTCTTTTTGTATTTTCTCTAAATCTCTCTCTCCCACAATCTGTCTCAATCTCTCCCTTTCCCTCTCTCGTATTGGGCTGAAGGGAAAGGGACTTGTTGGCACTGGAATCTGTGCCAACATTCTCCCCCCTCCTAAGCACACACACACAGCCTTATGCTATTCCTGACCCAGGAAGAATTTACACAGGCAACCAGACAAGCACTGGCCTGCCCTCACTGCCACTCTACGTTTCCAGAAAGACAAACGCAACCTTCACTAAAATACACACTGATATGGGCGCGTAGACAGACACTCACAAAGACTTCTGAAATGTCCTGTAAATACACACTGATATGGGCACGTAGACAGACACTCACAAAGACTTCTGAAATGTCCTGTAAATACACACTGATATGGGCGCGTAGACAGACACTCACAAAGACTTCTGAAATGTCCTGTAAATACACACTGATATGGGCGCGTAGACAGACACTCACAAAGACTTCTGAAATGTCCTGTAAATACACACTGATATGGGCAGACACTCACAAAGCACACTGATATGGGCACGTAACAGACACTCACAAAGACTTCTGAAATGTCCTGTAAATACACACTGATAGACAGACAAATACTCACAAAGACTTCTGAAATGTCCTGTAAATACACACTGATATGGGCGCGTAGACAGACACTCACAAAGACTTCTGAAATGTCCTGTAAATACACACTGATATGGGCACGTAGACAGACACTCACAAAGACTTCTGACAGACACTCAGACACTCACAAAGACTTCTGAAATGTCCTGTAAATACACACTGATATGGGCGCGTAGACAGACACTCACAAAGACTTCTGAAATGTCCTGTAAATACACACTGATATGGGCGCGTAGACAGACACTCACAAAGACTTCTGAAATGTCCTGTAAATACACACTGATATGGGCACCTTTTTTTCTCCCTCTCCCTCTCCCTCTCCCTCTCTCCCTCTCTCTCTCTCCCTCTCCCTCTCCCTCTCCCTCTCCTCTCTCTCTCTCTCTCTCTCTCTCTCTCTCTCTCTCAGGGCTAAATAACCCACATACAGACACACAAACTGACACACAGATAGCTGAATAAAGGCAAACCTGTCCAGACAGTGGGTACACAGAGCGTGGCTGTTAGGTCTGTGTTGTAATCCTTCTCCAGGACTCAGGCCAAGGCCCATAAAACCACACAGTCTCCAGGAGAATAGGGCAGTGGGGTGGGAGAGACACAGAAACACAGTCTATGATGCTATAATACACCACTATTCACTGTCTATATTATAGCCTATGATATTCTTTATCTAAAACCAAGGAGTTCCTCTCTGTATTTATTATGTGTTCCAAGCAGGTTTCAAACGGATTAAAACCCATAACTCATGTGTTGCAACTGCAAGTAGGCCTACATATAAACCAATTGAATCATCTACTTTCACATGTAAACAAAGAATCCACAGACAAATAGGTCTATTCCTCATAACTTGGTTAGGGGAACCTTATCATAAATCAACATTCAATGAGAAAGCGTTGTGAATGGCGTCTCGTAATGAGGCCCACAGACTTTGTGGTGGTCTTATGAGAAACAGGCCAAACTTGATCTATGTATGGCTACCATGGCACGTTGATCTTCCTTTGAGGAAGTGTAGATCGGTGATTCAATTCTAGTCGCAACTTTATCATCAGGGACGCATACTTTCCGTTGCTTTGTTTGAAGTTTCACCAGGGGTGTATTCAATCAGCCGATTCTGTGGCAACCCGTTTATTAAACGGAAGCAACGGAAATACTTTTCCTAAACGTTTTAAAGCTGTTTAGACTAATGATTACACCCCTGGTTTGTTTGAAAATGCTCGCACATGTCCAGGTCAGTGAAAAAGACCTGTATACAATTACAGGTGCACTAAACCCTCAAACCCGCCTTATTATAGTCCGTGTTGATACAGGGTAGTTTGTCCAATAGGCGTAGCCTACAAGACAGCGGTACTGTTGAGGGGAACAGGAGAACACCCACCGCCATCGGGAACGTGGGTAACGAATTAAACTAGTTTATCCCCGTTGATATTGGCAGCCTATGAGCGTGACACACTCAATCACAAGGAATAACCTGGAAAGTGTTAGCTTTGCTGTTAGTCATGGCAGGACCGAACACAGAAATAAACATATGTTGATGTCTGTGTGTTGAAGTTCAAGGCCCACAACAATCAATTAATCCTACTACTTTTGAGACGGAAAAAGTACTGTCTTTCCACCCAAATGACAGCCCAAATAATCGATTGACAAATTCGCTAATCCTTGAAAACCGTTAGAATCACTGACGGACAGTTTCATTGAGTTCGGTTCAGCTATGAACGTGATTGATCACCAACAGTAATGATAAACGCTGAGAAATGATCGCTAACAGGAATTAACATACATACTATTAATCACTTTGACAAGAGGGAGAGAGGGGTCGAGGGGACCGCTGATTGTTGCTCGGACATAATGCAGATTGAGAAAATCAAGAAATGAAAACATGTATTGAAAATGACATACACATTATATCTTATGGATATATATTTTGTAATAATTAATTAAGCATAACAGGATATAGGATATAATTTTAATGTCTGAAGAAACATAAATTATATTGATTATATTATAAATTATATTTTCTCGGCAGATTTATAGAATCAGTGGCTTTATGCGATTGCAAAATTGATCTTGCAGTTATAATTCTAGCCAGAAGATGGCGCCAACGCATCTGAATTGTTGTTTGACTCGATGCGCCCCGGCGTAACTTGAAACTCCTCCCCTGACATTTTAGCGGGACTCTGACGTTCCACTCACGTCGCGCGCTAAATTTGTTTTGGGTTGAAGTAAATTCAAGGAACAACATCACAAAAGGGGTATCGGACGCACACAACTATTTTTTAACGGCTTTCTTCTTGTTGTTTTCGGACTAAACTTGTTTTATATTATCCTTACAAAATGTCACAACAAGCTGGTTACTCACCTAGTTTCAAAAGACCAGCTGAAATCCTGCGAATGCGGAAGAAGAGAGCCCACAGCGAGGGTGTCAGTTCTGGCGGCCGAGGCGCGATTTCTAACCCGTGTGGGGGTGCCTCTATATCCGCTGTTCGACCATTCTCCCCAGGACCCCTGTTCGGCCAGGGTCGCTCTGGAGGGGGAGTGAAGCGGAGAAACCCATTTGCTAGCATCGAGAACACCTTCAGCAGCCCGGCGAAGAAGAAAGTCTTTATTTACACTGATGATGACGACGCCGACTCGTCGGATTCTGTGAAGCCGGGCGGCTCTGCAGGAGTTGAGGGAGAGAAGTCACCAACAAGAACGCTGCCATTTAGTGAACGACTTCTCCAGGCAGAAGAACTAAGCAAAGACGTGCCTAGCAAGGTATGATAGTGGCACACGTTTTAATACATTGTTTATCACATTATTGTTGTACAATCTAGCTTGCTACTGTACCTAACGCTAGCAGACTTGTATTATTGTCCAGCAAACTACAGTAGCTAGCCAACTGACACATGACAGAGGTAACGTTAGTTAGCTAAATGTAGTGTTAGCCAGCTAACTACTGTGCACAGTTGACAAATAGCTTTATCTGTCAAAGCATCGCACCTTATGGTGACTTCACACCGCTGTTTTTGTTCTGATCTTTCCCTCATTTCTCTCTAACAACAGAAACCAACTTCTCTGTCCGAAGACGACTCACTGTTTGAAGATGAGGATTTGTTCCAGGAGGAGAGAACACCCAAACTGGAGGTGAGTTCTATTCATTTCTCTATTATCTTACTCCTTATTGACATGTCTCCAACTCCATTCTTGGAGAGCTACCAAAAGCCTGTTACAATCATAGCTATCTACATTATAGACAGGCTGTGGACTAGCTGGTGTGCAGCAGGCTTTTATTCCATCCCATTCAACTATTCATGGCTACAGATTAATGTTAGGGGTTGTTTTGGTATTTTGTGAGTCAACATTATATCTTGTGTGGGTCAGAGTCCCCAGGCTGGTGCAGTAACCTCCATAGCAGCCCCTGCGTGTGTGGAGTACCCTGCAGACTGGAGCCTGAAGACACGTCTCCTTTTCACCTCCCTGCTCCCCTTCTCCTGGGCTGTACAGCCCAGAGCTACAGATGAGGCCCAGGGTCTTACCCAGCATTGTAGAGGACAGTACACCACTATACCACAGAGTATACAGGTACTGTTATACACAGACACACCAATGGCAACCCCAAGGCAAAGGAGTACTGGTACCTGAGGAGCTTTACTAGCAACACAAATATATTGTACTCAGTCTCTCTCACACTCTGATACTCACTTCTCTGTGTTCCTCCAGGACCCTCGGACATCTGCTGAGCTACGATGTGGGTTCCAGCAGTGTCTGCGGTTCTGGCAGCACCCGTCCCTGTCCTGGCTCTCTCTGTTCCCCCGGATAGGAGCAGATGGAAGCTTCACTGGCAAGAACGTCCCCTGGGCCCAGGACATGGCACTTCAACAGAGCCTCATGAGTGAATGGTGAGTGGGCATCAGAGGGGAGTGTGTGTGTATTATTTCAAAAGCTTTAAATGATCTTAAACTCAACTCCTCTCCCTCTCTCTCTCTCCCCTCTCTCTCTCTCCCTCCCGCTCTCTCCAAGGTCAGTGAGCCTGTCTTCCCTGTACAGTCTATTGAAGGCCAGACTATGTCCATATTTCTATGTGTGTTCCTACCAGTTCACTGCTCTTTTCAGAGCCTCGGGACTGGCGGGGAACAGCAACATCACTGCACTACTCACCCCAACCACCAGGGGGCTCAGGGAGGCCATGAAGTCTGATGGTGAGCTTCAAGATACAGTACATCCTTCAAGTTTATTATGTCATATGCACAGGATACACACATGGTGTTTACAGACCAATGAAACGCTGACCTGCAGGTTCCCTCTCAATAGTGTGACAACAGTAAGAAGTAAACAGTAAATCTAATAGAATAAACATTTAGCATTGGTATAAATACAGGAAGTCACTCAACAATATATCATGTAGAATTTTGTTATTAAATATTTATATATGGATATTCTAATCTTGATAGTAAAACATTTTCTGTCAAATACCTGTGGTTGTAGGTATTGAGTTCACACTCCCCCTGCTGGAAGAGAGGAGGAAGAGCAAGGAGCAGGGATCAACCGCACACAACCAGGAGACAGATGGAGAGGAGGAGGAGACACAGTCTGAAGCCAGTGACAAGGAAGACGATGGTGGGTTTTCCTGGCTGACGGAGATGGGAGTGCAGGATAAGATTAAGAAACCAGACAACATCTCCATCAAACTGCACAAAGAGCGCAACTCGGTGTGTTTAGACCACAAACCAGAGTCTGTAGTCTGTGTGTCGGGAACGCACACCTTCACTCTCATCAATTTCCTCATCAACTGTAAGAGCCTGGTGGCAGGGGCTGGATCACAGGCAGGCCTGCCCCCCACCCTACTGGCCCCTACAGCCTTCAGAGGAGCTACGCTACACTCACTCAAGGTGAGACACACACTGCTGCAGAGGGGAAACGTCTGAGGAGCCTTACCTCGCCCTTTTCAATTTTCGAATGGAAATAACAAAAACTAGAAATGGAAAGTTTCAGAAGAAACGTTGCTGTGTCTAACAGAAATTACAAGCATGTTGCCTTGTGTGTAATTGTCAGGCGCGTAGTGTGAACGTGAAGACCCAGGTGCGTGCTGGGTACCAGGATGTGTGCAGTCTAGAGGTGACGGGACCCATAATGCCTCATTCTCTCCACGCCCTGACCCGCATGCTCTCGGCCTGCTCAGAGAGGAGGCTTCAGCACCGCACTCTACACGAACACACCACCACCAGGGAACAGGTCAGTCACACGAACCCACCGCTGTCCTCAACACACACACCACCACCAGGGAACAGGTCAGTCACACACACAACCCACCGAACACCACCACCACCAGGGAACAGGTCAGTCACACACACACGAACCCACCGCTGTCCTCAACACACACACCACCACCAGGGAACAGGTCAGTCACACACACACGAACCCCGCTGTCCTCAACACGCACACCACCACCAGGGAACAGGTCAGTCACTGTCCTCAACACGCACACCACCACCAGGGAACAGGTCAGTCACACACACACGAACCCACCGCTGTCCTCAACACACACACCACCACCAGGAACAGGTCAGTCACACACACACGAACCCACCGCTGTCCTCAACACGCTGTCCTCCTCAACACGCACACCACCACCAGGGAACAGGTCAGTCACACACACACACGAACCCACCGCTGTCCTCAACACGCACACCACCACCAGGGAACAGGTCAGTCACACACACACGAACCCACCACACCACCACCAGGGAACAGGTCAGTCACACACACACGAACCCACCGCTGTCCTCAACACGCACACCACCACCAGGGAACAGGTCAACACACACACGAACCCACCGCTGTCCTCAACACACACACCACCACCAGGGAACAGGTCAGTCACACACACGAACCCACCGCTGTCCTCAACACGCACACCACCACCAGGGAACAGGTGTCCTCAACACGCACACCACCACCAGGGAACAGGTCAGTCACACACACACCACCACCAGGGAACAACCCACCGCTGTCCTCAACACACACACCACCACCAGGGAACAGGTCAGTCACACACACACGTGTCCTCACACACACCACCACCAGGGAACAGGTCAGTCACCGCTGTCCTCAACACGCACACCACCACCAGGGAACAGGTCAGTCACACACACACAACCCACCCCACCGCTGTCCTCAACACACACCACCACCAGGGAACAGGTCAGGGAACACGCACACCACCACCAGGGAACAGGTCAGTCACACACACACGAACCCACCACTGTCCTCAACACACACACCACCACCAGGGAACAGGTCAGTCACACACACACAAACCCACCACCGTACCGAACACACATGACAACACTGTAACGGACTGGTATAAAGCCTCATCATTTGATCTCCACAATTCAAAGTTAAATCACAATAAAAAATCCTTTGTACTTGTTTGTTTATATCCTTCTCTTCCTCCCTGCCTCTTTCCCTCTCCCAGGCTGAGCAGGCTGTAGAGCTGGATGGATGTGGTCTTCATCCCAGCACCATCCAGCAGCTCCAGGAGCCCTCTACCTTGGGGAGGTCTCCCCTCAGACAGCTCCATTTGAACAACTACTCCTACACATGGAAGTCCTGAGAGCAACTCACCCTGCCTCTATCAGACTGCCCAGTGAGGCTATGTCCCAAATTGCACCCTTTTCTCTTTATAGTGAAATGCTTTTGACCGGAGCCCAATAAAGTAGAGCACTATATTGGAAATAGGGTGCTATTTGGGACACAACCTAGATGCCTTTAGTGGACCGTACCATTCCTACACTGCCGTATACTTACTGTCCATATCTGTCTGAATAGCCTGTCCACAAACTCCTGGTATGCTGGCAATTGTAGTTTTACTAACTCCCTGTCCCCTGGACTACAACCCAATGACATATGGGAAATGAAGTTTTTGTACATGTAAAATTCCTGGATTTGCCATAATGAGTTGGATTTGGCAAAAAACTTGATGATTTTAGACCCTGCCCTAAGATGTTTTTGTTTTGAACCATTATTTTTATTCCTGTTTTAATAGCTTCTATTTCAACATAATTGTTTTATATTAATGACGTTATATCTCTGTACTGGTGACATTTTATTGGATTAAATTAATTTGTCACATGATTTTTCTGCTTGACTTATTTTTTTCTCCCCATGACTGTTATAAACTTAACGTCGAAGTCTAAACCTTGAAAGGTTTTGATTTCCTTTTTTTCCCCTGATTTGCTCATGAGGAGAATAGTCAGTCACAGTGTGGTGTCTTGGCAGCAGAACCACTGCACTGACTCTCCTCCAGCTAGAGTTTCATGTTCCGTTAACGGGAAGCTGACCTGGGCTGCATCCAGGAGAACACAACGTTCTGAAAGCTGCAGATACAGTGCCTTGCGAAAGTATTCGGCCCCCTTGAACTTTGCGACCTTTTGCCACATTTCAGGCTTCAAACATAAAGATATAAAACTGTAGTGGGACACAATCATGAAGTGGAACGACATTTATTGGATATTTCAAACCTTTTTAACAAATCAAAAACGGAAAAATTGGGTGTGCAAAATTATTCAGCCCCCTTAAGTTAATACTTTGTAGTGCCACCTTTTGCTGCGATTAAGTTGTAAGTCGCTTGGGGTATGTCGCTTGGGGTATGTCTCTATCAGTTTTGCACATCGAGAGACAGACATTTTTTCCCATTCCTCCTTGCAAAACAGCTCGAGCTCAGTGAGGTTGGATGGAGAGCATTTGTGAACAGCAGTTTTCAGTTCTTTCCACAGATTCTCGATTGGTTTCAGGTCTGGACTTTGACTTGGCCATTCTAACACCTGGATATGTTTATTTTTGAACCATTCCATTGTAGATTTTGCTTTATGTTTTGGATCATTGTCTTGTTGGAAGACAAATCTCCGTCCCAGTCTCAGGTCTTTTGCAGACTCCATCAGGTTTTCTTCCAGAATGGTCCTGTATTTGGCTCCATCCATCTTCCCATAAATTCTAACCATCTTCCCTGTCCCTGCTGAAGAAAAGCAGGCCCAAACCATGCTGCCACCACCATGTTTGACAGTTGGGATGGTGTGTTCAGGGTTATGAGCTGTGTTGCTTTTACGCCAAACATAACGTTTTGCATTGTTGCCAAAAAGTTCAATTTTGGTTTCATCTGACCAGAGCACCTTCTTCCACATGTTTGGTGTGTCTCCCAGGTGGCTTGTGGCAAACTTTAAACGACACTTTTTATGGATATCTTTAAGAAATGGCTTTCTTCTTGCCACTCTTCCATAAAGGCCAGATTTGTGCAATATACGACTGATTGTTGTCCTATGGTCAGAGTCTCCCACATCAGCTGTAGATCTCTGCAGTTCATCCAGAGTGATCATGGGCCTCTTGGCTGCATCTCTGCTCAGTCTTCTCCTTGTATGAGCTGAAAGTTTAGATGGACGGCCAGGTCTTGGTAGATTTGCAGTGGTCTGATACTCCTTCCATTTCAATATTATCGCTTGCACAGTGCTCCTTGGGATGTTTAAAGCTTGGGAAATCTTTTTGTATCCAAATCCGGCTTTAAACTTCTTCACAACAGTATCTCGGACCTGCCTGGTGTGTTCCTTGTTCTTCATGATGCTCTCTGCGCTTTTAACGGACCTCTGAGACTATCACAGTGCAGGTGCATTTATACGGAGACTTGATTACACACAGGTGGATTGTATTTATCATCATTAGTCATTTAGGTCAACATTGGATCATTCAGAGATCCTCACTGAACTTCTGGAGAGAGTTTGCTGCACTGAAAGTAAAGGGGCTGAATAATTTTGCACGCCCAACTTTTCAGTTTTTGATTTGTTAAAAAAGTTTGAAATATCCAATAAATGTCGTTCCACTTCATGATTGTGTCCCACTTGTTGTTGATTCTTCACAAAAAAAATACAGTTTTATATCTTTATGTTTGAAGCCTGAAATGTGGCAAAAGGTCGCAAAGTTCAAGGGGGCCGAATACTTTCGCAAGGCACTGTATATAACTTAACAGGTAGGCCTTCACACACTGATCTATATAACTTAACATGTAGGCATTCACACACTGACCTATATAACTTAACAGGTAGGCCTACACACACTGACCTATATAACTTAACAGGAAGGCCTACACACACTGACCTATATAACTTAACAGGTAGGCCTTCACACACTGACCTATATAACTTAACAGGTAGGCCTACACACACTGACCTATATAACTTAACACTGACCTATATAACCTAACAGGTAGGCCTACACACTGACCTATATAACTTAACAGGTAGGCCTACACACACTGACCTATATAACTTAACAGGTAGGCCTACACACACTGACCTATATAACTTAACAGGTAGGCCTTCACACACTGACCTATATAACTTAACAGGTAGGCCTACACACACTGACCTATATAACTTAACAGGTAGGCCTACACACACTGACCTATATAACTTAACAGGAAGGCCTACACACACTGACCTATATAACTTAACAGGTAGGCCTTCACACACTGACCTATATAACTTAACAGGTAGGCCTACACACACTGACCTATATAACTTAACAGGTAGGCCTACACACACTGACCTATATAACTTAACAGGTAGGCCTTCACACACTGACCTATATAACTTAACAGGTAGGCCTACACACACTGACCTATATAACTTAACAGGTAGGCCTACACACACTGACCTATATAACTTAACAGGTAGGCCTTCACACACTGACCTATATAACTTAACAGGTAGGCCTACACACACTGACCTATATAACTTAACAGGTATGCCTACACACACTGACCTATATAACTTAACAGGAAGGCCTACACACACTGACCTATATAACTTAACAGGTAGTCCTTCACACACTGACCTATATAACTTAACAGGTAGGCCTACACACACTGACCTATATAACTTAACAGGTAGGCCTACACACACTGATCTATATAACTTAACAGGTAGGCCTACACACACTGACCTATATAACTTAACAGGTAGGCCTACACACACTGACCTATATAACTTAACAGGTAGGCCTACACACACTGACCTATATAACTTAACAGGTAGGCCTACACACACTGACCTATATAACTTAACAGGTAGGCCTACACACACTGACCTATATAACTTAACAGGTAGGCCTTCACACACTGACCTATACACACACTGACCTATATAACTTAACAGGTAGGCCTACACACACTGACCTATATAACTTAACAGGTAGGCCTACACACACTGACCTATATAACTTAACAGGTAGGCCTACACACACTGACCTTAACAGGTAGGCCTAACACTGACCTATATAACAACAGGTAGGCCTACACACACTGACCTATATAACTTAACAGGTAGGCCTACACACACTGACCTATATAACTTAACAGGTAGGCCTACACACACTGATCTATATAACTTAACAGGTAGGCCTACACACACCTATATAACTGACCTGACACATTGAGTTTGTTCTTTAATTTGTGCTCCTTGTTTTTGAATGCGAGCGCTAGTAACAGATTTTTCAGTGTTTTTCCCTTTTGTAACACATGAACAGAGAATGTCACCAGTCGCTCAGACTTCAGTGGGACTAGCAGTGACAGTGAGAACCCAATAACATTCTTCACTTTGGTGATCCAAGATAAGGAGGATATGCAAGGTACTGTACAGGTGTTGCAACGTTTGAAAGCTTTCTCCCCAATGCTTATTATTACTTATTGTTTTCGTTATTGCTGGGACATACTGGTAACGTTTCATTACATCATTACAGTGACATCATCTGAGCAAATATTAGTGCAGACTGATTCAGATCTGGGTCTATCAGGTGACTCTCGGCCAATCAATTACATCAAATGATAATTCATTCAGGACTAGTAACTTTTTAAAGTGTATACAGTGCATTCGTATAAGTCGCTCTGGATAAGAGCGTCTGCTAAATGACTTAAATGTAAATGTATTCAGACCCCTTTGCTTTTTCCACATTTTGTTACGTTAAGACCTTACACTTATTCTAAAATATATTACATTATTTTTTCTTTCAATCTACACACAAAACCCCATTATGACAAATTGAAAACATGTTAAGACATTTTT
The DNA here is from genome assembly GCF_036934945.1 of Oncorhynchus masou masou. Classification (NCBI taxonomy): domain Eukaryota; kingdom Metazoa; phylum Chordata; class Actinopteri; order Salmoniformes; family Salmonidae; genus Oncorhynchus; species Oncorhynchus masou. Next base: position 14,599,071 of record NC_088218.1, on the reverse strand, counting down.
GCAAATGTATAAAAAAAACAGAAATAGCTTATTTACATAAGTATTCAGACCCTTCGCAATGAGACTCGAAATTGAGGTCAGGTGCATCCTGTTTCCATTGATCATACTTAAGATGTTTCTACAACTTGATTGGAGTACATCTGTGCTAAATTAAATTGATTGGACATGATTTGGAAAGGCAAACACCAGTCTATAAGGTCCCACAGTTGACAGTGCATGTCAGAGCAAAAACCAAGCCATGAGGTTGAAGGAATTGTCCGTAGTGCTCTGAAAACGGATTGTGTCGAGGCACATTTCTGGGGAAGGGTACCAACAAATGTCTGCAGCATTGAAGGTCCCCAAGAACACAGTGGCCTCCATCATTCTTAAACGGAAGAAGTTTGGAACCACCAGACTCTTCCTAGAGCTGACCTCATGACCAAACTGAGCAATCGGGGGAGGACGGCCTTGGTCAGGGAGGTGACCAAGAACCCGATGCTCACTCTGAGAGCTCCAGAGTTCCTCTGTGGAGATGGGAGAACCACCAGGAAGTACAACCATCTCTGCAGCATGCCACCAATCAGGCCTTTATGTTAGTGGCCAGACTGAAGCTACTCCTCAGTAAAAGGCACCTGACAGCTCCCTTCGAGTTTGCCAAAGACACCTAAAGGACTCTCAGACCATGAGAAACAAGATTCTCTGGTCTGATGAAACCAAGATTGAACTATTTGGCCTGAATGCCAAGTGTCACGTCCGGAGAAAACCTGGAACCATCTGTACAGTGAAGCATGGTGGTGGCAGCATCATGCTGTGGGGATGTTTTTCAGCGGCAGGGACTGGGAGACGAGTCAGGATCGAGGGAAAGATGAACGGTGCAAAGTACAGAGAGATCCTTGATGAAAACCTGCTCCAGAGCGCTCAGGACCTCAAACTAGGGCCAAGGTTCAACTTCCAACAAGACAACGACCCTAAGCACACAGCCAAGACATCGCAGACGTGGCTTCGGGACAAGTCTCTGAATGTCCTTCAGTGGCCCAGCCAGAGCCCGGACTTGAACCCAATCGAACATCTCTGTTGAGACCTGAAAATAGCTGTGCAGCGACGCTCCCCATCCAACCCGACAGAGCTTGAGAGGATCTGCAGAGAAGAATGGGAGAAACTCCCCAAATACAGGTATGCCAAGCTTTTTGCTTTGTCATTATGGGGTATTGTGTGTAGATTGATAAGGGGAAGAAAAACAAATGAATCCATTTTAGAACAAGGTATATGTGAATAGTCTGAAAATGCTACATTATCTTAGCCACATTAGAGCTACAGCCTCTATGCATTTGTCCTCAGCGATGCTGGATCAACCGCTCATCTGAGCTGCCAGTGAGAAGTCTGAGATCGTTTGATGATGTCTGCACTGCTACGTCCGCTGAATGCTGGAGGTTGTGTTACTGCAATGTGGGATTGGACTCAAGGCCTCAGATGAACCCTTCTATGCTCTGTCCATATATAGTATTAATATCTCTCCCTGCACCAGGAAATGTTTATTGCTACAAGTGCTGGAATGATGACGAGAAGACAGTCTTCAAATACTGAACTGCACCGTTTGAAAACACAGTATTGGAAGTACAATAAACGTGTGTTGTGAGCGCATGGCAAATAAACATTGGAAAAGACACGTTCTCATCTGTATAAACAACAAAATGAGAAAATGTACTTTACGCACACACAGTCAAAGGATTGTATCATTTAATTAATCAGATAAAAACATTTTTAGTTTTGTATTCCAGACCATAACTCCTACGGTTACCCACATCGCTTTCAGCTAACACGTTCCATTTGTTTTTATACAGACATTGTAAATAACGCTACCAACAAAAGCGGACTGATCGCTCAACCTAGACAGTAGTAAATGAATCTGTCCAAAATGAGACAGAACTATCAAGTGTGAATCACTTTGAAAATGAATGTTCCAAATGGGTAACATTTGATATTGACGATATGGTCACGAGGAGAATAGTGGGGTTTTCAAATTCTCCCAAATGCATTAACACTATGAACTGCTTCTTGAAAACGTCATTTGAGCTTCAACACATAAGATAAACATTCAAATTAGGATTTTAAAAAACGGAGTTACGGAACCGTTTTAAAATATCAATACGTTTATTTTGCTTACAGAGTAACACCATCTCCTGGTGTTGACCATTAGGCAGCAGATACGGCTCTTCTGAATGCTTGTGGTGTGTAGGCCCAAAACAGAATAAGACTTCAAATTCTATATGTCCTTGTCAGCCAGAAGGGTCTGCGACTCAAGTCATTTTTTCTCCTGTGTGTGCGAGCGCTGTATCTCAGTCTGAGTGTGTTTCACTGTGTGTGTTAGACGTTGGAGGAGAACAGTGGGCCAGTGGTAGCAGTGGTGAACACAGGCCCTGTATAAAGTCCTGTGTCCCCTGCCACCTCTCCCATGGCCTGCAGAGCCACCGTAGCAGCCATGGCTTTGGCATGCTTCTTATTGGGACTGGCTGACGCAGGCTGGAAGTCTTGACCATTTACCACCACCTGGGGTACAGAGAGAGAGGAGGAAAGGGGAGGAGAGAGGAAGAGGTTATAACACAAACCATCTTACAAAGTCAGCCATAAACTAACAAACAAACCCATGCAAACACACAGGCTTATAGCGCGTATCCACACCTTGAAAAGGAAGTTCTTGCGGTGGTCTGGGCCACTGTGGGTCACCATAACAAACTCTGGAGGAATCCACTTCTTCTTGTTACACATCTCCATCAGAGCAGACACTGGGTGCTTACCTGATGCGGGCAGACATTCAATACATTCATTAAATCAATTCAATTCTAATTGATTGATTCTATAGCACCTTTTTATTTTATTTTAAATGCAATATTGGTAAATTGAGCGACAGTTCAAATCCTGTGTGTGTGTGTGTGTTGTACTCACCCAGTAGATCCTTCATCACAACCATACCGCCCGACTTCTGAGTCTTCTCTCCCTCAGCCACCAGACCTACGGTCAGATTATACACACATTATTAATCATCAATCACACATTATTAAGCATCATCAATAACACACATTATTAAGCATCATTAATAGCCTTCTGGAATAATACCGAGGTGCATAACGCTTTGGTGGAAAGCATGGGTCACTTCTTTTCACCTTTGCGGTCGGTCTTGAAGTCGATGATGATTGGCTCGACGGTGCCCTCGCGGTGTCGCCCTAGCCCCTCCCCTGTCCGCCATCCCATCTTTCTCATGAGAAACTCCCCTACTCCTCCCGACACCGGGGCTGCTCGCAAGAACTGGTCCTACAGAGAGAGAGCGGCAGGAGAGAAGGGAGGGAGAGAGGAGAATAACAGAAGAGAACCATGGAGTGAGGAGGAAGAGGAGAAGAGGGAGGGGAGAGGAAGAGGCAGAGGCGAAAGCAGATAATTAGTTTCCACCTTGAAAACATCTCAACCACCTCATCCACTCACCGTCGCTCATCCAGTCACACCACTGTCACAGTCAGACTTGAGTTAGAGACTACCTTCAGGACAAATCACATGCCTCTGGATAACAGTTAACGGTGAGTGTGTGTATGTGTTCCTCTGTCTGTAGTAAATCTCTTCCCCTATGTGAAATACTAAAAATAACTATCTGTGGTGGCAGCTTTTGAAAAGCGTGCGTTTGAACCTTTCTAGAGAAACTTCAAAACACATTAATAAGAGTACAGATGAAATGAAATAAATTCTGTGGTGAAACTCAAGACACAGCCGAGAGACTTATTTCTTCACACATTATACCACATGTAGGTAAATAAGAGGGCGCTGTACCTTGACACCTCATTTCTTTCTGTCTCACACACACACACACACACACATCTTCTCTCTCACACACACACGGTTACACAAGATGTATAGTAAGGCGCTGTGTGGTGTACGTACCTAGCCCCTCATCACCGGCCCAGCATCAAACAGGAAATGAGAGGGGGGCCTGACTGTGGCCATGGCAACAAGGACAGCTACAAGGACTGACCCTGAAACAAGTGTCCAATACACAGAGAGGTGAAAGTTCACAGGTCACCCCTGTGAACCCACACCTCTCTCCCTCTGCTCCAATCCAGACCCCTCTTATCGACCCCCTTCCTCAGGCTGCCCCAAGGACTGGGAGAAAGTTGCCCCTAGACACCTAGGTCAGCTTAGAGTTAGGATTTGCGGAAGGGAAGCTGATCCTAGATCTGTGACTAGGAGCAAGTTCTGACCGCAGCCTCCCCCAGGGCAAGGGAAAGAGCACAGGCATGTCCATGGACACCTGTAACTAGCCTAGGACCCTCAGAACAGAGTTCTCCCTCAGGCAGTGGTCTCCAATTGAGATCCTGGAGCTAGTGTGCAGGTTTTTGTTATAGCCCTAACCTATACGACTCTATACTCTCAGTCTGGACTAGGGTTGGAGACCACTGACTGGTCTAAAACTAGACCCTGCTCATCTACTGGGAAACATAATGCACCAGGACTGGTTGCTAGGGGCACCCAACAACCACACAAACATCACAGTCCAGCTGCTGTAATGCTAGCATGCTGTAAATCAATGTTAGCTGCTGTAATGCTAGCGTGCTGTAAATCAATGTCAGCTGCTGTAATGCTAGCGTGCTGTAAATCAATGTTAGCTGCTGTAATGCTAGCGTGCTGTAAATCAATGTCAGCTGCTGTAATGCTAGCGTGCTGTAAATCAATGTCAGCTGCTGTAATGCTAGTGTGCTGTAAATCAATGTCAGCTGCTGTAATGCTAGTGTGCTGTAAATCAATGTCAGCTGCTGTAATGCTAGTGTGCTGTAAATCAATGTTAGCTGCTGTAATGCTAGCGTGCTGTAAATCAATGTCAGCTGCTGTAATGCTAGCAAAATGCATGTCACTAACATTAGTATGATCAATACAGTCTCATCCCTATATCATGTCTCTGAACATGTCCACAGCATATGTCCATGGCATCTGCCCATAGCATCTGCCCATAGCATCTGCATGTGAAGGATGTGTCATATTAAATGAAGAATGAACTCAGCAGATCCATCACTCTCTCTATAGCTAAATGATGTGACAATGTGTAACCTATCCTGAGAGAGAGATTCCTCAGGATGTGTCATTTAAAACAGTAGCCCCCTGTCTCTGTGTGTTTGCAGAGCTCAGGGAGGCTTGGAGTAGTTACACCCACTGGCTTCAAACAGCCCACTATAGAAACAATACAGGGTAGGAGAGTTTAGACAGGGTCCACAGACAGAGAACAAACGACTATGGTTATCTCCGGACCTGATGACATTCTGTGTGACTGGGTGTGGGGGAGTGATAGGGAGACACCGCATTAGGGAGACAGCGTGACGGTAGAGACTATAGTAACCGGTCTTGGGGTGCATCTGAATAGTCTAAAGTCACTTCCTCACCTAACGTCCCCAATGACATCTGACCTGATCTGAAAAGGCAGGATAGGTAAAAGAATAGTGCTTTTCCCTTTCCCCTGTTCTGACGGACCCATAATCTCTGCCTTGCCCTGGGGTGCTAGAGGACAAGGGGGGGTTCTGGGGTCTGCAGACTTACTTCCAGCTCTCCTCTTCCTCCCCTCCCTCCCTCATTCTCCTAGTCCCTTTTCCGACTCCGAGGGGGACTCTATTTAGTGGACAAACCAGAGCACCACTAGTAGCCGGGTGTCAGACCAGAGCACCACTAGTAGACGGGTGTCAGTACTGCATTTGCACCTGCTTTGGTAAGAATGTCACACGTAAGGAATCTGCATCACTACCCTTAACATGGTGTACCCACTTCACAGGAAATGTAATTAGTCAGAATGTGTGTGTGTGTTGCGGGGGAGGGGTGGGGGTGATTGAAGTGCAGGGATATGTTTGTTCATCTCTGCATGTCAGATTAAAGTCTGGGTTCATGTTACCACTGTTACAGACTGCAGTGCAAATATCAGGAAACATAAACAAGAGGCTTCCTTTACCGTCAGAGCATCTCTTTCTGACGCAGACAGAAACACACAATACAGACAGATGCTCACTCTCACACACACACCAGTAAACTATGCGCATTAGCGCTGACAAGGGTTGCCATAGTAGCAGTGAACCCCACGTTTCGGGGCCCTTACAACTGACCTGGATTACACTGAGTAACAGTGGAACTACTCCACTCTAACCCAGTTTGTTCTACATCAACAGAACATTTGTCAAACTTTATACAGTATATGTCTCTGACACTATGCGTACAGCCATTCAGTTATTTGACTAGGGCTGGGTGGTGATTAGGGAGCAGGCTGAGGAAGGCATGTGAAGTGGGTACACCAGTGGGCATGGGCGATGCAGACACCTGTAGGGTAGTGGGGTGGTATGTTTGGGGTGGGGAGCTGTTAAGACAGTGGACGGTACCTTTTTAATCCAGGCCTGTGGTCCGCTGTTGGACAGCTCCTCTGAGCTGAGCACCGTTGCTCCAGTAGAACCTGTAAACAGACCAGGGATGGTGTTGGACTGGGCCCATGCATCCACCTAACAGAGAGGAAGGTTTAGTGTGTGAGAAAGGAGGTGGAAAGAGTGTACATTATGCTTCACAGCGCCCTGTTATTTACCTGTTCCTGAGCACGGCTGAGCATGCAGATGGCACTGACGTCGTGCGGGTTCTCGGCCAGACGCTTCTGGGCCTTCATCCTCTCACCGACTGCCTGGGTGATGTCTACAGGCTAGAAGGGGAGACACAGGAGTCAGCACCACACACCCCAGTCATTCACACAAAAACACAATAGTACACACACACACACACACACACCAGTGAACAGCCGATAAAACAAGTAAGGAAAATCCATTCACCATACAAGAAAGAAATCTATACCTTTTCCATGAGACCTAGATCAGTTGTTATATGGAACTACTTACATCTATGTAGTCATCAGTATTTATATATATATTTTTTTTTAGAGTCGTCAGTATTAGTAGTTGTACACCCCCCAAAAATAAAACGCAACCTGTGGAATTTCAGACAGCTTTGTTTAATAACAGTTGCATCAAATACAAAATAAGCACAAATTAACAGCAAGGTCACGGATGACGTCACCTGATTTCTCATTGGTCTGCCCATCTGACTGATGACTTATCGATAACTCAATTCTAAACCACTTGTCATCGCCTGGAAGTCAGATTATTAAATGGTATTGCTCTGAGATTTGAGAGAAGAAAGATAATAATACCCTTGATTGTACATTCAATTTGGAATTGGTGGGGAGGAGGGTCAGTGTTTCCATGCAGCCCTCAGAAACAGCTATTCCAGCTAAACCCAGTCAATGCTGCTATAGGGTCAGATGAGGAGCACAGGTACGGCATTCTAACTAAACTCACCATACCATCTAAACCAGTGGTTCCCAAATATCTTTCTCCTGCTGGGCATGACAACCCACCAAAGGCTTTTGGACTTTTCTACCTTCAAATCAACCACACCAATGTTTCTAGCTACTGTGTGTAACCATAGAACCTGGTCTCAAACTACGTCCCAATAGAAATCAGCAGTGACCTACCATTTCAGAAACCACTGATCCAAACCACTACATGTGGTAAAACACTGGGTTGAAACTAAAATCCAAAAATAAATCACATTTTTAACGCATATGACTTTGAAATGCATAATATCTCAACTCACACTCTCCCTCCCCCCTCTTTCACGACAACTCCCTTAAAACCCCTCTCCCCTTCATCTCGCTGAGTGTCACCTTACCCCCTCCTCCCCCTCCCCTCCGTATCCCACCTGTAGCGGCGGCTCCGGGAACACACTATCACTCTCCTTGACGACCGCCGGCTCCTCCGTTGCCACGGACACCGCAGACAAAGGCGCATCCCCAGGCGAAGTTTCCTTAGCAGCCGTTGCCAATGCCTTGGTCGCCGCCACCTTGGACTTTTCCGCCTTCTTGTCGACGGTCACCCACTCTCCGTAAGCCCCTCCCCCATCGCCCTCCTTCTTCCTGTGCTGGGAGCCCGACGACACGGGGAACTCCTTGGCGAACGCCGCCTCGCTCCGAACTGCCAACGCCGGCGATGGACGCACGGATGCGTTCTGAGAGAGGAGGAGGGGCAGCACAGGAGTAGGAGGGGCGGGGGGAGGGGGGGGGATTACTGTTAAAAAATGGGAGGAAAAAAATATAAAAAGACAAAGGAGGTGTGTTTCAACAAGGGGAATGGTTGAAGAGGAATTGCTGGTTATCATAGCAGTTATTGGGCCCAGTCTCAATCAGGGAGATTTATCTCCAGTGCACTTCAACCAGCAAACTTCACTCACATGACTGAGGTCTTTTTGGGATGGAAGTTTGTGGGAAAATGCAAAAGAGTATAAATCTACCTGGTTTGGTTCTGGGCCCAAGGAGGCTTGCTGTCTGCTTTGCCCATCGCTTATGTTGGCTCAATAGGAAAATATTTTACAACATAACATACTGATTATGTGGCAGCAATAGAAACAGCTCTTAACATCAGCCCAGGGCAAAACAGACAGCATACTGCAGTTCACTTCAACCATTCACCCAGTTAGGCACATTTCTTCAGTCCCACATAGTATCTAAACAGTAACTAGTCTATAACTATGTTCAAACAGTAACTATGTTCTGAAAATTACATATCAGTTCAAACTGCCAATACATTTTTTATTAATAAGGAAATGTTTTAAGCTCAGAATATACTGTATATTCATGACATGTCGATGCTGTGTGTGTGTTCCATGTTCTTACATTGAGGCTGAAGGAGATGCCCTTGACCTCCCTCAGGGCGGCTCGTCCAAACGGTTTGCCGTCGTCCTCGTCGTCAGATATACGGGGTTCAGCGAGGGCCAGCTCCCCTCCCTTCTCCACAATCTTCTTACACTTCTACAGAAACACACAGGACACAGCTAGAGGGTCAGTGTTTCCATTTCCACATACAATTTCATGTCTAAGATCTGTGTTTTATTATGAAAAAGGTGCAGGACTACATTTTGCACCAGGACAAATGCTTAGTAAATGTTCTCCAAAGCATATTATTACATGATTGTCATCATCATGACATTGAAGGGCACTTACGTCAGTGAACTCCTTGATGCTGATGCTGTTTGCCTGCTTGGCCACCTTCCTCTTCACATCCTCGATGGTGGCCATGTTGGGCTGGGGGGGACCTGGCGGGGGCTTGTTGGTGATGCTGGGAAGCGGGGCCATCTGGTGCATGGAGGCCATAGATCCCATACTGGCCAGGGCAGCAGTCATTGTGGCAGCTGTCATGCTAGCCATAGCTGCATTCATGGTCATGCTCATAGGCATGTTCATAGACATGTTCATGGGCATGTTCATATTCATGGGCATGGAGAAGGACATAGGGTTGTTGGGGCTGGGTAAAGGCAGCTGGAGGACAGCTTTGGGTCGCAGGCTCTCTGGGATGGGTATCCCTGCCTTGGCACACATGGCGGCTGCATTAGCCTTCGCAATCTCCAGTAACTGGTCTTTATCTGTGAGGAGGGATGAGAAACACATCACAAACTTGCATTGAGACTTACTGTACACCGGTGTTTTTGTCAAGTTACCATTGGGGAAAATAAAGTTATTCAATTCAAATATATTTATCATTCAAAAAAAATTGTGACGTGCTTACCCAGCTCTGTGAGTCGTGGCGGGCTTTTGCTGGAGTCGCGGTTGGTGCGTGCCGGAGACCTCTTCTTGCGGAGGATGAGGACTGGGGAGTGGCTTGGCTCACGCTTCCAGCGGTCCCTCTGGCTCAGCTGGTGGCTTCCAAATGCACCCCTACCCCTCCGCCGCGAACCAGAGCGTGACCTCGATCTCTTTGACCTCCGAGCAGGAGACCGTGACTTGGACCGTTTCCTTTTCGGCGACCTAGACTTTGAGCGCCTGTTCCGTGTTCTGGATTTGGACCGTGATTTCTTCTTTCTCGTCCCGGACTTTGAGCGAGACCTCTTCCTCCGAGACGGAGTCCTGGACTTCCTCTTGCGGCTTGGCGACGAGGACCTCGATTTCCTTTTCCTCCCTGGAGACTTGGATCTGGACCTCCTCTTCTTGGAGGACTTTGCATCAGAGCGTTTCTTCTGATCAGGAGACTTTGACCTTGACTTTTTCCTCTTTGAAGGAGACCTGGACTTTGAAGATTCTCCTTCCTTCTCTGTCGTCTCTGCCTCTCCAGATGTTGGCTGTGGTTTAGGTTGAGGTGAGGCAGGCAGCTCTTCACCCTGAGGTGTCAACTTGTCCCCTCCATCAGCATCCGTTTTGGGGGGCAAGGAATCTACAGAGCCATCCAAGGTGTCTGAAGTAACAAGTCCATCCGATTCCCCTGGCTCACCAGTTGGCTGGCTGTTGAGGTTCAGATCAGATGCTGACTGGTGGTCAGTGGAGGCCTCATGCTGCTCAGCTGAAGGCACCTCGGGAGGAATAGGGCACTTCTGTGGAGACAGACATTCTGAGGGCTGGGAGGAAACGGCTGGCTCTCCCTTACTGCTGTCCCCTAAGAAGGGTATTGGCTTCCACCCTCCTCCAGTGGGGGCGGCCATATTGACGACACCCTCAATGCTGCTTTCGGGAGCTAGGGCTGGCGGATCGATTGGAACCATTACGTTTTCGTCTTTCACAGCGGACTCATCTTTAGCCAGGGCCGCAGAGGGATCCTTCTCGGCTGATTGGCTGTCTCTTGAGGCAGACCTGGATTTGGATTTGTCGTTTCTGGACGGAGAGGGAGATCCTAAAATCATCTCTCGGTGTCTTGACTGAGATCTCGTCCTAGATTTTGATCGCCTTCTGGATCTCGATCTAGACCGTCTGTCTTTCTTCAAGATCACGAGGGACCTTGACCGGGTTCTCCTGCCTCTCCTGGCAGACCCAGACCTTCGAGAATGTGACCCGGACCTTCGGTGCCGTGATCTGGAACGTGTGTGTCCACCATGTCTTCTACCGGACCTCGATCTGGATCTCCCTCTCCTGTCCCTGGATCTGGACCTGCGCTTGCCTGAACGAGACTGTGAGCATCTGGAGGAGGACTTTTCTGAACACTTCTCCTCTAGTTTAGGGATGATATCAGGCAGATCCTGACGTTTGCTCTCCTTGTTCCCAGGCTGAGGCTTCGACTCGGACTCCGACCCAGATGAGCTGTTGGACTTGTCACCATCTTTCTTCTGCTTTTTTTTCTTCTTTTTCCCGGAATGTCGTTTATGCCGCTTGGATCTCCCATCATCCTCTTCCCCTGTGGAATTAATGACAATATTTTAGAAATGAATCATCATGACATTTGATTCAATGGTGCAATATGTGGAAATTGACATTACCTGGTTGCCAAAAATTCTGTTTGTGACAAAAAGCTAAAATTGTGTGTAGAGAATCACTGTACCATCTAGCTAAACTGCTGTGAAATATATTTTCAATAACCAAAAACGTAAAATGACAAACAGATCTACCATCAAACTTGCGTTCAATGAGAATGGCAGATCTAGAATTCACATTTCAATGTGAATTGCGTCGTGCACAAAGCTACACAATGGACCTTTAAGTAGTCTGCTGATTATTAACATGAAACTGAAAAGGTCCACCACTGCTGTTATGCATATGCTTAGTAGTATCTTGAGACTACTTACCAGTCTTTGCCTTGTCTCCATCAGAGTCTGCTGCTGATTCTGAGCCGCTCTCTTTCTCTTCCTTACGTTTCTTCTTTTTGCTTTTGTGTTTCTTGTGCTTCTTGTGCTTCTTGTGTTTCTTTTGTGGGACATCACCCTCTTCCTTATTGGCTACACCATCTTTATCTTCATAAATAATACAGTACATTACAATTTAATTTGAAATAGATGCTTTCACCTGATCAAAACTGTAGTATCTGTGCAAATAAAGGAAAGGGGGTGAGAGAATATCACTTTGGACTATTGAGATACAGCCCTTGTGTTACTGACCTTGTGTGTTGTTGATCCCATCTGCTCCTTCTGCAGTTTTACCATTGGGATGGCCTTCATCTGTCAGACTTAAGAGAGAATGCAGGTATGAAATGACACCTGTACTTGAACTTACAGTAGGTTCACTCACTTTCTTATCAGCAGGGGTCTTGGTTTTTAACAACATGACACTGGACACAAGGAATGGACAATATCTATAAGTGTGCATGAGCTTGAATGGTTAACGTAGTCTACATAATAACTGACAGGGCTTGTAAGTAAGCATTTCACTGTATGGTGAAACCTGTTGTATTCGGTGCATGTGACAAATAAAATTAAAATGTGATTTGACATGCTAGGTAGGGGTGGGTATAATTTGTGGCACGTTCCAACAGGAATCTGTTCTAGAAACTTCGTAAATAACAAAGTTGTTTAGCGGCAGAACAAGATACCTGGTAGGGAGTGGGCTATTTCATAAAGTGTGTCACTCAGCACGTTTATTCCGAAAAATGTCAGTCTTCACTCTGTTAGCCTATGGACAAACATTAAGAATAATCTACGTGGTGGGCTGGGTTAGCTAGGTGAATTGATCGTTCTACTTTGTATGAGTTGTTTGTTGGCAACCTTGTACTTTACGACGTTTTTGGAACAGATTCCTGTTGCAAACGTTCCACAAATTATACCCACCCTGCGAGGTGGCTACTGTTAGTGAAAACGCTTTTCATGTTTGGGTGCGTACCGTCTACAAACTGTCGGTGTAGTGAGGTGGCCACTGTTAGTTATTCAGCGTTAACCTCAAATTAGAACGTGATTGTGTAACGTGAAATCTCAAAGACATAACTAAGTCCCCGGCATTGCTTTTGACATAGCTAGCTAAATTAAAAATCCGGATAATCTAAAATGTGTGTGTGTAAATTATGTGTATTGCATTTGCACACTGTGACTCTGTCAAACCAACGTTTTGGGGGAGTTCTAGCAAAGAGATCGCGTCCTGGTAAACTGCTAACGTGTTGGCTTGTTAGCAATCCACATTTAGCATGATTAGCGAGCTAGGAAGGTGCGTAGTGCTTACAAGCCCTGTACCTGGTGCCACGTTAATTACCTGGTTTGCTTGAACCCAATAACCACAGTATAATAACCTTTGCAAGAACCAACCCAGGAGACTACCGTGTTATTAGTCAGGTAGTTAGTTAGCTAAATACGTTGTAGCCACAGCAACTGCCTGCCTTGCACTTTGTACTGCCGGACACGCAAGCTAGCTAACCTTGTAGGCCAGCACAGAAAATTATACATTTCTCAAATTGCCCGAACAAACCATTCATGAAATTAATGTAGGCTGTATAAAAACATATTTACATGATATCTTGACTCTCATCTTCAATTTCTTTTATCTTATTTACTACGAAATCGCGAAAAATTTGCTCGATGTTGGCCGCCATGTCTTTGGTAATCCCTCAATATGTTTTCCGCGGCGTCCGTTCAGCGCATGTGCAGCATCATAGATAGACACAGCACGTTGGTTGCAACCCATCTCACATCGACAGACTGAAAACGCTGTTCATGTTTGGGTGCATACTGTCTGTCTTTGCCTCTGTCTGTTATAAACTGTCGGTGTAGTGAAGCACTTCGTTTATCTATTGGTCTCACTTTTGTAGTTTTCCTCAAGCTAATTGTTTTCCCGAAGTCTTTTTGTTGATATAGGCAGGCAGTAGATAGTAGTCTAGCCTATTTGATTATTTATGACTACCTGCCATACAGGAGTGTCTCATTCATAAACCTGGATTATACGGCTTGGATCAGTTGGTTCCAGTTAATTTCATTATACAGTATATACTATTCAAACAGTATTCAGACAGTTGGAGTAGGGGAAGACTTTGGACCTGTTGCTGAAGCGTCATTGAAACAGCTTCAGGCAAAACACATCTCCAGCTGTTTTAATTTCAATGAACACAAGAGACACACCATGTAAAATGCTCCGTTTTTATTTTAAGAAGGGAGGACATACAACTTAATACAGACAGGATGCAGCTGTTTTATGGTTCACATGATTACTGCATGGAAACAGAATGTGTAGAATGGATGTATTTTTTACAAATCCATGTGTTTTTTAATGTCACTCAAGATGGTGACAGAATAGAACACTTCAATAGAACACTTCATGTTGCAACTTGCCATCAAGTGACAAGTCCCTTTCATAGTGAATTGCAATGGCTGTTCCACTGGATGTCAGAAGGTGAATTCACCAATTTGTAAGTCGCTCTGGATAAGAGCTTTAAATGACTTAAATGTAAATGTAAATGTAATGTCCATTCTATTTATTCTAATTCTACAGTTAGTGCAGGCCTCTTATGCTGCCATGGGGAAGGAGCAGATGGAAGCTCTCTTCAGTTCACAGTCCACTGCTGTCCACCAGCTCTCATCTGGGAGAGGGAACAAATGACAATGTTGTTAAATGGACCACTCATATACCATATAACCCAATTTTAAGGATCTAACTTTGATTGTGTGTAATAGACCTGTTGATTAAAACAGTATCAGAATGTTATGGTTATGAAAGAACAGAAATCTTATAATACAACATGCTCTCATAACCAAAACCAAGTTCATCTGGGTCCTTCCCAGACTTTTTATGATTTATAGCCTTATTTATCAACAGTCTCAAAGGTAGCATTTCACAATATAACCTGTTATTGATAGCACTGTGACTTAGAAAATATTATGTTGTTAATACTTCAAAGGTTGTCAATATAGATATCAAATCCTTTTTAAATGTATGAGTCTCACCAATTCTGAACATCTCCAGACAAGCCTGCTTGTCTGTCTGTGTGTCTGGGTGACCGGGCATCCAATCACTGTAGCCCCAGGGGGACCCATCGGTCCACTCTGACTGCTTATCCTGCAGGGGTCACAACACACACACACACACACACACACACACACACACACACACACACACACACACACACACACACACACACACACATACACACCAATAAAACTATTGGAAAATGGCTTGGTTACTATTAGACATTCTGATTGAACAAGAGTGAGGGGGGGATGGAATACTGACCTTCACGACTCCACCCAGCCAGGTGAGGACGGGACTCTTGGTGGCCCTGATCACCATGGAGACCAGGCGGGAGTGCAGGTCGCCGTTGGTTACGGAGGCCAGGTGTCCGTGAGGGGAGAGAATGCTGCAGGAGGACTGGACGCACACACAAATATTAGGAGAGCTGTTTGTTTCAGAGAAAAGTGAATATGACTGACTGGGTGTATATTTCACCTCTGCCTCACTGAAGGTCATTAGTGTGGGGTTGAACTGATAGCAGTGGCCATCGATGACCTCACCAACACACTCTTTCTCTGAGTGAGTCTCAGCCTTAGCACTCAGCAGCCTATCATCTACAAGGAGACGGAGAGCAAGCATACTCCCTCAGTACACAAACACACACAAACTGTACACACACATACTGTACACAAAAACACTCTCACCCTGAGGTGTCAGTGTCATGCTTCTCTCCATCTCTCCAACAGGCCTGATGATGCGTCCGCTCCTGATGTCCATCAGAGTTTTCTGGGAGTTCTTTGTTCCCTGTCTGTACTCATCCACAGAGGAAGGAGTGTACACTGGAGAGAGAGAAATAGAATTTACCCTGAGTGTACAAAACATTATGAACACCTTACCATGACATAGACTAACCAGATGAATCCAGGTGAAAGCTATGATCCCTTTCTGATGCCCTTTGTTAAATCCACTTCAATCAGCTTCGATGAAGAGGAGGAGACAGGTTAAAGACGGATTTTTAAGTCTTGAGACAATTAAGACATGGGTTGTGTGACACTACAGTGGTAGGCTTGATTACCAACAACGACGAGACGGCCTACAGGGGGGAGGTGAGGGCCCTCAGAGTGTGGTGTCAGGAAAATAACCTCACGCTCAACGTCAACCAAAACTAAGGAGATGATTGTGGACTTCAGGAAACAGCAGAGGGAGCACCCCCCTATCCACATCGATGGGACAGTAGTGGAGAGGGTAGTAAGTTTTAAGTTCCTCGGCGTACACATCACAGACAAACTGAGGAGGCTGAAGAAATTCGGCTTGTCACCAAAAACACTCACAAACTTCTACAGATGCACAATCGAGAGCATCCGGTCGGGCTGTATCACTGCCTGGTACGGCAACTGCTCCACCCACAACCGTAAGGCTCTCCAGAGAGTAGTGAGGTCTGCACAACGCATCACCGGGGGCAAACTACCTGCCCTCCAGGACACCTACACCACCCAATGACACAGGAAGGCCATAAAGATCATCAAGGACAACAACCACCCGAGCCACTGCCTGTTCACCCCGCTATCATCCAGAAGGCGAGGTCAGTACAGGTGCATCAAAGCTGGGACCGAGAGACTGAAAAACAGCTTCTATCTCAAGGCCATCAGACTGTTATGTCATGGGGGTGGCAGGGTAGCCTAGTGGTTAGAGCGTTGGACTAGTTACCGAAAGGTTGCAATTTCGAATCCCCGAGCTGACAAGGTACAAATCTGTCGTTCTGCCCCTGAACAGGCAGTTAACCCACTGTTCCTAGGCTGTTATTGAAAATAAGAATTTGTTCTTAACTGACTTTCCTAGTAAAATAAAGGAAAAATTAAAAAAAACTAGCATTGAGTGGCTGCTGCCAACACACTGACTCAACTCCAGCCACTTTAATAATGGACATTGATGTAAAATATATCACTAGCCACTTTAAACAATGCTACTTAATATACTGTTAACATACCCTACATTATTCATCTCATATGTATATACTGTACTCTATCATCTGCTGCATCTTTATGTAATACATGTATCACTAGCCACTTTAAACTATGCCACTTTGTTTACATACCCTACATTACTCATCTCATATGTATATACTGTACTCGATACCATCTGCTGCATCTTGCCTATGCCGTTCTGTACCATCACTCATTCATATATCTTTATGTACATATTCTTTATCCCTTTAAACTTGTGTGTAGGTAGTAGTTTTGGAATTGTTAGTTAGATTACTTGTTGGTTATTACTGCATTGTCGGAACGAGAACCACAAGCATTTCGCTACACTCGCATTAACATCTGCTAACCATGTGTATGTGATAAATACATTTGATTTGAAGTGCCTTTGAACTGGGTATGGTAGTATGTGCCAGGCGCACCAGTTTATGTCAAGAACTGCAATGCTGCTGGGTTTTTCACGCTCAACAGTTTCCTGTGTGTATCAACAATGGTCCACCACCCAAAGGAAATCCAGCCAACTTGACACAACTGTGGGAAGCATTGGAGTCGACATTGGCCAGGATCCCTGTGGGATGCTTTTAACACCTTGTAGAGTCCATGTCCCAAAGAATTGAGGCTGTACTGAGGACAAAAGGGGGGGGGTGCAACTCAATATTAGGAAGGTGTTCTTAATGTTTTGTACACACAGTGTAAATAACCCTAAATACTTCTTCCAATAGTTATTTCCTTTTTTAGATATTACAATTTCAGGAAAATATAACATTTCAAAGCCCTGTACCTGGTGCCACTCTCCTTTCCATCTCGCTGACGTGTTCCTTGACGAGGCCGGTGTTCAGGTTCATAATGAATCGCCTGGAGGGCTCTGTTCCCTGTCTACGTTCCTCTACTGGGATGCTCCGGACCTCAGCCTCGACCAGCCTCACATCTACAGGGAGAAGGAGAGGGCCACTGAATAAGCAATTCAAGTGGACAGGCTTTTAGATATGGATATGAATATATATATATATATATATAAATAAATATATATATAGTGTATATCAAAAAGAAAAACATTTGTTGTACTTTGTAATCTGTCTCTCTCATCCTGAAGTATCTGTTTCATGCTTCTCTCCATCTCTCCAACAGGCCTGATGATGCGTCCGCTCCTGATGTCCACTAGAGTTTTCTGGGAGTTCTCTGTTCCCTGTCTGTACTCATCCACAGAGGAAGGAGTGTACACTGGAGAGGAGCAGGGGAGAAAGACAATATATAAAACCCAAAATGTAAAAAATAAATAACATTTCTGGATAATGTAACATTTCAAAGCCCTGTACCTGGTGCCACTCTCCTGTCCATCTCACTGGCGTGTTCCTTGACGAGGCCGGTGTTCAGGTCCATGAGGAAGCGTCTGGAGGGCTCTGTTCCCTCTCTGCGCTCCTCTACTGGGACGCTCCAGGGCAAAACATCAGCCCTCACCCATCCTCCCACTCTCCTCTGGACTGGGACTGGGACCTCCATAGGCTCTGGATAGGAAATACATGGGTTAAGTGCTCAAGAATATTTTAGCATATTCCCTCTCTATTACAAATACACACACTCTCTCACCCTGAGGAGTCATTATCATGCTTCTCTCCATCTCTCCGACAGGTTTGATGATGCGTCCGCTCCTGATGTCCACCAGAGTCTTCTGGGAATTCTCTGTTCCCTGTCTGTACTCATCCACAGAGGGAGGAACGTACACTGGAGAGAGAGAGAGAAATATACAGACACAATATCTGTTACACTGTTTTCAGCAGTATCAGTTACACTGTTTTCACCCATATCAGTTACACTGTTTTCACCCATATCAGTTACACTGTTTTCAGTAATATCTGTTACACTGTTTTCAGCAAGCCTTAGCTTCCAAAGCTAATGTCTGTAGGACTGCTAGAAAACCTGTGCATACTGAGTCCAGGGGAGAAAGACAATATATAAAACCCAAAATGTAAAAAATAACATTTCGATGCCCTGTACCTGGTGCCACTCTCCTGTCCATCTCGTTGATATGTTCCTTGACGATGCCGGTGTTCAGGTCCATGAGGAAGCGTCTGGAGGGCTCTGTTCCCTGTCTGCGCTCCTCCACTGAGAGACTCCGGGGCAGAACCAGGACCTTGCGATCCTGAAGCCTTCCTCTAGGGGATGCCACTACATGATCCCTCAGTGGGGCAGCATGTAAACCTGGGGGGACACAACATACAATCAGTAAATATTTTAATCTAGAGCAAAAGTGGGGGAGGCACGGTCAGATTCATACATACACACACTTGCAAAAATGAACATACTGATGCATGCACACGGGCACACACACCCTACATGCATGCATGCCAGCCCACAAACACACTGCCCTTGAACTTTGACCTTGTTATACAAGGCATGCACTTATTTTGATCAGATAAGAACTTACATAGAGAATGAAGCGTTGCCCTATTGGTACAATTATTAACCACTGTGCCAGGAAAATAGTCTATAATGATAAGAATTTATTGTAACAAAGTTCACAAGAGCAAAATCAATGTCAAGAATAAGTCCAACGTTACAGTCCATTGATATAGTGAAATGTAGTACATTTGCGTAAGCAGTCTATACTGTAATATTTCAGTTATTCTCAATTTGAGGAATCTCGTCTGTCAAAAAAAAAAAAAACATTCAAAACTTTCAGATTCTTACTTGACAAAGCCAGGAGCAACAACGTAAACGTCAACATCCTGTTAACAAGACAAGAAGCAAAGAAGAGAAAAAGTGGATGAGAGAGAATGGTTGTGTCTAAATGTACATAGTGTCTGAATGTATATACTGTATGTACCTAAGTCAGACAGGTCATCTCACCTGATGGTTGTAGGGTGAATGCAGCTGGGCTAGTGCTCTGTGACTGTTCTCAATCTAAAAGTCTCACTGTCTCTCTTACCTTTTAGTCCAAGTGCTCAGTTCCTGTCCAGTTTACCAGTGCCTTTGCCTCTCCCTTCACTTAGATAATGTTTCGACCTTAGTGTCTATTTAACATTGGGTTCTAAGTATGTGAGTAGCTAGCCTACATTGACTGTGTGTGTCTGTGTCAAATACGTTTTCCTTTTATGAATAATATATATACTGTCTATATACCATTTAGCCGACGCTCAGTCTGTGTATCTTTGTGTGTGTGTATTGAGTGTGCGTAGTTGTATTTCACTTACCTGTATGGTGAACAGGTGGAGGTCTGGAGACTCAGAAAGTGATTTGAGGAAAGGAAAGACTCACTGGTCAATAAGTATTCAGCAGCAGCAATAAAGATGATAAGGGGCGTAATACTCTCTGATATTAACACAAACAGTTCAAATGGAATCCCAAGTTCAAGAACATTGGGAAACAGCAGCAATCCCATTAAAAAATAAATAAATTGGCAATAAGACTTTACCTCGTTTCACCTTTTTATAAACATTTTGGATTGCTGCCATATCCCAATGTTTTTTAACTTGGGATTTCATTGGAAGTCATTGTCACGTATGGCAAGGCATCCAGCTAATAAAGTGAGATAGCGCACCTGTTACCCACTCCACACTAGCACGAACAGTATTGATTGAATTCGTTTTCTTTATGTCAGTAACATTTGATCAAATTACTTTATTCCATTTAAACTGCCCTGTGTAAACTACTAAAATGATAACACATATCTGGTGTGCTACACCATATAGAGTCGTATGTATGAATGGAAAAGGAGACTTGTGGTAGTTCATTCTTCCCATAATGAGTTTTGAGTAATAATTTCCCTTTCAGCTCATATACAGATATTGAGGATAAGAGTACTTTTCAAGACCACAGTAGGTAGACAACTTAAAACTAGTTTTCAAAATAATCATGTACCATGCGCTAACATTTGGATACATTATGGAATACATGATATAATACATGAAAACTATTCACTGCCCCGAAAAAGACCCCAAGAAAACTCTTGTGATTGGCCACGTAAGGTCACGTGAGATTGCATGTCAGAATTTGTTCCAGGAAGTTATTTTGAGATCTTTAAATAAAAAAGTTAAACCTTGCGCTTTGCCTTTGAAATAGTCCAGAGGCTAAGCTTGTTTAATTGAAACGAATTAGATATATTTCAGGTTTTATTTCCAAAGTGATCGTGTAGCAGTATGGCCTCCATATAGCAGTAGCTAAGATGTTATGCAATAAACGTGAGCAGCGGTGTCTGCTGGTTACGCAAAGGGCTAGATATAGCCATTTGAGCATGAAGTTAGCTGGCTTTGTCAGTACTGTATAGCGGTGTCATACAAAGCGAAATCCGACTCTTCCCCGCCGTTTAAGCTAGATTTTGAACATCATCAACAATCAATGGCTCTGATGACATCGGCAAGAAGACTATTTCATGTTTCGTTCCGAGAAAATTCTCTACGACGAGCTGAAGCACTTATTTCAGCAACAAACACAACGTCGGGGAATTTATCATTGGCCGGTCAGCGAATGGCCTGTATTCGTCTAAGGGATTTTAGCATCAACACACAACCTCTTAGGTAAGGAATCGTGTCATCTATCATTTTCCCAAACGTTCTTAACTTGCTAGCTATAAAGGTATCCACACTTTGTTAGGATACTTGCTAGTTAGTCATATTAGCCTTCAGTTAACAATAACTGAAGGCTAACTTCAGCAGAAAGGCTTGTTGCGTAATCATTGTGTCAGTACTCGATGTATTTGATCGAACCAACTAGGTAGGTATCATTTCTTAGAAGTGTGTGTTTAATCATAACTTCCAAACTTGCAGCAGTGTGACGAAAAGGTCAGTCAGTCAGTCACTCCATAACCACTTCTGGTTGAAAATGATGAGCAAAGGTTAACCATCTGTCTTGACACCTACTTCCTTAGTAACACACCATTATATTTAATCAATGTATTAACCATGACACACTGCCTGTAACCTTATGTACATCTCATCATTTGAAAATCATGTGGAAATCAATTAATTTGCAAACTGTCACCATTGTACAGCTAGGTACAACTGACTGATCATTCTGGCAGATAAGCACCATCAAACCAGGACTTTGTTCAGGATCTCTAAACAGTTGTTGGACTAGGACATTGCTGGATTGCCTTTGGGACTAGTTACTCACTGTAGAGTATGGAACGACTGTAGAAATATTGTTCAACACATCCTGGTATAGATGTTAAAGCTAAAGCCATTGGATCTGTGTGCAGAAACCCGAAACCAATACACCTTCAAAAACAGCCTGTACATTCGCAACTGAAGTCCTGAGAGGGTGTTACCTAGTCTATGGGAGTTCCCCATTTCCCACATACAATGCAAAGTCCTTGAGCATCTGTAAAGTGTTATGTTAATCCAATGGATTCCAAATCCCCAGCATGACCACAGCTACTGTCTGTTTCTGCACCCTTGTGTCTGTTCCTGTGCAGAGCTGACAATAAGGTGACGGTCCACTTCACCAATCGAGATGGAGAGAAGATCTCTGTCAAAGGCTCTCCTGGAGACTCTCTCCTAGATGTCATTATCGACCAGGACCTCGATTTTGATGGGTTCGGTGAGTTGGGTTACATTAATGTGGTTAAGTGAATTAATACGGTTGATTATTGTAGATTTCGCCTGCTCTCTCACTCTGTGGGATGTTTTGATCTCTCTGTCTGTGTTTCAATTCAATTCAAGGGCTTTATTGGCATGGGAAACATGTGTTAACATTGCCAAAGCAAGTGAGGTAGATAATATATAAAGTGAAATAAACAATAAAAATGAACAGTAAACTCTGTCTGTCTGTCAGGCGCATGTGAGGGGACACTGGCCTGTTCTACCTGTCACCTGATCTTTGAGGAAGACGTGTATAATAAGCTGGGCCCCATTACTGACGAGGAGATGGATATGCTGGACCTGGCCTACGGACTCACAGACACGTGAGAGACACACACGAATTGGAGGCCCATTGATTGGACGCACAAGTGAAATGACACACACACACACACACACACACTGCCACCAATGTAACCAGAGTGTTATGCTGTTCAGCGCTGCTTTATAATGAGATTAGGAGGTAAGCATTGTGAGGAACAAGAACAGAGGGATAAACACACAGTGGCACACGCTTGCCTTGTACTGTTGCTAGCCTGATTTCCGACCAATCGGAAGGGGATTTGAGTTCTGTGTTGCTGTTGCTGGTTTAGGCAGAGCAAGAGGAGAAGGGTGACAGTCACGACCTCACTAATCATATTTGCTGAGTGTTGACTGAACCCCTTGTGACACTGGCCCAGTTCACTTCTGTTGTCCCAAATGTTACCCCGTAAACACATCTTGAATAAGATTACCTCCTCACTCTCCAACTTCAATTATCCAATTATTTCAAGTGGATAGATTTTGGTTAGGTCATAGCTTTGTGAGGTTTTTAAATATGTTTGTCATAATCTTTTCTCTCTCCCCCCCCTCTCTCTCTGCCAGGTCCCGCCTGGGTTGCCAGATCTGCCTGACCAGGTCCCTGGAAGGCATGACAGCGAGGGTGCCTGAGAGTGTGGCAGACATCCGACAGAGTGGAGACGGGTCCTCATAATGGCCACCCCAGGCCAGAGTAATAGATGTACTGAAATTTGCCCAAATCAATGCTTTATTTCAACACGAGCATGACCAAATAATGCCTAATTCTAAGTAGTATGCTGTTATAAATGTCGAAATGGAAGACACTATATTTATAGAGATTATGAGATATTAACATTTGAATGAGTCCCCATCATAGTTTTACATATACAGGGAACAGTGGGGAAAGTTGGCAAATAATTCCTCTGTGCCAAGCAGGTTCTGGAGAATAGAAGAAAGTTTAGATGGAAGTCTCCAATCAGCTCTGTCCTTAATGGTTGTGAAGTAGTATATATACTGAACAGAAATATTAATGCAACAATCTCAAATATTTTACTGAGTTAGTTGATATGAGGAAATCTGTCAATTGAACTAAATAAATTAGGTCCTAATCTATGGATTTCACATGAATGGGAATACAGATATGCGTCTGTTAGTTATAGATATTTTAATAGAAATGGGCCTTGGGATCTCATTACGGTGCTCCTGTGCATTCAAATTGCCATCGATAAAATGCAGTTTGTGGCTTATGCCTGCCCATACCATAACCCCACTGCCACCATGGGCACTCTGTTCACAACGTTGACATCAGCAAACCACCATACACATGGTCAGGTTGTGAGGGCGGTTGGACATTCTGCCCAATTCTCTAAAATAACGTTGGAGGCAGCTTATGTTAGAGAGATGAACATTCTATTATCTGGCAACAGCTTTGATGGACCTTCCTGCAATCAGCCTGCCAATTGCGAACTCCTTCAAACTTGAGACATCTGTGACATTGTGTTGTGACGAAACTTGAACATTTTAGAGTGACTTTTTGTCCCCAGCACAAGGTGCACCTGTGTAATGATCATGCTGTTTAATCAGCTTCTTGATATGCCACACCTGTCAGGTGGATAGATTATCTTGGCTAAGGAGAAATGTATGTACACAATATGAGAGAAATAAGCTTTTTGTGCATATGGAACATTTCTGGGATCTTTTCTTTCAGCTTATGAAACATGGGACCAATATTTTACATGTTGCATTTCTATTTTTGTTCTGTGTAGATGTTCTCCAGTGAATGTAAGGGGTTATGATCACTTTCATAGTCCACTACCTCTCTGGTGAGTACTTAGAAATAACACATTCAAATAGTTGTTTTTTGTGCTATTACCAATACACGTTACCAATTGTATTGAATTCTTTAAAATAAGTACCAAGAAGTGCAGCTTGTCACCATGTAGTTTCTGAGTAAATACCAGCTGAAACAGGATTGTAAAGTCACCCATCCAGACTTCAGAAAGACACCCATTAATCTGGCCAGAGGCGAGACTGGTTAGGATGCCTTATCTTGTCACTTCTATGGCCACCCTAGCCTTTGTTTTATCAAGTTGTGTACCCTTACTGTCTTTAGTGTTGTCCTACCACTCGTATAACCAAATATTAATTTCATATTCCACGTGATTGTAAATAGCACTCATCTGTGTATAGTCAGAGAAATTCTGTATTAAAATTGACTTTCTAATTAGTCTGATTTTTCTGTCTGTCCCATGTCCTGTTGTTGGCTCTGAAGAGAAACCACCCTCAAGGGAATATACCATTATACTAACATTATGTATTGCACAACCATAGAAAATGGATTCTCCAACATGTTCTTTAATGAGAAAATGACACACAGCAAGAAGGGGTATTACTTCAGTCCTTCAAATGCTTCACTCTTAATGTATACTGAAAAAATATAAACGCAACATGCAACAATTTTAAAGATTTTACTGAGTTAGTTCATATGAGGAAATCTGTCTATTTAAATAAATTAGGCCCTGATCTATGGATTACACATGACTGGGAATACAGATATGCATCTGTTGGTCACAGATACTTTTGAAATGGGCCTCGAGATCTCATTACGGTGTTTCTGTGCATTCAAATTGCTGTCGATTAAAATGCAATTGTGTTGTCTGTAGTTTATGCCTGCCCATACCATAACCCCACTGCCACCATGGGGCACTCTGTTCACAACGTTGACATCAGCAAACCCGCTCACCCACATGGTCTGCGGTTGTGAGGCCGGTTGGATGTTCTGCCAAAATTTTCTAAAACAACGTTGGAGGCAGCTTATGGTAGAGAAATTAACATTCTATTCTCTGGCAACAGCTCTGGTGGACATTCTGCAGTCAGCCTGCCAATTGCATGCTGCCCCAAACTGTTGGGAGTTGTAAGTGGCCTTTTATTGTCCCCAGAATACATGCTGTTTAATCAGCTTCTTGATATGCAATTTACTGTTGGATGTAAACACATTTGAGAAATATTTTTGTACATATATGAAAATGTCTGGGAGCTCATGAAACAGAATACACAATGTTGTGCAATTACTTTGGGAAGAGTCTGTTTTCAAACAATAGAACCAGAATCTGTTGAGTTGTAATAAACAGTAGGGTTGGGAAACTGGCAGCCCGTGGCCCCCTTTTGTAGACAAATATATATTTCATTTTGGTGCAATTTAATTTACTGTTGGGAGTTGTAATAGTAGAATACACAAGGTGCAATTTACTGTTGGGAGTTGTAATAGTAGAATACACAAGGTGCAATTTACTGTTGGGAGTTGTAATAGTAGAATACACAGGGTGCAATTTACTGTTGGGAGTTGTAATAGTAGAATACACAAGGTGCAATTTACTGTTGGGAGTTGTAATAGTAGAATACACAAGGTGCAATTTACTGTTGGGAGTTGTAATAGTAGAATACACATGGTGCAATTTACTGTTGGAAGTTGTAATAGTAGAATACACAAGGTGCAATTTACTGTTGGGAGTTGTAATAGTAGAATACACAAGGTGCAATTTACTGTTGGGAGTTGTAATAGTAGAATACACAGGGTGCAATTTACTGTTGGGAGTTGTAATAGTAGAATACACAGGGTGCAATTTACTGTTGGGAGTTGTAATAGTAGAATACACAGGGTGCAATTTACTGTTGGGAGTTGTAATAGTAGAATACACAGGGTGCAATTTACTGTTGGGAGTTGTAATAGTAGAATACACAGGGTGCAATTTACTGTTGGGAGTTGTAATAGTAGAATACACAGGGTGCAATTTACTGTTGGGAGTTGTAATAGTAGAATACACAGGGTGCAATTTACTGTTGGGAGTTGTAATAGTAGAATACACAAGGTGCAATTTACTGTTGGGAGTTGTAATAGTAGAATACACAGGGTGCAATTTACTGTTGGGAGTTGTAATAGTAGAATACACAGGGTGCAATTTACTGTTGGGAGTTGTAATAGTAGAATACACAGGGTGCAATTTACTGTTGGGAGTTGTAATAGTAGAATACAAATTTACTGTTGGGAGTTGTAATAGTAGAATACACAGGGTGCAATTTACTGTTGGGAGTTGTAATAGTAGAATACACAGGGTGCAATTTACTGTTGGGAGTTGTAATAGTAGAATACACAGGGTGCAATTTACTGTTGGGAGTTGTAATAGTAGAATACACAGTTGGTGCAATTTACTGTTGGGAGTTGTAATAGTAGAATACACAGGGTGCAATTTACTGTTGGGAGTTGTAATAGTAGAATACACAGGGTGCAATTTACTGTTGGGAGTTGTAATAGTAGAATACACAAGGTGCAATTTACTGTTGGGAGTTGTAATAGTAGAATACAAGGTGCAATTTACTGTTGGGAGTTGTAATAGTAGAATACACAAGGTGCAATTTACTGTTGGGAGTTGTAATAGTAGAATACACAGGGTGCAATTTACTGTTGGGAGTTGTAATAGTAGAATACACAGGGTGCAATTTACTGTTGGGAGTTGTAATAGTAGAATACACAGGGTGCAATTTACTGTTGGGAGTTGTAATAGTAGAATACACAGGGTGCAATTTACTGTTGGGAGTTGTAATAGTAGAATACACAGGGTGCAATTTACTGTTGGGAGTTGTAATAGTAGAATACACAGGGTGCAATTTACTGTTGGGAGTTGTAATAGTAGAATACACAGGGTGCAATTTACTGTTGGGAGTTGTAATAGTAGAATACACAGGGTGCAATTTACTGTTGGGAGTTGTAATAGTAGAATACACAGGGTGCAATTTACTGTTGGGAGTTGTAATAGTAGAATACACAGGGTGCAATTTACTGTTGGGAGTTGTAATAGTAGAATACACAAGGTGCAATTTAGAACTGTGGTTGTGCATCAGTAGTTTATCTTGTGTCAGTCACTGACAGTCACCCTCATCTACATTTTGTAGATATTATTAGCTGGATCTATGTTGGAAGTTACTGCACCAAGCTAATTGGATGGCAACATGGCAGAATTCATTAGATAAGTTCTTACATCAGTCATTCAGAACAGCTTGGCATCAAACTGGAATTCTGGAGTCCCCAGGGTGCACCAGCCCTGCTGATTGAGGTGACAGTGGGTGATTGGCTGAACTTGAGTTCAGTGGGGTTTGGGTGTAATTGAGCTTAATACAAACTTCAAAAGACAGTTTCCCAGGTGCTACTGGACTGAGAGAACATTGCAAAGAAAACGAAACAACGGCACCATTAGTCTAACTTGCCAAGGTGGTTTGTTTTATTTTATGATCTGATTATCTTATGCATTACACATCAAACGAGTGTAGTAGCCAGTTTAATAAAGCAGCGGCGGCATCTGCCAGCGTGTACAATCTCAATACAGCACAGCGTGTACAATCTCAATACAGCGTGTACACTTTAAATATTATAAAGCATCCTATGGGCACAAATACAAAAAGAGAACAAAGCACAATTTATGGTGTAGAAAGCTATGTGATAATGCACATAACAATTGGCAGCAATTAGTATGAAATGAATACCTTCAAATTTAGAAAATAAGCTAACAATCATACTGCATATGCTGTAAATTTACCGTACAGATTATATAATTAATGTATACTTGTCAGACAAACGGATCTATACAAACATAGGGCTCTATTCAATCCGCATCGTGGAAGTTCAGTTTTTGAGCGTGATTGAAATTTAAAGGCAACGTTCCCGCTTTAGCGGCGACTGCATTCGCGGTAAACGCTGCATACTGTATGTCGGCTCAATAGGAAATTACCTTTACATTTCTATCGCAGAATCAACGCTTCAGCGATACAGAGTGAATAGAGAACAACATCTCTCAGACACCCTGCCACATATACAGTACAGATTGACATACAGAGTTTGAGAAATCTTTTGAGGAAACACTACAGCTGTAAACTTAAAGCACTTTGCTTTGTCATGATCAACATTGCTTCATTGGCAGTCAAGATCGTCTTTGTTATTTACAAAATACTGTCAATGCAAAATCACAGCCTCGCATACACTGTCTAAATATGACACGGTTTAGTAAGGAATTTTTGTTTAAAAGTAAACGTTTTAGTAATCTTATACTGATCATAGGCAGTTCAATGCAAGGGCCCCTGTGAATAATCTCACATGTAATCCAACCAAATAGCCTGATCCCTAAAGTACATTTGTTCACTTCTGCGATCTAAAACGACACATTACATAATCTGAAACTACTCTTCCCTCACTACTCCTAATACCTACATGATACATTCACTTCAGTGAGCTCTTTTAGTAGAATCTATAATAATATAGAAGAGTCTTATTACCAATTGATTCTGAAAAGCAAAGTGCATTGTAAGTATAGGAATGTTTGTCCACAATAAGCAGAAGGTTGTTTTATCTGTGATTCTCATAAGCGCTATGTTTTGATTCTGTTATGGTCCTAAATGACTCACAGCTGTATGTAGAAGCATTTAGTGTGACTGTTCACAACCAGTGATGGTCTCACACGTAGGACTCTTCAGCAAAGAGCAGTTGGTCAAAGTCGGGCTCCAGCATGGGATCACTACATCTCCTGAGGCGCTCCCTCTGCCCCTGAATCAGGGCTAGCGCCACCTGCTGACCACTTTGGGGATTGCTGTGCGTGTGAGGCGAGAAATAGTCCCTCACAGCCTTGGTG
Source organism: Oncorhynchus masou masou (assembly GCF_036934945.1). NCBI lineage: Eukaryota > Metazoa > Chordata > Actinopteri > Salmoniformes > Salmonidae > Oncorhynchus > Oncorhynchus masou. The sequence goes on along the minus strand of NC_088218.1, from coordinate 14,569,907 downwards.
GCAGAGGGAGACAGGCAAAACTTCGGAGCCCCGTTTTGGTCCGTGCAGGACACCTTTAACCCCAGGTCTTGGGACCCGTCCACTGACTTTGACCTCTGACCCAGTTTGGCCTCTCTGTGAAGCCTCTCCGGGTGTGAGGCCTTATCCAGAACCAGGGCTTCGCCTAGATGTGCTGCCCCAGGCTCGGAGCTCCGGCGCTGGGAACACCTGCCCCCGGAGAGACCCTCCATGCCTGGGGCTAGGGAGTGGGACTTCTGCCTGGCTAGGGACAAGCTTGGTCCACCCTGCCCAAAGAACACATGTTGGGGAGGGGTACGGCTGCCCTGATTTGTGACGTCATATCCTGTGTTGCTCGCTGCGCAGGCCTGGCTGTGTATCTCTCTCAGCTCTTTGACAGTGAGGGGTCTGTCTGTGGGTTGGGAGCAGGGAGAGCGGCAGGAGTGGAAATGCTCCTGGGACCTCTGGCGCGATGGTGGGCTCACCGAGCCTTGACTGGATCGTCGGTCCTTGGTCACCCTGCCGCGATTCTGCAACCCTCCTGCCTTTGGGGGGCAGCTGGCCAGACTGGACATGGGCGGGTTCTCAGACGACTGTTTCAGCCCTCCTTTATCCTGACATGACTTGCTAGTGGGGAGAGTCTTGTTAGTGGAATCCACCTACAGAGAGAGAAAGAGAGAAATTATGAGTCTGTGTGAGAAAGAGAGAAAGAGAGAGAGAGAGAGACACACATTCCATGAATGAACAGTACTAATAAACAACAACCACATGTAATGTAACTCACCACACCCCCCTCATCCTCCTGCTGCGACAGCGACAGTCTGCGGCCTCTCTTCAACCAGGTGTTGGGATGGAGCCCCTTGCAGCCCTTCAGTGTACCCCAGGAAGGGATCTCCTTCGGCGGGGAGATATTGGGACTGAGCCCCTGGCCTGGAGCCAGGGTGGGGATGGGTAGATTATGGGTTGAAGTAGGGGAAGGTATGGGGTTTAGAGGGACAGGAGGACCAGGGGAGGGAGTCAATCTTGCGGCGCTGGGTCCCACCCTGGGTTGCCAGAATGGAGCAGACTGGATGCTGGAGTGGGAGAGGAGGCTGTCCAGGGAGTCCACTGAGGAGCGTGTGGGGGAGGGGGGCGGCGAAGAGAGACTGGAGTAGCTCGCGTCCCGGCGTGGCGTCTGTGCACCTTGTGACCCCGAACCCTCACACACACCCTTACTGCCATTCCACTCCCCTGTGTGTGTGGGTCCGTGTGTCTGTGTCTGTCCATCCTTCCGTAAGCTGTGAAACATCTCCCCACCTCCAGCCAGGTCATCGATGCTACCTAGCCTGTCTGCGTTCCCTGCCAGTCGCGCCACGAAGCTGGCCACAGAGTACCCTATGGCCGGCTCTGAGCACCTCCTCCCCCCCCTCCGAGGAGCTGGGGGGCTGGGACTGGAGGAGGGGGGCACAGCTGGGCTGAGTTTCCTGGTCCTGCCTCGGGCTGGGGTTGAGGGCTGGAGGAGGTTGCCAGATCCAGGTTGTGTGATTGTATCACGGTGGTGGTGGTTGCCAGATTGGGGGTCTGTGGTGTCGGGATCTGTGGTGTCGGGGTCTGTGTCCAGTTCGGGCTGCTCCTGGTCGCAGTCACTCAGGGTGAGGACCGAGTCCAGGCTGCCCTGCAGGGGCTTGGCTCTCCAGCGCCGCCGTGAGGTGTGGAGGCATGGAGACTCACTGCTGTCATCATTCAGCATGTTCTCCAGGCTGTCATAAGACGAGTCGGTCAGGTGGAAGGAAGACACGTCTGTGGAGAGAATGAGAGAGAGAGATGGACATAGAGAAAGAGGAGAAAATTAGATGGTGTGTTCTTTTGAGCAGGGGAATCTTTGCATAAACAGAGATGTTAGTGTGTGTGTGTGTGTGTGTGTGTGTGTGAGATACCCGATTCGGCACGTTTCCGGGGTAGACCTCCAAACACGGAGGTGACATCCTCTCCCAGGACCTCCTGGCAGTGTTCTATCATATACCTCACCAGGTCACACACCTGGGGACAGGACAGGGGACAGGTCTTTAACCTGGAGGAACTACTACAGATACTGAGCTCTATGCATCTTTTTATTAGGCCTTGAGTTAAACAAACAACTAGCATTTAAGACACATTGTGTTTTTCTCATGAGAAATCAGTCTCCAAGATAGAGAAGTGGGTCTATTCTTAGGACAAAGGGCTTCACAGCTTTCTAACTGCATGAAACAGGAACGCAGGAGTGTGACGTGAATTTACCAGATAACCTTCTCAGAGAAAGAACAATCTATTCCGAGTGGGTTGGACATTCTGTTGATATGGTGATGAACTGACACAAATGCAGCACCAAAATGGCTCTGATGGTTACATTGATGTTGCTCTGTCTGTATTTTCAGTCTCAGCACACAAGATTTTTTTTATTTATTTTACCTTTATTTTACTAGGCAAGTCAGTTAAGAACAACTTCTTATTTACAATGACAGCCTAGTAACAGTGGGTTAACTGCCTGTTCAGGGGCAGAACGACAGATTTTGTACCTTGTCAGCTCGGGGATTTGAACTTGCAACCTTTCGGTTACTAGTCCAATGCTCTAACCACTAGGCTACACAGCTTCTCGGGGCTATTGAACTGGCTATGGAACACATGAACTTACTTGTAACCTAAGACTTTGTTGCATAATACATTTTTGCTATGTTAGCAGAGCCGTCAGACAAATCTGTTGGCCATAGAATTAGAATTAACTGCTACACTATTAGAGAAAAAACAACACCCATTGTGAGGGAAGGGGTAGAGTGTGTGTGCGTGTGTGTGTGTGCATCGCAAGACGAGTGTGAGAACAGTGCTGATCCTGCAGGCTGAAGGAAATGCGTTGCATATTTCCTAGCGAGCCCATTATGTTTCCAGCTACCTTCTCATTACTGCTGAGTTCCCAGCTACATGTTAACTGTTACTCTACTGTGGTTTTCCAGTGTTTGAGTGACCATTCACTAGGTTACAGGATAAAGGCTTAAGTGGAGCCTAGCCTAGATAAAAGGTTAGGGGTCAAGGGAAAGTGCTTATGTGCATTTCCCCTCACCTTCTTGGCGCCCTCCCCCTCCACCTCGGGGCTGCTGGGGCCCGGAGCCCAGAGCATGCTGGGAGCAATGCACACAGACAGGTTGAAGGCGTTCATCTGGTTGTCATGGGCGTTTTCCTGGATACCGTGCAGCACGGCAACAACGTGGCGTAGCAACAGGGCGTTCTCTTTGGGCAGTAGACCAATCAGCCTGCAGAGAAGGAGGGTCACAGATGGGTCAAAGGTTATTATTGGTTATCAAAATGTGTATTATTTACAGTATGAACGGAGTCTGGAGTTTTCCCTGACAGGAAAAACTCCAGACGCTGGTTTGTTTATTTATTTGGATCCCTATTAGCTTTTGTAGAAGCAGCAGCTACTCTTCCTGGGACTACAAAAAACACAACACATGACTAATAAAACACTGATAGACAAGGACAGTCACACAAATTTAAAATACAACAAAATACAAATACAACTTGATTTGTGTAGGTACAAGCTGCCCCTAATGACTGATACGTGGTCAGATGTTTATCATTAGCCTGATGGTTTTGATTAGGATTCAAGTAACGTGGTAATCTGATCCTAGATCTGTCTTAAAGGGCTACCTCTACCTCCATCTGAACATGGACTCTGCTTTCCAGCACAGAAATGAATGATAACAGTTCACACACTCTCTCTTTCTCTCTCTCTTTTCTCTCACGCGGCTCCCTTGTGACTGGGTGGAACGAATCGATAACAAATAGTTGAATGCCCAGGAGGAATATTCAGTTTGCCCAATATTTTCCTACTTTAAAAGCGGCCTACAATCGTGCTGAGGCTGTCCAGTCCTTCTCTTCAGTTCCCTAACCCTGTGCTCTGCCTGTTTAGAGAAGCTAGCTGAAAAGCTTTGTGAACCATTGAGATAAAACTCTCCATGATTAGAACACTGAGCTGAGGGAAGCAGTGGATCCTGGCACTCTTAAAACGCTAGAGGAGTTCCCCTTTCATAACTAAATCACCACGTTCATTACTCAGCCTAATACTGGCTGATTACGCCACTTATCAGAGTAGGCTACTGCTGATACAGGTGAGGATGGAAAGTGTCTGTCTACCTCGTTATATCCTGTGCTTGCTCCTCCTCCTCTGCCTCCTCCGATTCGGCTTCCTCCATCACATCCATCCACTGTTCATAGAGGTCGGAACACAGCAGACTGCCCGGAATGTTCCGCAGGAAGTCCTGAATGTCGAGACAGAGACCAGAGTCACTAGACTGACAATTTATAGTGGAAAAAATATACAACAGTAAAATGTCATTGAAGTTCATTTTGAGGTGAAGTTTTAGATGGACACCTTCATTTGTCGTCATAGACTTTTAGATGTAACTGTTAACGTCTTCAGACTCACTCAGTGGATCCCTACCAGATTATGAGCTACAGATTAAATTGGACATCCTTATCTCTATTTAGTTATCATTTTTGGCACAGCCTGTGCTGCATTGCTACGGGCTCGTATGTGTCACCTATAGAGATATGAGTCGATAATTGGATTGACGACAACACACCACAAGGGCACGGGTGTAATGTAACACTTGGCAAGCAAGGACAATGTCCTTCCCTGACATTAGTCATTCACAAGGCTTAAAGATCGACTTTGGGTACGAAAAAAAAGTCCAACTCCACCTCTTTCTCAATTCTCAAACAGAAAATGGAGTGTGCCTTTGGTGGTCCATCGACGTGTCATTCTGGTCATGCTCGCCACGACTGACGTAGCTAGTTCGTTAGCTAAATGTAGCCGCTGTAGCTAGCCAGTAACTCCCCCTGTATGTGTTGATGTCATTTCACAGGTCGGAAGCTCTAGAGATCGGTAAGAAATTGCACTTCTGCAGCCATTTTAAAGCATTAAATGACCTGGTATGATGGTGCATTGATCAGTTATATAGTTGAAGGCGGTTATTTGAGCGTTTTTTTGCCCAACCTCAACACTACAGCATCAATCTGACAGCCGCATGTTTCTTTATCTGCCACGGGCCTACAAGGTGACCAGATTTACTAAGCACAAAGGTTAAACCTGTTTTTCCTCAGGTGATGAAAGTACATTTGGTTCCACTTCACTTGAACCCTCCGTCTGCCATAAGGCCTACATAACACATCACAACATTGGTATAATTGATGTAATTCTGCCACAGACTTCAGAGTTGTCTAGCATGTTTTAGAGAGTGGACCTTAAACACAGCAGCGATGATGAAGACGTGCTCCCGTGACAGCGGGACATCCTGAGCCCCAGAGTCCAGTCTGTCCCTGAGTTCACGACACGCCCTCGCCCCCGCTGACCGTCGGAATATCCCCCGCGTGAATGGACCCTCGTTGTACAGAAACACCAGCATGTCCTAGAGACAGAGACAGACCGAGGTTGCAGATGTGAGTGATACATTTTCAACCGACTTCCTCAAATCACTGTGATGATGTCATTCGGAAGTCACTGTGACATCGTCGCCTCACTCACCATGACGGGCTTGGGCAGGGAGTTGTCCCAACAGATGGTGCTCAGCGATTGGCCAAACAGGTAGCCGGGGGCAGGGGAGGAGAGGTTTGTAGAGGAACTGTGGAGGTTAGGATTGGAGCCTTTCCAGAAAGCCCAGTTGATGAGAGAACGCCTTCGCTTGAAGGGCTTCTGAGCTGGGTCTACTGGAGAGAGATGTCAGGTCAGACAGGACGTGGTCACAACAGAGAGATCAAATCATTTGCCGTGCGACACAGGAGGAGAGAAAGGGAAGCAATAGAGTAACAAGAGAAAGCGTGACAGCAAAAACGAGCCAATCCTGGACCATCAGTAACAGACCATTAATAAACCTTTGACAGGTATTAGTACATTAAGCGCCTCCTCAGTCCTCACCAATCACAGGCGTTGTTGTTGTGGAGCTGCATCGGGTCTTTAGGATGAACTGGCACTGTTTGTCCACCTGTACCTGGTCGCGGTGCATCATCCTCTGTCTGTCTGGAGGTGGAACTGTGTCCCTGCGGCCCGGCTGGGCCAGGGGCTCCCGCATATGACTCATCTGGATACTGAAAGGGAACTCATGACCTGGGAGAGGGTTAGGGCGTAAAGGTCAGAGGTCAGGGGTTCCAGTAGGTTTTAGTTCCAGGCTAGCACTAACACACCTGACTCAACACCTAATTCAACTAACACACCAGGGAATCAACCAGTAGACAAGTCCTTAGTTAGAATCTCACCAATGAGAGGGTAAGGGGCGTTGTCCCTCTTGGAGCTTACCCACAGCTGGTAGTCCTTCACACAGCTCTATGGAACACAGACAAAGATATTCTAAGATCCAAGACAAACAAA
>NC_088218.1:14433534-14558534 GCF_036934945.1 Oncorhynchus masou masou | reverse complement strand
CAACACGTAAGGTGCAGATATCTAAAATGAGAGAGCAGCAGTGTGATTCACATCATTGAGCTATGTAGATATCAATAATAAGTGATATCTGTATGCAGTAGACTACACCACTGCCGTCATCCTTACCGCCAAGCGTTTATTCACGTTGGATGCCGACAACAGTCGCACCATTGGAAGACATAGATTGGACTGTAGCCTACAAAAACCTATTCCTATTCTTTTCATGTGATTCATCAAACACATGTGGTGCCATCCTAGTGGTCTCTGATTTACTGTCAGTCTCACTCAGGTGGAACAAACTTAGATTTGTGGCCTTTTTTTAAATACCAATTTGAGTGTCATTGAGAAAACAGAGAAGAGTCCAAGATTTGTTTTGCAAAAATCCTGAATTTAAAAGTAATCTACTTTTTCAAAAGTATCTGTAATCTGATTACAATATTTTTGCTGTTAACGGATTACAGTTACCGTTTTGTTATAATCCCTTACATGTAACGGATTACATGTAATCTGTTACTCCCAAACCCTGGTTACCAGAGTAGTTGGTTGTTATTAATACATGGTACATGGGCAACAATGTAAAGCATTGCCTGTTCTATCGCAAAGTAAACAGCTAAATAACATGTTATTCTGAACTGTACAGATAATGATTTGTGTCATGACTTTAGGCATAATCATGTTTCCTCAACAGACCAATTATTTATGTTAAGCCCATCAGGGTTATCTAGCCTGCTGGTCAGCAGCCAAATCTGCTGACCTAAACAGTTAGGACCTATCCTGTGATGACATCAGCTGTCACTACTGGTTATAAGGAAGGCATCTATACTACATTAGTAATGACAGTTATTATGACACAGTAATACACAGTGCATTGGAAAGTCATCAGAACCCTTGACCTTTTCCACATTATGTTACAGCCTTATTCTAAATTGATGAAATTATTTGTTCCCTCCTCATCTAAACACAATATCCCATAATGACAAAGAGAAAACAGGTTTTAGAATTTTTTGCAAAAACAGAAATACCTTATTTACTTAAGTATTCAGACCCTTTGATAGGAGACTCGAAATTGAGCTCAGATGCAGATCATTCATAAGATGTTTCTACAACTTGATTAGAGTCCAACTGTGGTAAATTCAATTGAATGGACATGATTTGGAAAGGCACACACCTGTTAATATAAGGTCCCACAAACCAAGCCATGAGGTCGAAGGAATTGTCCGTAGAGCTCCGAGACAGGATTGTGTCGAGGCTCAGATCTGGGGAAGGGTACCAAAACATTTCTGTAGCTTTGAAGGTCCCCAAGAACACAGTGGCCTCCATCATTCTTAAATGGAAGAAGTTGGGAACCATCAAGACTCATTCTAGAGCTGGCCGCCCCGCCAAACTGAGCAATCGGGGGAGAAGGGCCGTGGTCAGGGAGGTGACCAAAAACCTGATGGTCACTCTGACAGAGCTCCTCTGTGGAGATGGGAGAACCTTCCAGAAGGACAACTATCTCTGCAGCACTCCGCCAATCAGGCCTTTATGGTAGAGTAGCCAGACGGATGCCACTCCTCAGCAAAAGGCACATGACAGCCCACTTGGAGTTTGCCAAAAGGCACCTAAAGACACTCAGACCATGAGAAACAAGATTCTTTGGTCTAATGAAACCAATATTGAACTCTTTGGCCTGAATGCCAAGCGTCACGTCTGGAGGAAACCTGGCGCCATCCCTACCGTAAGGGTGGCAGAATCATGCTGTGGGGATGTGTTTCAGCAGCAGGGACTGGGAGACTAGTCAGGATCGAGGGAGAGATGAATGGAGTAAATACAGAATAGATCCTTGGTGAAAACCTGCTCCAAAGTGCTCAGGACTTCAGACTGGGCGAAGGTTCACATTCCAACAGCACAACGACCCTAAGCACACAGCCAAGACAACGCAAGAGTGGCTTCGGGACAAGTCTCTGAATGTCCTTGAGTGGCCAGCCAGAGTCCGGACTTGAACCCAATCTAGCATTTCTGGAGAGACCTGAAAATATCTGTGCAGCAACGCTCCCCATCCAACCTGACAGAGCTTGACAGGATCTCCAGAGAAGAATGGGAGAAAGTCCTCAAATACAGGTGTACCAAGCTTGTATTGTCATACCCAAGAAGACTGGAGGATGTAATCACTGCCAAAGTGGCTTGAATAAACTACTGAGTCAAGGGTCTGAATACTTCTGTAAAGGTCATATCTCCGGTTTATATTTTTTATACATTTGCAAACATTTCTAAAAACCTGTTTTTGGTTTGTCATTATGGGGAATTTTGTGTAGAGTGATGAGGGGGAAAAAACAAAACAATTTATTCAATTTTAGAATAAGGCTGTAACGTAACAAAACGTGGAAAAAGTCAAGGGGTCTGAATACTTTCTGAATGCACTGTAGGTCTTGTGACTGGACAGATAGTTTTAATAACTATAAATTACTGAAGCAGTCACTGTATTAATGGCAGGCTTGCGTATAGCTGCTATTTCCACACAAAGCAGAGCAGTGGGTAAAGCCTATTGCAAAGGGCTGCCAGTCCCCACGCAGCCAGACACTATAGTGGTGCCAGAGACTGGAATACCCAGCTACAGATCACCACAGGTTTTACACAAACACCACAACTACTGATTCAGAAGACTGCGGAGGGGGAATCTATACATTCCAACTGTTGAGCATTGTCCTATAATAACCTACAGTTCGCTATATGATAAAAGCCTAAGGTTTCAAACGAAGGTGTCATATTTGATATACTGCATAAGATCTATGGTTTCAGAGCATTGCAACGCTTTTGAAATGTCACCAATTCACATATACGCATGGATATGCAACAAGTAGTGCTGTTTTCAGAAAATAACTGAGTTGCATGGGCCTAATTCCTGGATCTGTCTATGGATATTCAGATTAGTATCTACAACCGGGGTTCGGTTTAACGGCGATTTACTCCCTCCTCTTGCGAACACCGAGTCCGAACATAGCACCGGCAATCCCCGTGTGAGTCAGTGCGCTACGGGGCACAGAGCGCGCAACAACACAATTGCAATAAGCTACTTTACCAAAAAAAGTATTTTCACTGTTTTGAAACGCATAACAAATCACACACATGATGAGTGCGTAAAAACACATGATTTGGCCTATCACGTTAATTTACCCTCTTGTGTTCATGTTGCGTGCTGGTCTTGGACTCGCCGGTGAGTGACGTCCTGCGGCTCAGCTCGTTCTGTTGCTGTGGTGACATGGTTTCCATCCAGGTGGAGTTCCGCGGGACAAGGGGAGCTGCAACCGCGCTCTACTGTCCCAAAGCTATCCAAAGACGAAGTAAAGAAAGAAACTCCATAAAAGTCCTTATTCGTTAGAAGCATTCCACCCATGCGTCGCTGTGCATGTGCGAAAGAAAGGTAAATTCTCCTGTCGACACCTTGCAGTCCAACCAAAGTCGTATAAACTACGCACAGGAACTGTATACGGTATTATGCCCGTCGTGGTTGAAAATGAGAGTTCAGTTGCCTGGTGTTGAAAACGAACTGTCTAAGCCATGCACATCTTCACAATTTATAGGTCCTCTAAGCACGCACCTCACTCAGGCTCTCCACACACTGAAACAAATTGGCTGTGTCAATTCTTTACACACGAGCTCGTGAGCCCTGTGGAGTCGGCGCCTCGGTGGCCCCTGGGTCCTACTGCAGACCGCGTCTGGTAGAGAAGAGTTATTTTTAAGAAAAATATCTCAGGGAAAATGGACAAGGTAACATTTCAATGAGAGTGGGACTATGTTACAAGCTTGATAAAAAAAATCGTATGTGCTTGTTATATTCCTCCAAGACTTGAGGTGAGCTTTGAAGTTTAGACTTGTTAGACTTGAAAAACGCTATTCTTATTATCATGATCAGCAGGAATTAGACATGATAGACATTCATTAACAGGTGGTCAGTGTAATAGACAAGAGGGCGCTGTGCCCACTGTCATAATAAGAGTAGGAGATAAGAAATGGGACCCAAAACTTTGTAGAACTTGGAACTCGGTTTCAAAAAAAGAAAGAATGTAATAAAATCCATTTTACTGCAGCATCAGACAGAAGTGGAGCACAAACTGGGCTAAAGTGAGAAGAACCAGGGCAGTGTGTGCTCCCCAAACCAATCACAATCATAGCCCCATTTAAAGTGGTTCAGAAAATCAGATGATTAGATGAATGAGGGTGATAATGAAATGCCTTGGGCTGTTGGGCAGACAGAACATTGAGAAAGTACAACATACCCTCATTATTGTCTCTCTGAAACTTCAACTTTCTCCTTTAATCTTGAGGGCCGGTTTCCTGGAACCTAATTAGTCCTCATTAAAAATACGTTTGAAATTGAAAAGAGAAAAAGTAACATCCCTCCTAACTTCTCTTGACATCCCCTATTTTTCAGGCACACACAGACACATTATGTTATTTCATTAGATAGAGGATTTGAGTGGCTTTTCGCCTGTGCTCTGTAGGGTTCCATTAGAAAGGAACGTCTGGTCTCCCTGCACAGCCAAAACATGTGGCGAAGAGCCCTCAGAGCCTCCAACTACAATCACTAACACTACATTCCTATATTTCTCTCCCACTCTGCCTATCCCTCTCTCCCTCAACTCCCCACACTCTTTCTGTTCATGCCTCTTTCCCTTCTGCAAACAGCCCTTTACTTCCCCATCCGTCCCTCCACCTCTTTCTGTGTTTCTCTTCCTTCATCTCCTCCTCCCTCTCTCCATGTTCATCCCAGCACAGCATTTCTCCCTCCAGTGGTTGGCCCGACCCTCGTCCCATCGATTTAATCAGCTTCCCGAATGAGCCAATGTTCCAGACAGAAAAAGGCAGAGAGGTGTGTGTCTGTTCGCTATGCAAGGTCCTGAGGACATCACCTCTCCTCTTCACCTGCAGCAACTAGCAACACAGGGTCACGTAAAACATGGCTGAAAACTGAGAACTACAATTGACTGAATATTACAAATGCAAAAAGTTGGCGCCATCCAATTACATTAAGTACTATATTCTCATTGTCATATTCGCTCTTCCAAACCAATGTAACAAACATGGTTAGAATACATCTACAGTTACTCCTATCACTGGATGTGCCTTCCTGCCCTCCGTAGCCTGTATGAGCTGCAGACGTCAGAGGCAGGAGATGTTTATTGCCAATAAATGAGAGACTGATGTGTGAGATAAATATTTATGAAGTGTGTAGATTCCCTCCCTTCAGTCCAACAGTAGACAAACTCTCTCTCTCTCTCTCTCTCTCTCTCTCTCTCTCTCTCTCTCTCTCTCTCTCTCTCTCTCTCTCTCTCTCTCTCTCTCTCTCTCTCTCTCTCACACACACACACACACACACACATCTGTTTCTGGAAAGATTCCTCTGCTGTGTCAGCGCTGTAAAGGCAATACATTGTCTGTACAGATAATATACAGAGTGAAGTTGTTTGGACTTGGGGACTGGGCCAGAGATGTGAGCTGAATGACTTCGGTTTGAGCTCTGTTCTGGTTCTGGTTTAGAGTGGGTTCATAGAGATGTGATCAGATACGATCACATACAGTCTGTCCTTTGGTATCCACTCTGTTTGTCCCGTGGCAGCGATCGCCATCCTGATAGCCATAATCTAGTGGCTCACGTCTCTCTTTATAGCTGCCCAAGAATGGCCTGAAAAAGCTGTGGATACCCTCCATCATAGTCAGAGGACCCTGAACCGACCAATTGACCATTGTTCTACTGACAGTATTCCTCAATTGCCATTGATGCTGAAAGACTGTCAGATAAAACTGAGACATTGAATTGTCATCAGGATCGTGTTTCAATACATCCACAAAGGTTCATTCTCATCAGGACTAAGACTTTTTATGGCAACTTTTGATTACGTTTGTTGTATGCAACAATTGTAGTACTTTTTTCTGTAGTGTTTCAGATAGGTCTACATGTTATTCCTTTGTAATGTGTATCACGTCTGCTAGCTATATTTGTATGATCACCCTCCTAGTGATCATATCTAGGGTCTATTGTTTTCTGCTAGCAGGCCTATGTCATCTATTACAGTCTCTGGCCCCTTTGAAAACTAGATGATAGACCTCAGGGAATTTTTCTCCTACATATTTCCACTCTGAAAACTAGTAATAAAAGAGTCCTATACCCTCCAGCACCTCTCTCTGTTTTCTTGACCCATTTCTCTCTGAAATTAATCTGACATTTCCACCATTGGCACACGAACAATGCCGGCTTACATAAATCTAATTTAAAACAATGTTTCTGGCCACAACGTTCAGAGGCCTTCCTTTCCGTTGGACTTCATTTCGGTTGGCCTTCCTTTCAGACACCTTCATTTAGTTTGTACTGGTGGGAGCCTGAGGAGCGATTATCACAGCCTATGATAACAAACACAGACCCAGATCTGCCCTGGAAACACAGGGAACAGAGGAAACTACCGGTCCTGACAAAAGTCACCCAGACAAATGTTAAGCGGCAAGTACTAGTTCAAATTCATTTCTTATTGATTGATAAATGACTGGAGATTATTAGGAGGCATTGACCAAATAGGGCCAAATCAAACCACCCCACAGCTGGTCGAGGATTAGTTTAGAAGTGGGACTACCCATTTGTTATCCTCAGAAATATTTTCATTATATTTCATGATTCGTCAACTTTGTGGTTGATTCTTTATTGTTTTTGTAAGACGGGCGGGCGGCAGCGACACTGTCCCCCTAATCCTACAGGCAAATATTTGGGTACATTTTTGTGGATCTAGTAATATCTATCCGAATAAATCGCTACAACATTCTTTTGCCAAGTGTTGAGACAGTCGTCTTGGTGTCAGGTCAGCAGCAGTTCAAGTTTGCCATTGTAGTGGAATTACTGACAGTCACTACCACAGGAGGAATAACCACAACCCCAAAATGTGTTGCGAGCCCTGCAAGTAGAGAGCAGTATGCACAGGCAAAAAGTATCATTGTAGCTATCCTGCTATCATCTACCTGACTTTTTACTCCAGTTACTTTAGTCAACGGAGAACCCTTCTCTCACAAAACAACGACCTGCAGAAGAATTGCAAAGGAGTGGAAAAAGGAGAAGTCAAAGGAGTGGAAAAGGGGAGGGGTCAGACTTATGACTACTGAGATGTACCCAAACACTCAGTTAAAGCTGGGCCTGATTCTCACAACAATGTTCTTCAGGGCCCTCTGGGGTCAGGCTCGGGGATGGGGGAAGGAGACACAGTTGTGGAGGGCGTGGTCAGGTCAGTTGGAATGTTGAGGATTCTCCATGACGCTGGTGTTCCTTAGGAATGTGGCCTGTCAAATATCACACTGACATTTAAACACTCACAGTTTTCACAGGAAGCCACTGTCAGTATAAGGTAATGGTTCCCAAAGTCCTTTACAGCCTGACCTTTACCCAACAAAGGTCTTTGTGACCCAATAATTAAACAAAGGCACAGATTTACTTTCAGCCATGTCCTACGAGACACCAGTCAGGAGGTAAAATTGACACAGGGCCTGTATGGACAAAGCGTCTGAGAGTTTAGGAATGCTGTTCCAGGATAGGGTTGGGGGTAAGAGGCAAGGAATAGAGCTAATAGAGGATGTATTAAACCTTCCTGATATGAACCAGCACAAAAATCATGTTCAACAGTGAAAAATAAGGTTTCACAATGACATCCATTGAAAAAAACAACTTTATTAAAACAAAGTTTATTTGCTGTATTGAGTCAATACAGATGTGATGGGCTACTTCAATATTCTAACATGCAGCCATCAGTACAGATAGAAGATATCCTGTATGTCATTGTTAAACAATTGAATAATAACTCCTGTTGTTTAGAAATCCAAGTGTGTGCTCTGTGCTAGATACAGTGGTGAGGACTTCCTGAAGCCAGCAGTGTCCTGGGGGGTAGGTCCCTGAAAGTGAGAGCTAGATTCAACTTAAAAAGCTGACACTGAGTGATGCTTCCCCCTCCATACACACAACTCAATTTGCTTTTTTGTCTAGTGCCAGAAAATAGAACATTAATTTAAAGTTGGATGTAACAAGAAATCCACAATGATAAAGTATAATTTGTTGTTCTCACTTGAGATTCACTTGCTGCACTCATTGCAGTGATATTATGTATCCCTTTTGTTTGAGTGTTCATATGCAACTTCAAGCTTCCTTTATAACTAAAGCATTTGTCACATTCTTTGCAAGGATGAAGTTTCTCCCCTGTGTGAACGCTCTGATGATGTCTTAAATGGCTTAATTCCATGTAACTTTTCCTGCAATCAGGACAGCTGTATGGTCTCTGTCCTCTATGAACTCTCATATGCAATGTCAATTCTATTTTCTGGTTGAAAGCTTTGACACTGTCTTCACACTGAAAAGATCTCTCCCCTGTGTGTATCCTTGTATGTCTGTCCAAGTCACCTTTCTGGATGAAGCTTTTGCCACATTGTTTGCACAGATAAGATTTCTCTCCTGTGTGTATCCTTGAATGGATGGTCAAGTGTCCCTTACGTGTGAAGCTGTTGCCACATTGTTTACACTGATATAGTTTCTCCACTGCAGCAGAGCAGTCTGGATGAACTGAGTGGGGCTGATCACTGGTTGGTTGTGGTACTCTGTAGTTCTCTCCATCAGGATCTGTTTTGATCTCTTCAGTTATGATGATAGGTAGAGCGCTCCTCTCTCCATCATCCACAGTTTGGTTTTGGTAAAGATGTGAGGGCTGAGGTGGGTCCTCCTGACTGAATCTGAGCTCCTATTGTTCCTCTTTAATCTGTGTGGGTACTGGGTCCTCCTGCCCCAGACTGGGGCTCCACTCCTGCTCACAGTTCTGCTGCTCAGGGGGAACGGCTGGAGTGAGTTGCTGGAAGTCTGGAGGGAAACATATATATTCAATCAATATTTTGAATGACTAAAAATAGTGATTTTGTTTGAAGGCCTCTTTGTGCTTAAAAACAAGATGATTTGTTGAATGGTCTTCTACACTAGCTACAGCAAGAGAGCAATGTTGGCCAACTAAAGTTATGTTCAGGGTGCGCTATCCCAATATTAGACTTGTCATTCATTATTTCATGAATTAGTGACGAGGTCTTTGGGCATTTCATAGTGACATTCGAGATAACTCATGGTCCAATGACCACTAGCAGCATGTGTCCCAAGTCCAAAGCTACAGTGCCTTCAGAAAGTATTCGCACTCCTTGACAGATTTTGTTGTGTTACAGCCTGAATTTATAATAGATTAAATTGAGATTGTGTCATTGGTCTACACAATGCCCATAATGTCAAAGTGGAATTATGTTTTGAGAAAAATGTACAACCTAAATAAAAATGAAAAACTGAAATGTTTTGAGTCAATTAGTATTCAACCTCTTTGTTACGGCAAGGCTAAATAAGTTCAAGAGTGAAATTTGCTAAACTGTTATATGGAATTGTTTTAAGATGGTCAAACTATATGGATCATTTAGCGATTTGATTTTTAATTTTAGAACCGCTTTAGGTATCAAAAAAATATATACAATTATTTGATAAAATATTGATTTTGGCCTTTACTACTAAAGCCCATTGAAACGTATTGAATAACAGAAATTGCAGAAACAGAATCGCCGTTTGCGTCGCTGACCAATGAACAAAGAACTATTAAATCCAGTTTTTATATGCTACTTCCCTCCCCAAATCAAAATCTAATATGGACGCCAATGTTTTTCGCTTTGTCATTATGGGGTATTGTGTGTAGATCGATGAGGACTAAGAATAATGTTAGAATAAGGCAAAAACATAACAACATGTGGAAAACGTCAAGGGGTCTGAATACTTCCAGAATGCACTGTAAATGTGTTTAGCTAATCGGGACTAGAGTGTAGATAGCTTCAGACGAGGGACAAATGGCTCTAATCGGGACTAGGATGTCGATAGCTTCAGACTCGGGACACGTGGGTCTACTACAGGTACAGTCATTGGACCATGAGTTATCTAATGCAGTAGTTATGGAATACCCTCCAGACCTCAACCAGCATATCCAACCCACTTGTTTACAGCTGCAGTAGGGTTGGACAGGCTTCCTACGGAGCCGGCGCGAGATATGTCTCGAAAAATGTACTCCGAATTGTCATCCCTCCACCCGGTCTTCATCTATGTAGGAAAACTGTCAGACCCTAGTGCAGCTGTAAGCAAACAGGTTGCAACTGCTGGCAATTTAAACCTCGTTTTATTAGTTAATTAAATAATTGATCAAATGTATAATATTGGGCTGAGAGTGCGCATATCACAACGTGCCACCTGAACTATCTAGTCTAATGACGTTAAATATACAAATCTCGTATCACAACTGTAGCTCGCTATACACACCAACTCTGTGTAACTTTATCTCTGGTTTGATAATCATGGCCAACAGCCTCCGTAGACCCTCGTTCTCCTCTGCTGAACAGCAGATTAGTTCCTGAAACTCTGCTACGGTCTTCTCTACGGCCCCGAATATCTCCACAGCAGCCGCCAACAAACGCTCGGCGACGAACACATTTAACAACTGTAGTTTTGACATATTGACGATCAAAGACATTTTGAAACTTCTGTCTGATTTGGCCTAGCAGATCTAATCTAGAACATATGTAAACAACAATGGACGGTGTGCTATTTACAAAACGCGATCGGTGAAAAACAGACTGCACTACAATAGCGCCACCTGCTGTCTTGGAGCATTTAATGGAAAACCAGTTACGAGATCCTACCCCCAACCACAAATTGAGCTAAAATATCTTCTTTTTCGTCTCTATCAGACTACTCTGAATTGCTAGTTTAGATTTCTAACTGTTGTCAGTCAGTATATTCTGTAATAACGAGAGGTTTTTTTTCATGCCTTTGCATTGTCTCTTAGTGCCTTCTATTTAAACCATCATGTCCAAGGAGACACCAGTTGGGAGGTCAAAGTTGACCCTAACCAGTAACACAGGGTTAGGGCCAGGGGTTGTATTCACAAAGGTCCCAATTCTGGGGGTTAGAAATACAGGGCTTGAAAACAAAAGTGTCAATGTATGTCAATGACTAGAATGACCTCTTAAATCCGCAAATCTGGATCCCTGCACAGTCTCATTGAAGATCTTGGCCCATTTTCTATCCTCTTTGGACTTAAACCCAATTATGATAAGTGTACCTTATGTTAAAATACACATTTTTACATTACCTTGTAGTTTACCTATAAAATGGCCTGTTGGTGAAGTAGACATACTTGATATTCATATCCTTAAAGATATCAATTCATTTACCACAATAAAGTTTAATTGAAAGTTAGCAAAAATAGACAATATTCTGCAACCATGGAGAGGTATACCTGTATATTTATGGACAAATCACATTGATTAACTCAAGTCCAATCTCCATTTTACGGACTAATTTATGGCGCAGCCTACTCCAGATGACATGTTGTTTTTAAATCATATGAGCCAAAAATATTGCTAATTAAAGGTGCCTATTTATATAATGAACATGAGTTTGGGTGACTGAAATAATGAAACATGGCCGCTGGAAGATTCTGCATTTCTCCCAGCTCTGCTGTCCAATATTTTGCTCCTCTCCGCTCATACAGGAGTAATAAAGGCCTAGTGCACTAATTTGGTGAAACAAAACAAATGCTGTATACATTTTTTTATATTAATAATCTTTAAAATTGTGACTGTCAGAGGGTGCTGCAGCACCTACAGCACCGCTACTCTCACGAAAAGCTTCACTCATACGTAAATTATACTTAAACCCAAACTTTTTCTACAGTAGATTATTTTTTTTACCTTCATTTTACTAGGCAAGTCAGTTGAGAACAAATTCTTATTTTCAATGACGGCCTAGGAACAGTGGGTTAACTGCCTGTTCAGGGGCAGAACAACAGATTTTGTACCTTGTCAGCTCAGGGATTTGAACTTGCAACCTTTCGGTTACTAGTCCAATGCTCTAACCACTAGGCTACGCTGCCGTAAGAAAAGCTCAACCTTTGTTCAAAATTACCTTTTTGCGTTTATACAGATTACAACTTCTCATTTTCGATTAATTGAAAAGGAAACTTTGTTCAAAGTATCGCCCTTTCAGTTAAATGCAACTAAATGTAATCTACATAATCCCCAAAAGTAATTATTTATCATGAGAGGGCCACAGACTATAAATAGTCATCCTGCATACTCCAAGAAAGGTTCAATCTCCCCATTCTGGTAAAAATAGTTATATATTTCTGAGGTGTAGTCACTTTTAAGGACACAAGCTCATGTAAAGAGTACAAATATGATACAAATATGACATATTTGATATGATGCATTTCCTATTCAAAAAAACGTTATGAATAAGGCTCGAGATGACTTACAGTGTGCTTTCTAAATATAGTATAATCAAACTATAAGATTTCACCTTCGTTCCAACTGTAAAATACATATCTGTGTGTCTAGTGTTAGAGAAAATATGTATATTTTCTAAAGGTTTCTCTTGATCAAAACGTTTGCCCTCATCGCTGTGAACGGCACACAGAGCTATAGCTTGGCTTCCTGAACTAGTTAGGAGCTTGCCTATCATTTCCTATGAATCTTGTCAGAAATGTTTGTTTGTCATAGACTATGTTTAAAATATATGAATAATTTTAGATCAATGGCTATAAATCGATCTCTGAATGTGCTACAGTGATACAGACATACAGTGCTACAATGATACAGTGATGAGCCACCCCTGTAATGATTGCAGGCATGTGCTTTGTCAGTGGATGTGGTGTAGGGTTCAGCCAGGAGTTGATGGACAGTCAGCTGTGAAAATGATATGGTAGGAGGGACATTCCAGCTTCAAGGAGTTTCCATGCTCACATCCTACGTCACACAGGCTCAGACAATATAACTCCACCATTCCTATTCATCCTGTGTCCGTGGGAACCAGGGCTATCGCTCATTGCAAGCCATTTCAATCTACAGTGTCCACAGATGGATTTGTAAGTGAAAATGTTGGTCGGAACCAGTACCAGAACCACGCAGGTCCCCTAAACAGGGGTCTTTACATCCCTTGAGGTTTTAAACAAGTTATACACAGCTGGTTACAATGTCAGTTTTATCCTCCAGAAAAGATAGAACAAATATTACGACAAATATTATGGTTAAACTCAAATATACTGATTGATAAAAATGTAAAAAATCTTTATTGAACTTTTTTTTCTTGTTTTATATTTATTCAGGATATTATGAATAGGAATGGTGGAGTTATGTCACACATGCAAATATAAAAAAAAAGATGGGAATGTTTGCTTCATCCAAAGTTACAATCGACTGATTGTAGCATTACTGCAAAAATGGAGGAGGTGTCACGTTCTGACCTAGTTCTTTTATTTTGTCTTTGTTTTAGTATGGTCAGGATGTGAGTTGGGTGGGTTGTCTATGTTAGCTTTTCTATGATTTGCTATTTCTATGTTTGGCCTGGTATGGTTCTCAATCATTTACATTTACATTTAAGTAATTTAGCAGACGCTCTTATCCAGAGCGACTTACAAATTGGTGACCTTCTGACATCCAGTGGAACAGCCACTTTACAATAGTGCATCTAAATCATTTAAGGGGGGGGGGAGAAGGATTACTTTATCCTATCCTAGGTATTCCTTGAAGAGGTGGGGTTTCAGGTGTCTCCGGAAGGTGGTGATTGACTCCGCTGTCCTGGCGTCGTGAGGGAGTTTGTTCCACCATTGGGGGCCAGAGCAGCGAACAGTTTTGACTGGGCTGAGCGGGAACTGTGGTAGGGAGGCTAGCAGGCCAGAGGTGGATGAACGCAGTGCCCTTGTTTGGGTGTAGGGCCTGATCAGAGCCGAGGCAAGCACCATGGTCTTGTAGCGGATGCGAGCTTCAACTGGAAGTCAGAGGCAGCTTTCAATCGTAGTCCCTGATTGAGAACCATATTTAGGTAGCCTGTTTTCTATTGTGTTTCGTGCGTGATTATTTTCCATGTTAGTACCACACGGGACTGTTTTGTTTGTTTCACGGTGTTATTTTGTATGTTGTAGTGTTCAGTTTGACTTATTAAAATGGACAATTACCATGCTGCAAATTGTCCGATCTCTCTTACTCCTCTTACTCCTCGTCAAAAGAAGAGGACAATCGTTACAGGAGGCATGTGGAACGGGGAGAAAGTAGGGAACATGTTTGTCAGCAATATCTTAAAGACCAAAATTTGGTGAAAAAGATTGGCATAAATAGACTAAATTTACCAGTTTCATTTGAAGACAAAAATGTTGACAGCTGCGCAATACAGATCGCAAAATAGCTGCGAAGAGATTGTCTATGTACTGATTCCATGGCACATCAGTGGCGGTTCGAGCTTGTATGGCTCCCTGGGCGAACCCCCCCTTCAGCCCCCCCTCCCCCAAAAACAAAAAAAGCACCATTCTGCACTAACTGTCATTTTTATTCAGACATTTGGAACAACACAAATAAATAATATTTAGTATAGTTTTATCTATAAAGGATAACTTTTTAAATGTTTCTTATTTTTGAAATTCAATGAAGAGGAGGGTCCTCCCCTTCCTCCTCTGAGAAGCCCCCATTGATTTTTCTGGTATCGCCCCAATGTAGCTTGTTTCTGGTCACATGCTCAGGAATGTCTGAACAATTAACATCCATTTAAAATTAATCTTACAAATAGCAATGTTGGGTGATTTGGAATGACATAGTCAATCAATCAACAACAACATAACACTCACAGGAAAGGTCTTAATCTTTAGCTCACAATCTGTGTATACTATGCAAAATTAATGTAAAACATCACAGCACAGTTGAAAAACGGTACTTGGAAATCAAAAGAGGGTGGTCTATGGAGATAAGTGGGATGGACTGAGAGTACAGCTCTCAGTCCATGATCTGTAATGGTTATTACTGAAAACACTATGTCATGTAAATTCTTACATAGGGACACCCGAAGTCAATCTCAAATGAATCATTGTTTATTGTCAGTGCACTGGAGAGGTTCCAACAAACTTAATGAACCATAGTGAACGTCTGTCAGAAGCTCTAACGGGGCAGTCCCGTTTAGTTCCCTTATAGACTGGTTACAGGCACGTTATATAGGCATAGTTCATAGGGTTGGTTCTGGCATGTGTTTGGCACTGTCTCGTATCTTATAATAATAATACCTTTATTTTACTAGGCAAGTCAGTTAAGAACAAATTCTTATTTTCAATGACGGCCTAGGAACGCTCTAACCACTAGGCTACCCTGCCGCCCCATCTTAACTAGTCAAAAGGGGGAGGTCATAACGCCCCCTTTAGCCTTACCAAGCACAGGCAGGAAGCAAGGATTGTTTATGACACCAAAGACAAGATGCACAAAGTAAGATTTCTACATAACTACATAATGTGTACCGGAAATGTCTGATTACTATTTATTTAAAATGTAATGTGTGTACACTACCGGTCAAAGGTTTCAGAACACCTACTCATTCAAGGGTTTTTCTTTATTTGGACTATTTTCTACATTGTAGAACAATAGTGAAGACATCAAAAACATGAAATAACACATATGGAATTATGTAGTAACCAAAAAAGTATTAAACAAATCAAAATATATTTTATATTTGAGATTCTTCAAATAGCCACCCTTTGCCTTGATTACAGCTTTGTGCACTCTTGGAAAACTTTCAAACTAAAGGACCATTCTTGGCAGTGAAAAAACACATTTGAATAAATGTAGATTTTGACACTCTTTTGTAGGTGTCTTAACCAGCCATAAAATAACACAATATGTCACAACAGGTGTAAATATGGGCCATGGCAGTGTTATGACTATATTATGGACATGTTATGACAAGTTATGTCAGCTGTTATGACATATTCTGACATGAATATGACCGTGTCATAATGCATTAAGATGCTAGGTGTCTAGTAAAGTGTTACCAAAAAAATGGATGCAGGCTAATTCAATCTTTATGGAGCTGGGGCACAGACTGAGCCGTAACAGTTTGAACTAAACCCATGGCGCAATATTTAGAATGTTGTCGACAGACTAGAATACATCGAGAGAACGGGTTTAGAAAATAGGGATATGGATTTAAAAAATATATATATTTAGATGGCTTTCTTTCATTTATCCCAATTTTCTGAACTGTTTCTGAACTCATTCTCTCAATGTATTCTAGTCTGTCGACTAAATTTGAATTGAAGGGACACTGTATTTAAAGGGATCACGGCTTAAGATAAATGACCTGAAAACCTTGTTGAATTAAAACTCAATGAGAACATCTGTTGGCCAGCGGTTTTCAGTTGTTGAATTACATTTATTCAGAGCACACAAAAGAATCACGCCTGCAAAGCCCATTATGCACCTTCATATGGTAAGTCTGAATACCAACTACTGAGAAGGGTGTAAAAAAGGCATCGTTTTCTAAATCGGATCCAAAGCGTCTGAGTGGGAGTACTGATCTAGTTTTGCTTCTTCAATTATAATGAATGTATAGGGGCAATGGGGCAATCTGATCCTAGATCAGCACTCATTTGAGATGCTTTATGTAAATTATAATGAATGGGCAGGGGCGAACTGATCCTAGATCGGCCCTCATCTCAGACGCTTTATGAAAACGGTTCAGGATATAGGGTTGGGGATAACATGGTTGATGATATTACTAGATATTATCTAGCATGTCCTGCGTTGCATATAATCTGACTAAGCATACAAGCATACAAGTATCTAAGTATCTGACTGAGCGGTGGTAGGCAGAAGAAGGCGCGTAAACATTCATTCAAACAGCACTTTCGTGCGTTTTGCTAGCAGCTCTTTGTTGTGCATCAAGCATTGTGCTGTTTATGACTTCAAGCCTATCAACTCCCGAGATGAGGCTGGTGTAACCGAAGTGAAATGGCTAGCTAGTTAGCGCGCGCTAATAGCGTTTCAAACGTCACTCGCTCTGAGCTTTCTACCCTTGCTCTGCATGGGTAACGCTGCTTCGATGGTGGCTGTTGTCGTTGTGTTGCTGGTTCGAGCCCAGGGAAGAGCAAGGAGAGGGACGGAAGCTATACTGTTACACTGGCAATACTAAAGTGCCTATAAGAACATCCAATAGTCAAAGGTTAATGAAATACAAATGGTATAGAGGGAAATAGTCCTATAATTCCTATAATAACTACAACCTAAAACTTCTTACCTGGGAATATTGAAGACTCATGCTAAAAGGAACCACCAGCTTTCATATGTTCTCATGTTCTGAGCAAGGAACTGAAACATTAGCTTTCTTACATGGCACATATTGCACTTTTACTTTCTTCTCCAACACTTGTTTTTGCATTATTTAAACCAAATTGAACATGTTTAATTATTTACTTGAGGCTAAATTGATTTTATTGATGTATTATATTAAGTTAAAATAAGTCTTCATTCAGTATTGTTGTAATTGTCATTATTACAAATCAATAAAAAAAAATAAAAAAAATTGCCTGATTAATCGGTATCGGCTTTTTTGGTCCTCCAATAATCAGTATCGGCGTTTAAAAATCATAATCGGTCGACCTCCAGTTGGTACAGATACAAGATATTTGGGCCACTATCTTCTATGTCATTGTTAAACAATTGAATAAGAACTCCTATTGTTTAGAAATCCAAATGTGCGCTCTGTGCTAGATACAGTGGTGAGGGCTTCCTTTTTCTTTAGTTGTAGACAAAGAAAGGAAAATTGTTTCTTTATTTGTAATTAATTTCATTTTTTAAATCTTTGCACAAAACAACCAAAGCATTAAAAACAAAAAACACAAATACATAGACATTTTTCCTCAAATGATATGGTGAGGGCTTCCTGAAGCCAGCAGTGTCCTCCTTCACTTTTTACACATTGTTACATTGCAGACTTATTCTAAAATTGATTAAATAATAAAAAATTCTCAGCAATCTACACACAATACCCCATAATGACAAAGCAAAAACAGTATAGAAAATGTTTGCAAATGTATTAAAAATAGCACAAGTATTCAGACCCTTTGCTATGAGACTGGGAATTGATATCAGGTGCATCCTGTTTCCAATGATCATCCTTGATGTTTCTACAACTTCTACAATTCAATTGATAGGACATGATTTGGAAAGGTACACACATGTCTATATAAGGTCCCACAGTTGACAGTGCATGTCAAAGCAAAAACCAAGCCATGAGGTTGAAGGAATTGTCTGTAGAGCTCTGACAGGATTGTGTCAAAGCACAGATCTGGGGATGGGTAGCAAAACATTTCTGCTCCATTGAAGGTCCTCAACAACACAGTGGCCTCCAGCATTCTTAAATGGAAGAAGTTTGGAACCACCAAAACTCTTCCGAGAGCTGGCTACCCAGCCAAACTGAACAATCGGGGGAGGAGACCAAGAACCTGATGGTCACTCTGACAGAGCTCCAGAGTCACTCTGTGGAGATGGGAGAACCTTCCAGAAGGACAAACATCTCTGCAGCACTCCACCAATCAGGCTTTTATGGTAGAGTGGCCAGACGGATGCGACGCCTCAGCAAAAGGCACATGACAGCCCGCTTGGAGTTTGCCAAAAGGCACCAAAAAGACTCTCAGACCATGAGAAACAAGATTCTCTGGTCTGATGAAACCAAGATTGAAATCTTTGACCTGAATGCCAAGCGTCACATCTGGAGGAAACCTGGCACCATCCCTACGGTGTAGCATGGTGGTGGCAGAATAATGCTGTGGGGATGTTTTTCAGTTGCAGGGACCGGGAGACTAGTCAGGATCGAGGCAAAGCTGAATGGAGCAAAGCACAGAGATCCATTTGCTAAAATTTCTAAAAAAAATGTTTTTGCTTTGTCATTATGGGGTATTGTGTGTAGATTGATGAGAGAAAAAAAACTATTTAATCAATTTTAGAATAAGGCTGTAACATAACAAAATGGATAAAGTCAAGGGGTCTGAATACTTTCCGAATGCACTGTAGGTCTCTGAAATTGAGAGCTAGTTTCAGCTAAGAAGCCTAATACTGACTGATTTTCACAACTCAATTTGTTTTGTCGTCAAGTGCCAGAAAACAGAACATAACATTAATTTACAAGTTGGATGTGAGAAGTAATCCACAATGACAAAGTATCATTTGTTGTTTTCACTTTCACTTGAGGCTGAAGCTTTTGCTGTACTCACTGCAGTAATATAATGTATGCCCTTTAATGTCAGTGTTCATATGTGATGTATGGCTGTTTATAACCAAAGCTTTTGCCACATTATTTGCACTGGTCAGATTTCTCCCGTGGGAACACACTGATGAAGTCTTAAATAGCTTTCCATTGATACAGATTCTCTCCTCTGTGTATCCTTGTATGGCTGGTCAAGTTGCTCTTATGGTTAAACCTTTTGCCACATTGTTTGCACTGATAGGGATTCTCTCCTGTGTGTACCCTTGTATGGATGGTCAAGTTGCTCTTCTGGTTAAACCTTTTGCCACATTGTTTGCACAGAAAAGGTTTCTCTCCTGTGTGTATCTTTAAATGCAAGGTCAAGTTTCCCTTACGTGTAAAGCTTTTGCCACATTGTTGACACCAATATGGTTTTTCCAGTGTAGCAGAGCAGTCTGGATGAACTGAGAGGGGCTGATCACTGGTTGGTTGTGGTACTCTGTAGCCCTCTCCATCAGGTTCTGTTTTAATCTCTTCAGTTATGATGATAGGCAGAGCGCTCCTCTCTCCATCATCCACAGTTTGGTTTTGGTAAAGACGTGAGGGCTGAGGTGGGTCCTCCTGACTGAGTCTGAACTCCTGATGTTCCTCTTTAATCTGTGTGGGTTCTGGGTCCTCCTGCCCCAGACTGGGGCTCCACTCCTGCTCACACTTCTGCTGCTCAGGGGGAACAGAGGGAGTGAGTTGCTGGAAGTCTGGAGGGAAACATATATATTCAATCAATATTGACTTATATCTTAATACAAAATCTGTACTTTTACTTGGAAGGCCAGTCTGTGCAAAAAAAAAACAAGATGATTTGTTGTCTAGTCTACACTGGTGGGAAACATGAACATGAGCTCCCTGAATTCCCTGTAAGGGTGAAGGAGGCAGAGATTTCCAGGATAAGAGCTGTCCAGTGTCTCTTATGCTGAGGCAGCCAAAAGAGTGAAAGAAAGTGCTAGTGGGTCGGTTGCCATGATGGAGACACCGTAGTCTAGTCCTGTGGGTGCCGTTCGCCAGGTGCAGGGTCCAGACACCCTCGCCTTGAAAAAGGTGGACTTTGGCATTTATCGCTATGGTTATAAACTGCACTGCCGGAGTGGATAAGAACTCAAGATTGATTGATATCATATCTGCAGCTGAACACCTCTTGGGATTGAAGGATGTCATGGACGATGGGCTACACAGAGTAATGGCTGGAGCAGTTCCGTCCTGTCAGGTCCCCAGTAGGGTTCTGAGTGCATTTTGGATGACTGACACTGTCTGCCCTACAATCCCACTTTAGAAGACTGGTCTTGCTTTGTTCATAACCAAATTGGAAGATGCTATTTACCACATACAACAGGGAAAAAAACGTCCCTTCAACTGGTAAATACTAGTGGGAAACTCATCTATCATCCCAAACTCCGACTTATCCCACATGCTGAAACCTGACGTCACACATTAAGATAATTATCTCGGGAATGGCATTTTTGGCCAGTAAATGCAACAAAACATTATTTATAAAAAGCAATCTATGAATATGGTTTTTGAACACAATTTGTTTGTGAGCATGATAACTGTACTTTTAGTTTATGGTTGAAGCAGCTTGTTTGCCATTGGCCAATCTGCATTTCTCAACGAGTTTAAAGCATGTGGATGCATCCAACTCGTATTTAAGACTTTACAACGGGTAAATAACACTTTCCCACTTGGTTATGAACGCAGCATCTATACCAGAGAAGGTATAGAAACCGAGACACCTCATAGGCTCATATTATCTGGTTGGCGCGTAAGTAGACCAGCCTCATTTATAACGTTGCGTAAATTTCACACCAATTAAATGCGTGCGCCATTTCTGAAAAGTTTGCGCACATACAAAAATATTCAGATTGATCAACTTGGCGCACGCCATACATACGCATGTTTACAGTTATAAAATCAGACGCGTCCTGAAACTGCACTCATGAACGAGCATTAAAACTCCGCCTGAAAAACGCCTATCGTTCACCCTTTATGGTCAGAATAACACCCTTATTTGCTGTATACTTTTAAAGTATTTGAATTAGGTCGAGGCATGTTTCTAAAGGATATAGAAATAGTGAACTTGATCAAATGTCTTTGGAGGAGATGGCACAATGTTAAACTTGCTGTAGGCGTAGGCTGACAGACATACAGTTTAGGAAAGACAGCAATTGCAAATGGCGGTGGACCTGTAAACAGATCGTTTGAATTTAATAGGGCCTGTTTTGCATTAACTTTATCTCGAACCTATGCTGCACTGCCCGCGAATTACAGTGTCTACTCACAGTGGTATCCATACACCTCAATGCACAATATCAACTGTTTGTTCACCTGTTAAAAAAAATCTACTTTGTTATAAACCACACTTCCTTTCTGATGTATAGAGCAAAATACTTGAAATAATAGCGTATATAATAGGCCCAATTAAATGAGAGACGCGCATGGTAATTTGTTGTATATAGGCCATTGCTACTTCGGGAATATGAACCCAGCATGCCCAGAAAATGTGAAGAATGTATTCTACAATGGTTATGAAAAGTTGTGTATAAATCAAATTGTCTACTGAATAAATGTTCAATTAGAGTATTCAGACGTAAACTATAGAAGTAACCGACACCTTAACAACCTGCGCTCCAGATCAGATGGCATACTGCAAAATACCGCAAAATACTGTAGCTGCTGTGAAGTGGGTCCAATTAAACTAGAGACGGAACGAAAGGTATCACTGCTGTAGGCTACCTCTTGAGTATGAAACCATTGCAAAAAGGAGAGGAATTTATTATGCAATGAAATAAATAATAGCCTAGGAAATATACCTATTTCTAATTATTTTAAAATGCAAAAGAATAACAAATGATACTTTCTCTCCTCACTAATGGTAAATTATTGCATCTTGATATTAACCTGTTTGTTATGAATAAGCCGTCCATCATATGCCCCTTTTGCACAAAATACTAATCTACTTGCAATGCAATACTTCAACCACTAGAAACTGTGCGTGTGCATGGTCTAAAGTTTGCGGGAATGTGAGCACATTTTCACATCAACTTCAGTTTTTATAAATGCCAACTTTTATGTGGAAACTGATGCACACGTTTTGGGGTATATTTTACACGTACCCGCGGTTTATAAATGAGGCCCCAGATCCAGCTGCTATCGCAATGGTGACTATGAAAGAGCCATAGGATCTGACCGAATCGGACAGACAAAAAGGTTATGAAACACAACAATTGCAAATTGCTGTGGACCTGTAAACAGATCGTTTGAATTGAATCAGGCCTGTTTTGCGTTGACTTTTTCTCAAACCTATGGTGCACTGCCCACGAATTCTAAAACAGTGTCTACTCAGAGTGGTAGCCATTTATGCAGTCACTTCATCCCTGCACACATGTACAAATGACCTCGACTAACCTGTACCGCTGCACACTGACTCGGTACCGGTACCCCCTGTATATAGCCTCGTTATTGTTATTTTATTGTGTTGCTTTTTATTATTGTTTTACTTGAGTTGATTTGGGAAATATGTTCTTAACTCTTCTTGAACTGCACCGTTGGTTAAGGGCTTGTAAGCATTTCATGTTAAGGTCTACACTTGTTGTATTCGGTGTGTGACAAATAAAGTTTGATTTGATACACACTTCAATGCAAAAGATAAACTGTATGTTCAGCTGATATCACATTGGTGACTATGAGACAGCCATAGGATCTGACTGAATATTACTGATTCTCTCCACACACAGTAACTGGAGTAAATTTGGGGCGATATGAGAAGCTCAAATTTGAGTTTTTCCCAAATCTGTGGAAAAACTACTTTGTTTGAAAGCGCCTGTGGCAGTTCATCTGCCTGGGTTGCGTTCAGTTCATAAAAACTTAAAATAACACACTCCTCCCTGGTCGCTAGGCGGTATTACATGATACATATGGGTGTGAACTTGAGGGGATTCGATGCATGCTCCTGGTGTACCGGGTTAGCGTTGACTGCATTTGTTTTAGAACCGGGCTGCCTCCCGGTCGTGAGCCAGGTGCAATATTATGAAATAACTATCAATACTATGAAATAACACACATGGAATCATGTAGTAACCAAAAAAAAGTGTTAAACAAATCAAAATATATTTTAGGTTCTTCAAAGCTGTCATCAAGGCAAAGGGAGTCCTCTTTGAAGAATGTCAAATATAAAATACATATTTTTATTTGTTTAACACTTTTTTTGGTTACTACATGATTCCATGTGTGTTATTTCATAGTTTGATGTCTTAATTATTATTCTACAATGTAAAAAATAAAGAAAAACCCTTGAATGCGTAGGTGTCTCCAAACTTTTGACTGGTACTGTATATTTTATGGAGAAGAGATGTTGAATGTTCCTGAATGATGCGCCATGCTCTATTTTTGACAATATGCCGAGCAGCGCAGATTACAATTCGATTTGAGTAGGGCGTGCCTCCCTCGCCAGCCGTTCAACCCGGGCAGGTTAATCGAGTCTGAAATCGCAAAAAGTCGTCCATCACCACATGGTAACTGCCCTCTGGGCCACGATAATCACAACTTTTTCAAATAGTCGTTCCGCTTCCGTTAAATTCAACGTTGCACCCCTTTCTGTCGTACTGAACGCAACCCTGGTCTACACTACAGCACGTGATTCAAAGAAGCAACGTTGGCAAACCAGGGGTGTATTCATTAATTCTGTTGCAAAACGTTTCTTAGACGGAAGCAAACGAAACGGGGAGGGATCTACCTGAATTTGTTTAATAGAAAATCTTATTTTGCATCTGTTTGCACTAATGATTACTCCCCAAGATTTGCGGTCAGGGTGAGAATTGCACAACGTGCCACATAAATGGTCTTATCATTATTCTACAAGTAAAATGTTATAACTCGAACGTTAACTCGCTACAGACCTGTTCTGTATAACTGTATCTCTGATTTGATAATCATGTCCATCTCCCTCCGTAGACGCTCGTTCTCCTCTGCTGAACGGAAGATTTCTTCCCGATACTCTGCTATAGTCTTCTCTACGGCCCCGAATATCTCCACAGCAGCAGCCGACAAACGCTCGGTGACGAACACATTCAGCAACTGTAGTTTGGACATATTGGCGAGGGCAATAAAAGTCTAGCTGTTTGTTT
The DNA here is from genome assembly GCF_036934945.1 of Oncorhynchus masou masou. NCBI lineage: Eukaryota > Metazoa > Chordata > Actinopteri > Salmoniformes > Salmonidae > Oncorhynchus > Oncorhynchus masou. The sequence goes on along the minus strand of NC_088218.1, from coordinate 14,534,294 downwards.
TATCAAAGAAATGTTGAAACGTCTGTCTGCTTCAGCCTAGCGGGTTTACGCTACCTAGTAGATACCTTTGTAAACAATGTGCTGTGTTTTCTATTCATCAACCGCTGACGGTGTAAGACTGCATTACATTAGCGCCACCTGATGTCTTGGAGCACGTCAAACCACGTCCGGAGGCCGTCAATGAACGGGGGTAAATTTGAGCTGGATTTGCCCTCCAGGCAAGCAACTAGAGCATGTCGTCTATACGGAGAACAGGCGTGTGTGCTCTGTTGTAGACAGCCGTGAAGACTTCCTGTAGCCAGCAGTGTCCTGGAGAGTAGGTCCCTGAGTCAGAGCTAGATTCAGTTTACAGATCTGATAGACTAATGCTTTTCCCTCTCCACACATTACACAATTTGTTCTGTTATCAATTGCCAGAAAACATAATATAAAACCTATTCACAAGTTGGATGTGTCAAGAAATTCACAATGACAAAGTATGAATGTATTGTTTTAACTTCAGATTCACTTCAGGTTAAGCTTTTATGTAACCCCTTTTGTGAGTGATCATATAAGACTCCTTTCAAACTAAAGCATTTGCCACATGATTTGCACTGGTAAGAGATCTCCCATGTGAAACACGCTGATGACATCTTAGATACACTATATATACATGAGTATGTGGACACCCCTTCAAATGAGTGGATTTGGCTGTTTCAGCCACACCCATTGCTGACAGGTGTATAAAATTGAGCACAAAGCCATGCAATCTCCATAGTCACACATTGGCAGTAGAATGACCTTACTGAAGAGCTCAGGATGCCACCTTTCAACAAAAAAAATCTGCCCTGCTAGAGCTGCCCCGGTCTATTGAAAGTGCTGTTATTGTGAAGTGGAAACATAGGAGCAACAAAGACTCGGACGCCAAGTGGTAGGCAACACAAGCTCACAGAACGGGACCGCCGAGTGGTAGGCCACACAAGCTCACAGAACGGGACCGCCGAGTGGTAGGCAACACAAGCTCACAGAACGGGACCGCCGAGTGGATGACCACACAAGCTCACAGAACGGCACCGACGAGTGGTAGGCAACACAAGCTCACAGAACGGGACCGCCGAGGGGTAGGCCACACAAGCTCACAGAACGGGACCGCCGAGTGGTAGGCCACACAAGCTCACAGAACGGGACCGCTGAGTGGTAGGCAACACAAGCTCACAGAACGGGACCGCCGAGGGGTAGGCCACACAAGCTCACAGAACGGGACCGCCGAGGGGTAGGCCACACAAGCTCACAGAACGGGACCGCCGAGGGGTAGGCCACACAAGCTCACAGAACGGGACCGCCGAGTGCTGAAGCGCGTAACGCATACAAATAGTCTGTCCTCGGTTGCAACACTGACTACCGAGTTCCAAACTGCCTCTGGAGCATCATGAAATGGGTTTCCATGGCTGAGCAGTCACACACAAGCCTAAGATCACCATGCGCAATGCCAAGCTTCGGCTGGAGTGGTGTAAAGCTCCCCGCCGTTGGAGTTTGGACCAGTGGAAATGTGTTCTCTGGAGTGATGAATCACACTTCACCATCTGGAAGTCTGATGGACAAATCTGGGTTTGGCGGATGCCAGGAGAACGATGCCTGCCCCAATGTATAGTGCCAACTGTAAAGTTTTGAGGAGGAATAATGGTCTGGGGCTGTATTTCATGATTCGGGCTAGGCCCCTTAGTTCCAGTGAAGAGAGAACTTTACAGCATACAATGACATTCTAGATGATTCTGTGCTTCCAAATTTGTGGCAACAGTTTGGGGAGGGCCCTTTCCTGTTTCAGCATGACAATGCCCCTGTGCATGAAGTGAGGTCCATACATAAATGGTTTGTCGAGATCGGTGTGGAAGAACTTGACTGGTCTGCACAGAGCCCAGACATCAACCCCATCGAGCACCTTTGGGATGAATCGGAATGCCGACTGTGAGCCAGCTTAATCGCCGACCTCACTAATCCTTGTGGCTGAATGGAAGCAAGTCCCCACAGCAATGTTCCAACATATAGTGGAAAGCCTTCCTAGAAGAGTTGAGGCTTTTATAACAGCAAGGGGCGACCAATTCCAAATGAATGCCCATGATTTTGGAATGAGATGTTTGATGAGCATGTGTCCACATACTTTTGGTCATGTAGTTTACGTTAATGCGATGTAACTTTTCTTGCATACAGGACAGCTACTATATATGGTCTCTCTCCTATATGAAGTCTCATATGCAATGTCAATTCTATCTTGTTGTTGAAGGCTTTCTCAGTCTTTGCACTGACATGGTATCTCCCGTATGTGTATCTTTGAATGGAATGTCAAGTGTCCCTTACATGTGAAGCTGTTGCCACATTGTTTACACTGATAGACATTTTTGTGAGAAGACCGAGGTCACATGGTCTGACAAACATCGCTCTAGCTCTGCCACCGTTAGCCACAAATGCAGAAGTGCAACATAGGCGGATTGCGAAGCATCCAATGCAAAAAATAAAACATCTCTAGCTTAAACTGACAGATTTTTGATTATGTTACTTAGATTGACACACCAATGTCAATGGACTCTAGGGGGTTACAGTGGAAGTAGTTTGTTTCCTGGATTACGTCAAAACAGATGTGATAGGCTACATCAATATTCTAACATACAGCTGTCGGTACAGATGTGATAGTGGCACAAACGTCCCGTATGTCATTGTTAAACAATTGAACAAGAACTCCTGTTGTTTAGAAAGATGAGATTAGAAAACGTTTTGGTCCATTAAGTTTGCACAGAATGGGAAAGTGTCTTTGACGCTCTGGCTTACATTAAATGGATGAAAACATACACATTACATGAAGCATTTACATGTCAGTTCATCTTATTTAGAATTGTCACTGAGGAGGGCATTTCTCCAGCCATTCTTCCGTGCGAGTGGCACCTTTCATCTCCAAGCAGACGGCAGCATTTGGAAGGATAATGCAGTGGGCGGGTGTGGTCATTGAAGACCTGGAGTGCTTTCCTTGTAATGTTCTGTGTGTACAGTTCTGGCAGTTGTGGTCTGTTTTGCTGCTGACTATTTTGCTGACCTGACTGACAACTTTTGCCAGTTTACTCCTGTCCCTGAACGAGAGGATCCCAATTCCCATACCAGGTGGAGATGAAGGTGAGAACACTCTCGATCAGGGATCTTTACACCATGGTCAGTGTGTGTTTGCTTGCATTATTCTGCATCTTACCACCAAGGCATTGTTCTTTAGTCTTGGTGAAATGGACGTCACTGAAGCTATTGTCAAAACATGTCACAAGGTCAAAACTGGGAGAAACTTGAGCTGGATTTGCCATCCAGAGCCATGTCGTCCGCATACAGGTATTTGATGAAGGTGAGGTCACTGTTTTTGCATACAGTTGTTATTTGTGTATACGGAGAACAGGAGTGTGTTCTGTGCTAGATACAGCTGTGAGGACTTCCTGAAGCCAGCAGTGTCCTGGAGGGTAGGTCCCTGAAACCGAGCGCTAGATTCAGTTTACCAATCTGATACTGACTGGTGATTTCCCCTCAACAAACATTATTCAATTTGTTATGTTGTCAATTGCCAGAAAACAGAACATCATTATTTAGAAGTTGGAAGTATTAAGAAATTCACAATGACAATGGATTAATTTGTTGTTTTCATTTCAGATTAACTTCAGGCTATTATTGCACTCAGTGCAGTAATATCATATATGCCCTTTAGAATGAGTGCTCATATGTGATGTTAGGCGATGTTTATAACCAAAGCATTTGTAACATTCTTTGCACTGGTAAGGTTTCTCCCCTGTGTGAACACGCTGATGACGTCTTAAATAGCTTAATGCGATGTAACCTTTCCTGCATACAGGACAGATATATGGTCTCTCTCCTGTATGAGCTCTCATATGCAATGTCAATTCTATCTTCTGGTTGAAGGCTTTGCCACAGTCTTTGCACTGATATGGTCTTTCCCCTGTATGTATCCTTGAATGGACTGTCAAGCTTCCCTTCTGGCTAAACCTTTTGCCACATTGTTTGCACTGATATGGATTCTCTCCTGTGTGTACCCTTGTATGTCTGTCCAATTCACCTTTCTGGATGAAGCTTTTGCCACATTGTTTGCACAGATAAGATTTCACTCCTATGTGTATCCTTGAATGGATGGTCAAGTGTCCATTACATGTGAAGCTTTTGCCACATTGTTTACACTGATATGGCTTCTCCACTGCAGCAGAGCAGTCTGGATGAACTGAGTGGGGCTGATCACTGGTTGGTTGTGGTACTCTGTAGCCCTCTCCATCAGGTTCTGTTTTGAATTCTTCAGTTATGATGATAGGTAGAGTGCTCCTCTCTCCATCATCCACAGTTTTGTTTTGGTAAAGATGTGAGGGCTGAGGTGAGTCCTCCTGACTGAGTCTGAGCTCCTGTTGTTCTTTAATCTGTGTGGGTTCTGGGTCCTCCTGCTCTAGACTGGGGCTCCACTCCTGCTCACAGTTCTGCTGCTCAGGGGGAACGGCAGGAGACAGTAGCTGGAAGTCTGGAGGGGAAAAAATATATTCAATCAATATAGACTTAATACAGTGCCTTGCAAAAGTATTCGGCCCCCTTGAACTTTGCGACCTTTTGCCACATTTCAGGCTTCAAACATAAAGATATAAAACTGTATTTTTTGTGAAGAATCAACAACAAGTGGGACACAATCATGAAGTGGAACGACATTTATTGGATATTTCAAACTTTTTTAACAAATCAAAAACTGAAAAATTGGGCGTGCAAAATTATTCAGCCCCCTTAAGTTAATACTTTGTAGCGCCACCTTTTGCTGCGATTACAGCTGTAAGTCGCCTAGGGTATGTCTCTATCAGTTTTGCACATCGAGAGACTGAAATTTTTTCCCATTCCTCCTTGCAAAACAGCTCGAGCTCAGTGAGGTTGGATGGAGAGCATTTGTGAACAGCAGTTTTCAGTTCTTTCCACAGATTCTCAATTGGATTCAGGTCCGGACTTTGACTTGGCCATTCTAACACCTGGATATGTTTATTTTTTAACCATTCCATTGTAGATTTTGCTTTATGTTTTGGATCATTGTCTTGTTGGAAGACAAATCTCCGTCCCAGTCTCAGGTCTTTTGCAGACTCCTTCCAGAATGGTCCTGTATTTGGCTCCATCCATCTTCCCATCAATTTTAACCATCTTCCCTGTCCCTGCTGAAGAAAAGCAGGCCCAAACCATGATGCTGCCACCACCATGTTTGACAGTGGGTATGGTGTGTTCAGGGTGATGAGCTGTGTTGCTTTTGGTCAAACATAACGTTTTGCATTGTTTCCAAAAAGTTCAATTTTGGTTTCATCTGACCAGAGCACATTCTTCCACATGTTTGGTGTGTCTCCCAGGTGGCTTGTGGCAAACTTTAAATTACACTTTTTATGGATATCTTTAAGAAATGGCTTTCTTCTTGCCACTCTTCCATAAAGGCCAGATTTGTGCAATATACGACTGATTGTTGTCCTATGGACAGAGTCTCCCACCTCAGCTGTAGATCTCTGCAGTTCATCCAGAGTGATCATGGGCCTCTTGGCTGCATCTCTGATCAGTCTTCTCCTTGTATGAGCTGAAAGTTTAGAGGGACGGCCAGGTCTTGGTAGATTTGCAGTGGTCTGATACTCCTTCCATTTCAATATTATCGCTTGCACAGTGCTCCTTGGGATGTTTAAAGCTTGGGAAATCTTTTTGTATCCAAATCCGGCTTTAAACTTCTTCACAACATTATCTCGGACCTGCCTGGTGTGTTCCTTGTTCTTCATGATGCTCGCTGCGCTTTTAACGGACCTCTGAGACTATCACAGTGCAGGTGCATTTATATGGAGACTTGATTACACACAGGTGGATTGTATTTATCATCATTAGTCATTTAGGTCAACATTGGATCATTCAAAGATCCTCACTGAACTTCTGGAGAGAGTTTGCTGCACTGAAAGTAAAGGGGCTGAATAATTTTGCACGCCCAATTTTTCAGTTTTTGATTTGTTAAAAAAGTTTGAAATATCCAATAAATGTCATTCCACTTCATGATTGTGTCCCACTTGTTGTTGATTCTTCACAAAAAAATACAGTTTTATATCTTTATGTTTGAAGCCTGAAATGTGGCAAAAGGTCGCAAAGTTCAAGGGGGCCGAATACTTTCGCAAGGCACTGTATATCTGTCATTTTGTTAGGAAGGCCTTTCTGTGCTCAAAAATAAAACTAGTTTGTTGATTAGTCTACACTACAGCATGGAAAAAGCTATACTGACTCTCCTTGACCTACAAAAAATACACTGCTCAAAAAAATAAAGGGAACACTTAAACAACACAATGTAACTCCAAGTCAATCACACTTCTGTGAAATCAGACTGTCCACTTAGGAAGCAACACTGATTGACAATAAATTTCACATGCTGTTGTGCAAATGGAATAGACAACAGGTGGAAATTATAGGCATTTAGCAAGACACCCCCAATAAAGGAGTGGTTCTGCAGGTAGGGAACACAGACCACTTCTCAGTTCTTATGCTTCCTGGCTGATGTTTTGGTCACTTTTGAATGTTGGCGGTGCTTTCACTCTAGTGGTAGTATGAGACGGAGTCTACAACCCACACAAGTGGCTCCGGTAGTGCAGCTCATCCAGGATGGCACATCAATGCGAGATGTGGAAAGAAGGTTTGCTGTGTCTGTCAGCGTAGTGTCCAGAGCATGGAGGCGCTACCAGGAGACAGGCCAGCACATCAGGAGATGTGGAGGAGGCCGTAGGAGGGCAACAACCCAGCAGCAGGACCGCTACCTCTGCCTTTGTGCAAGGAGGAGCAGGAGGAGCACTGCCAGAGCCCTGCAAAATGACCTCCAGCAGGCCACAAATGTGCACGTGTCTGCTCAAAAGGTCAGAAACAGACTCCATGAGGGTGGTATGAGGGCCCGACGGCCACAGGTGGGGGTTGTGCTCACAGCCCAACACCGTGCAGGACGTTTGGCATTTGCCAGAGAACACCAAGATTGGCAAATTCGCCACTGGCGCCCTGTGCTCTTCACAGATGAAAGCAGGTTTACACTGAGCACATGTGACAGACGTGACAGAGTCTGGAGATGCCGTGGAGAACGTTCTGCTGCCTGCAACATCCTCCAGCATGACCGGTTTGGTGGTGGGTCAGTCATGATGTGGGGTGGCATTTCTTTGGGGGGCCGCACAGCCCTCCATGTGCTCGCCAGAGGTAGCCTGACTGCCATTAGGTACCGAGATGAGATCCTCAGACCCCTTGTGAGACCATATGCTGGTGCGGTTGGCCCTGGGTTCCTCCTAATGCAAGACAATGCTGGACCTCATATGGCTGGAGTGTGTCAGCAGTTCCTGCAAGAGGAAGGCATTGATGCTATGGACTGGCCCGCCCGTTCCCCAGACCTGAATCCAATTGAGCACATCTGGGACATCATGACTCGCTCCATCCACCAACGCCACGTTGCACCACAGACTGTCCAGGAGTTGGCGGATGCTTTAGTCTAGGTCTGGGAGGAGATCCCTCAGGAAACCATCCGCCACCTCATCAGGAGCATGCCCAGGCATTGTAGGGAGGTCATACAGGCACGTGGAGACCACACACACTACTGAGCCTAATTTTGACTTGTTTTAAGGACATTACATCAAAGTTGGAATAGTCTGTAGTGTGGTTTTCCACTTTAATTTTCAGTGTGACTCCAAATCCAGACCTCCATGGGTTGATACATTTGATTTCCATTGATAATTTGTGTGATTTTGTTGTCAGCACATTCAACTATGTAAAGAAAAAAGTATTTAATAAGAATATTTCATTCATTCAGATCTAGGATGTGTTATTTTAGTGTTCCCTTTATTTTTTGAGCTGTGTATATTTAATTTCAGAATTTGTTCAAATTACATTAAGTTTATGGTTAGGATTAAGGTAAGGGTCAGTTTTAGATTTTGGTTACAGGACAGGAGTGTCCTTATACCCGGTACCCCAGCACGTGACTTAACAAAGCAATGTTGGCGAACCAGGAGTTGCGTTCAAGGGTGTGCATAGCCAGAGAGGAAGAGGGTTTCCACTAATTACCACAGCCACAAAGTCAAAATTTTAATTCTTGATCTTAATTTAAGGTGTGGTTAAGGTTAGGTTTAACATTTTAAGATACATTTTTGAAATAGGCGGAATTTATGGCTTTGTGGCTGTGGTAACTAGTAACGACCAAGGAAGAGACAAAGATCTTAGGCATGGGAGAGGCTATACGGACACGCCTGGTGCACAAAATTCATGATGCATGTCGCGCAGCAAGAGTTGAGTGGAGACAAACAGATTCTTTTCAGTCAATCATTGTAACTAGCTCTCTGATGTTTTCGTAAAGGGTCGCTAAACAAACTATGGGAACTCCTTCACGTGATCTGACTGAGCTGATTTAATGTGATGAATTTGAAACTTGTCTGCTAAAGTAGGAACTTGTGAGATTGTTCAGATTCATTCCGGTTTTATCGGAGTAACCAATCACAGATAACCACAAGGAGAATAAGGTGAGGAAACAGTCCATGTCAGTCAGGCCCATCTTTTTAAAGAATCACAATTTATTTAAATCTCTAGTTTTGTAAAATAAGTAGTTTATTTATTTAAATCTCAAGTTTAGTGAAATAAGTAGTTTTGTTGTGATCACAAGAAAATCTTAACACAGGTAAAGAGTGCCACAGTCAGGCAGAAAAATCTGAATGCTCTTAGTTTCCCTGTCTGATGTGTCTGCTACTGAGAAATACTGTAACAGTACATCATTTGATGACATTCACTGCTATCAACCTTTCTCCAATATATCCGCATAGTTTACACAGACCCACCGCAGACCTTTGACAAATACATCCCCGTGTGAAAAGGCCTCCCATGGTCTGTTTTTGTCAACGAGCTCAATGTATTCCAAACACTGGTGGTAACCAGATGATCCCAATAATTCAGGTAGTAAACGTTGGTACAGTACAGTGCATTCAGAAAGTATTCAGACCCCTTGACTTTTTCCACATTGTTACGTTACAGCCTTATTCTAAGATGGATTCAATTGTTTTTTCCCCCTCATCAATCTACACACAATACCCCATAATGACCCCCGCAAAAAAAGGAAATATCACATTTACATAAGTATTCAGACCCTTTACTCAGTACTTTGAGGTGCTTTTTGGCAGCGAATACAGCCTTGAGTCTTGTTGGGTATGAAGCTAGAAACTTGGCACACCTGTATTTGGGGACTTTCTCCCATTCTTCTCTGCAGATCCTCTCAAGATCTGTCAGGTTGGATGGGGAGCTTCGCTGCACAGCTATTTTCAGGTCTCCAGAGATGTTCAAGTTCGGGCTCTGGCCAGACCACTCAAGGACATTCAGAGACTTGTCCCAAAGCCATTCCTGCGTTATCTTGGCTGTGTGCTTAGGGTCGTTGTCCTGTTGGAAGGTGAACCTTCGCCCCCAGTCTGAGGTCCTGAGCACTCTGGAGCAGGTTTTCATCAAGGATCTCTCTGTACTTTGCTCCGTTCATCTTCCCTCAATCCTGACAAGTCTTCCTGTCGCTGAAAAAACATCCCCACAGTATGATGCTACCACCACCATGCTTCACCGTAGGGATGGTGCCAGGTTTCCTCTAGATGTAACACTTGGCATTCAGGCCAAAGACAATCCTTTAGGTGCCTTTTGGCAAACTCCAAGTGCGCTGTCATGTGCCTTTTACTGATGAGTGGCTTCCGTCTGGCCACTCTACCATAAAGCCCTAATTGGTGGAGTGCTGCAGTGAATAGTTGTCCTTCTGGAAGATTCTCCCATCTCCACAGAGGAACTCTGGAGCTCTGTCAGAGTGATCATCGGGTTCTTGGTCACCTCCCTGACCAAGGCTCTTCTCCCCTGATTGCTCAGTTTAGCCAGGTGGCCAGCTCTAGGAAGAGACTTGGTGGTTCCAAACTTCTTCCATTTAAGAATGATGGAGGTCACTGTGTTCTTGGGGACCTTAAAATGCTGCAGAAATGTTTTGGTACCCTTCCCCAGATCTGTGCTCCGACACAATCCTGTCTCAGAGCTCTACGGGCAATACCTTCGACCTCATGGCTTGGTTTTTGCTCTGACATGCACTGTCAACTGTGGGACCTTATGTAGACAGCCTTTACAAATCATATCCAATCAATTGAATTTACCGCAAGTGGACTCCAATCAAGTTGTTGAAAGATCTCAAGGATGATCAATGGAAACAGGATGCACCTGAGCTTAATTTCGAGTCTAATACCAAAGGGTCTGAATAATTATGTAAATAAGTAAATAAAACATGTATAACCTGTTTTCGCTGTGTCATTATGGGGTATTGTGTGTAGATTTATGGGGGTAAAATTAAATTGTATCCATTTTAGAAAAAGACTGTAATGTAACAAAATGTGGAAGGGTTTTGAATGCTTTCCGAATCCACTGTATATTCCATTTACTAGTCAAAGATATTTCACTTATGTTAAAGACGAAATTAACTGCAACACACTGGTCTCAAATATTTGAGCATTACTAAGCTACACTGAACCATGGCGGACCCAATGTATGGCTTTTTTTCCATATTCAAATGTGTTCCAGTGCAACATACCTAGTTTTCAAACACTGGTACGTGGCTTACGGAGCGCTCTTTGAAATAAGCATTTGTAACGCCGTATTCCAATGGATCGAGTTCTTAATTCGTTACGTCAGCTAATTGGCAGGTCACGGTGATAACTTGTATTATTGGTCACCATTCTAGATATTTCTCCCTTGCCCATCGAAATAAATGCGGTCGTTGACAACTAGCCATCATAAACTAGTCTCACCAGGACGACCGACTGAACCGAATCCATTCGTCTCCACTCGACATACGTCATCAATTTGGGCACAAGGCATGTCCGTATAGGTTATCCCCTTCGGCATAACACACCGTGCCACATGCATCTAGTCTATTAACTAGTCTACATGTCAAATCTCGTTACAACAACTGCATTACGCTACAAACCTCTGTGTAACGTTATTTCTGGTTTGCTAACCATGTCCAACAGCCTCCGTAGACGCTCATTCGCCTCTGCTGAACGGCAGATTTCTTCCTGATACTCCGCTATAATCTTCTCCACGACCACGAATATCTCCACAGCAGCTGCTGATAAACGCTCGGCGACGAATACATTCAACAACTGTAGTTTGGACATATTGGCAATGGTTATGAAAGTCTAGCTGTTTGTTTTATCAAATAAATGTTGGTTGAAACCTCTCTCTCTCTGATTCTGCGTACCGGCTGATAGCGACCTTGTTGTCGTTTCACTAAAGTTGGTCGGTGAAAAAAAGACTTCATTACAATAGCGCCACCTGTCGTATTGGAGCATTTCATGGAAAACCGTTGTTGTCAGTCAGTATATTACAAAATATTTTATGTTAAGGTACGAGATCTTTGAGCCACATTACCTGGACCAAGTTTTGACCTGTTTCAATATCGGTTCCAACCAGACAAAACGCGACTTTGTTTTCATACCTTTGCCTTGTCTTTTAGTACCTTCTAATTAAAGCACCTGGGCTCCCGAGTGGCACAGCGGTCTAAGGCACTACATCTCAGTGCCACTACAGACCCTGGTTCGATTCCAGGCTGTATCACAACCGGCCGTGATTGGCAGTCCTATTTGGCAGTGCACAATTGGCCCAGTGTTGGAAGGGGTAGGCCGTCATTGTAAATAAGAATTTGTTCTTAACTGACTTACCTAGTTAAATAAAGGTCAAATAAAAAGCTGCAATGTGTCACTTTTTGTCAGAGGAAGAAAAAATGGTCAAAGACTCCAGTCACCCCAGTTACGCACGGCAAGCGGTAGCGGAGCGTCAAGTCTAGGACCAAAAGACTCCAGTTACGCACGGCAAGCGGTAGCGGAGCGCCAAGTCTAGGACCAAAAGACTCCAGTTACGCACGGCAAGCGGTAGCGGAGCGCCAAGTCTAGGACCATAAGACTCCTGAACAGCTTCTACCCCGAAGCCATAAGACTCCTGAACAGCTTCTACCCCCAAGCCATAAGACTCCTGAACAGCTTCTACCCCCAAGCCATAAGACTCCTGAACAGCTTCTAACCCCAAGCCATAAGACTCCTGAACAGCTTCTACCCCCAAGCCATAAGACTCCTGAACAGCTTCTACCCCCAAGCCATAAGACTCCTGAACAGCTTCTAACCCCAAGCCATAAGACTCCTGAACAGCTTCTACCCCCAAGCCATAAGACTCCTGAACAGCTTCTAACCCCAAGCCATAAGACTCCTGAACAGCTTCTACCCCCAAGCCATAAGACTCCTGAACAGCTTCTAACCCCAAGCCATAAGACTCCCGAACGGCTAATCAAATGGTCACCAAATACCCCCCCCCCCCCCCCCCTTAGTTTTTACACTGCTCCTACTCGCTGTTTATTATCTATGCATAGACACTTTACAAATTACCTCGACTAACCTGCACATTGACTTGGTACCGGTACCCCATGTATGTAGCCTAGTTATTGTAATGTATATTTCTTGATACTTTTTGATTTGATTCTATTTTTTTAACTTCAGTTTCTTGAACTGCATTGTTGGTTAAGGGCTTGTAGGTAAGCATTTAATGGTAAGACCTACAGCTTTTGTATTCGGCGCATGTGACAAATAACATTTGATTTGATATCTAACTTTTTGGGCGACCTGACCAAATTCACTTAGAAATGTTAGTTATCGGTCTGTCATTCTCATTGAAAGCAAATATTTTACTTTCAGTTTTGTACAACAGCTTCAGATAGCCGAAATTACAATGTTTTTGGTTATGGAAAATATATTTCAGACGTTTAGATGATACAGTGACTCTCTACACCATACTTGCTTGTTTCGTCACAAACTTAAATTAGGCGAACTGTTACAATTTTAGCAACCAATAAATGGCGGAGCGATTTCTGCAAAGTGCACCCACAAAGTTTCTAACATCTTGAACACACCTACAGCGTCATTGGGCAAAATGATACGCAGCATCATCTGGATATGTGTGCAATAAAAACTCAACTTTCACCTTCTGCTACACTTTCCTTCAAGCCATCATACAATTTATCATACAACATACAATTTGATGCATACGTTCGATAAATCCAATTTATGCACCACGCAGAACGCCGAGTTCCACTGGAAATGAATGTAGTTGTGGTGTACCAACATGCCAAGCCACTGTTGGTGCGATCGGGGCGTAAAACCCAGAGGCGCAACATCTTGAGACTTCCAGGATCCTTAAACAGGATCCTGGAAGTCTCAAGATGTTGCGCCTCTGGGTTTTACACCCCGAACCCCAGACCAAGCCGGGGTTTGGGGTTTGAGAAGTCAATGAGAGAAGTGAAAAAATCTTCCATAGCTGTTTCTTAGGGATCCAAAACAGTACATCATATAACATTGTTACACCACTACATATCTACAATACAAAATGTATAATACCACCGTACAACAATATTGCGGCGAACGTGTGTGTTGAGTGCTTGTGCTAGTGTGTGTATGCATGTGTGTCTGTTCATGGGCATCTCTTGTGGCGTACAGCAGGTCAGCCACCAGGGGGAGACTCGTCGAGGCCTGGTGACAGACGGAGTATACATCACGAGGCGATGGCTCCATCTGCTGGACGTGCCAGGTCTCGACCGGATCTCCGGCCAGGATTAATTGGGGCTGATTTGGGATTGGTGAGTAATCAAGGGCTGATTGCTCACCAGCTGTACACATCCCATAAAGCTGCCAGAAGGGCAGCACACAGGACAGACTGGGGGAGGAAAGGACTCCTGTATAGCTGATGGTACCAGAGGTAACAGGAAGGAGTTCACTTTTGACCCCCACAGGATACAGCAAGACCTGGAGCCCAGAAGACGGTATCCTGGAGAGGGTCTCTTGGGGAAAAACTATTTTCTTTTGGACTATTATTTTAAAAAACACCTTTGAAACTGAGCTAATCCTACTCTGTCCGTGTCTGATCTGTGTAAACATTTTGACCCAACCCCCTGGTCTGCCACACTCATCACAGTCCCCGTTTTTCCATAAGGTTTATTTTTACCTGTTTTTTAAATCTGATTCTGCTGCTACCTGATGTGGGATAGAATTCCATGTAGTCATGGCTCTATGTAGTACAATGCGCCCCTATAGTCTGTTCTGGACTTGGGGATTGTGAAGAGACCTTTGGCATGTCTTGTGGGATATGCATGGGTGTCTGAGCTGTGCAAGTAGTTGAAACAGACAGTTCAGTGCATTCAGCTTGTCAACACTTCTTACAAAACAAGTATTGATGAAGTCAATCTCCTCCACTTTCAGTCATGAGAGACTTACATCCATATTATTAATGTTAGCTCTCAATATACATTTAAGGGCCAGCCATGCTGCCCTGTTCTGAGACAACTTTCCCAGGTCCCCCTTTGTGGCACATGACCACACGACTGAACAGTAGACAAGGTGCGACAAAACTAGAGCCTGTAGGACCTGCCTTGTTGATAGTGTTAAAAAGGCAGAGCAGTGCTTTGTTATGGACAGACTTCTCCCCATCTTAGCTACTGTTGTATCAACATTTTTTGACCACGTATACAATCCAGGGTTACTCCAAGTGGGCTAGTCATCTCAACTTGCTCAATTTAGGTTTAGGGTTTAGTGAAGGATTTGTCCCAAATACAATGCTTTTAGTTTTTGAAATATTTAGGACAAATGTATTCCTTGCTTTACTCAAAGCCATTGGCAAGTAATTAGTAAAGATTGAAATAAGGGGCCTAGACAGCTGCCCTGGGGAATTCCTGATTCTATGATTATGTTGGAGAGGCTTCCATTAAAGAACACTCTCTGTGTTCTGTTAGACAGGTAACTCTTTATCCAAAATATAACAGGGGATGTAAAGCCATGACTAGGGCTGTGGTGGTCATGAAATGTCATCGGTCTCATGGTAATTGACCGTTAATTCACATAAACACATTTAGCATCTCCTGGCTTCCACAGGAGATACATTTAATACATTGTAATGCTGCATGATGCAACAATGATGATTTGAAAAAGTTGCTTGAAAGGCATTAGCTCTGCTTTGTTTTTTGTGTGCAGGCTGTACACACTACTGTACATCAGTCACTCATTCACAATTTGACAAGCACTTGATAATGCCTACAATTTCCCGCCGGCATTCCCTTTGTGTGGCTGTAATGCACCCTAAAAAAAATCCACCCATCAGACTATTCTTGATTTAATCTTGTCTATGTGTGAAATGTATTTTGATTTAGAATGGACCATTAACAGAATTTTGATCCTCCTTTTTTCAGTAGAGGCCATCACTCTGTTTTCTCACGCAATTGCATAGCCTATTGAAATGTTGCGCAACATGAGCTCATGGGCTCTCATGAAGGGTTGGATTAGATTTTCGAATACATTTGCATTGGTGTCAGTGATTAGAGAGACAATAGAGTGTTGAGTACCAGGCAGTTAGTAAGTTTGGTAGACTACTAATGACCATCAGCAGCATCAGAGCTTGGAGAAGCCTAATTACCGTGACTAAACGGTCATGTGGAATTTGACTGCCTTCGTGACTCGGCAATATCAGTGGGTTTTGTGACGAATGAGCCATCTGTTTTAATGAATGATGGAGCCAAGTTTGCCTTTTTGTCCAAAATTTAATTTAAGGTGCTCCAAAGCTTTTTACTATCATTCTTTATATACTTTTGTCTGTGTTTCATAGTATAGTTTCTTCTTTTAATTCCATTTAGTAATATGATTTCTCAATTTGCAGTATGTTTGCCAATTGGTTGTGCAGCCAGATTTATTTGCCATATACTTTTGCCTCATCGCTCTCAAACCTACAATTTTTTAATTCTTCACTCAAACTCCAGGCATTTAACAGTTTTTACAGTCATTTTCTTAATACGATATGCTTATTAGTAACTGGCATAAGCAATTTTATAAATGTGTCAAGTGGAGCGTCTGGTTGCTCCCCGTTACACACCGCAGACCAGCAAATATTCTTTACATCATCAACATAAGAATCACTACACATTGTATGACCTCATACACCACTATGCACAGCCTTTGAAATGTTGATTTTCCTAGATATGGCTACTTTATTGTGATCACTACATCTGATGGATTTGAATACTGCTTTAAAGCAAATTTCTACAGCATTAGTAAAGATGTGATTAATATATGTTGACAATTTCATTCCTGTGCTGTTTGTAACTACCCTGGTAGGTTGACTGATAATCTGAACCTGGCTGCAAACACTGGTTACAGTTTGATGCTTTTTCTTGAGTGAGCAGCTTAATGAAAGCCAGTGAATATTTAAATCACCCAGAAAATATACCTCCTGTTGATATCACATAAATTATCAAGCATTTCACACACATTATCCAGATACTATTAGCATTTGGTGGTCTATAACAGCTTCCCACAAGAATGGGCTTTAGGTTAAGTAGATGAACCTGTAGCCATATTACTTCAACAGTATTTAACGTGAGATCCTCTCTAAGCTTTAAAGAAATGTGGTTCAGAATATAAACAGCAACACCTCCACCATTGGCATTTTGTCTTTTCTGTAAATGTTATAACCATGTATTTCTACCACTGTATCAAATGTGTTGTTTAAGTGAGTTTCAGAGATATGAATTCCATCTGTTACGAGTAAGTTATTGATTTCATGAACCATGTTTCTTAGGTTACATATGTTAATATGGGCTCATTATGTTTGAGCTGAGTGGACTTCCTACTAGAGCACACCGCCTCAGTGCTAGCAGTAGAACTCTGGTTCATAGGCACATGATTACTATATACACTGCTCAAAAAAATAAAGGGAACACTAAAATAACACATCCTAGATCTGAATGAATTAAATATTCGTATTAAATACTTTTTTCTTTACATAGTTGAATGTGCTGACAACAAAATCACACAAATTATCAATGGAAATCAAATGTATCAACCCATGGAAGTCTGGATTTGGAGTCACACTCAAAATTAAAGTGGAAAACCACACTACAGGCTGATCCAACTTTGATGTAATGTCCTTAAAACAAGTCAAAATGAGGCTCAGTAGTGTGTGTGGCCTCCACGTGCCTGTATGACCTCCCTACAACGCCTGGGCATGCTCCTGATGAGGTGGTGGATGGTCTCCTGAGGGATCTCCTCCAAGACCTGGACTAAAGCATCCGCCAACTCCTGGACAGTCTGTGGTGCAATGTGGCATTGGTGGATAGAGCGAGACATGCTGTCCCAGATGTGCTCAACTGGATTCAGGTCTGGGGAACGGGCGGGCCAGTCCATAGCATCAATGCCTTCCTCTTGCAGGAACTGCTGACACACTCCAGCCACATGAGGTCTAGCATTGTCTTGCATTAGGAGGAACCCAGGGCCAACCGCACCAGCATATGGTCCAACAAGGGGTCTGAGGATCTCATCTCGGTACCTAATGGCAGTCAGGCTACCTCTGGCGAGCACATGGAGGGCTGTGCGGCCCCCCAAAGAAATGCCACCCCACACCATGACTGACCCACCGCCAAACCGGTCATGCTGGAGGATGTTGCAGGCAGCAGAACGTTCTCCACGGCATCTCCAGACTCTGTCACATGTGCTCAGTGTGAACCTGCTTTCATCTGTGAAGAGCACAGTGCGCCAATGGCGAATTTGCCAATCTTGGTGTTCTCTGGCAAATGCCAAACGTCCTGCACTGTGTTGGGCTGTAAGCACAACCCCCACCTGTGGACGTTGATCCCTCATGGAGTCTGTTTCTGACCGTTTGAGCAGACACATGCACATTTGTGGCCTGCTGGAGGTCATTTTGCAGGGCTCTGGCAGTGCTCCTCCTGCTCCTCCTTGCACAAAGGCGGAGGTAGCGGTCCTGCTGCTGGGTTGTTGCCCTCCTACGGCCTCCTTCACATCTCCTGATGTACTGGCCTGTCTCCTGGTAGCGCCTCCATGCTCTGGACACTACACTGACAGACACAGCAAACCTTCTTGCCACATCTCGCATTGATGTGCCATCCTGGATGAGCTACACTACCTGAGCCACTTATGTGGGTTGTAGACTCCGTCTCATGCTACCGCTAGAGTGAAAGCACCACCAGCATTCAAAAGTGACCAAAACATCAGCCAGGAAGCATAGGAACTGAGAAGTGGTCTGTGGTCCCCACCTGCAGAACTACTACTTTATTGGGGGTGTCTTGCGAAATGCCTATAATTTCCACCTGTTGTCTATTCCATTTGCACAACAGCATGTGAAATTTTTGTCAATCAGTGTTGCTTCCTAAGTGGACAGTTTGATTTCACAGAAGTGTGATTGACTTGGAGTTACATTGTGTTGCTTAAGTGTTCCCTTTATTTTTTTGAGCAGTGTACAATAACTGTAGGATCAACAGAGGCATTCAGGGCAGTTAGAGGGACATAAATTAGGTTACTTACATTGTGTCTGCCAACGCCACTGGGATAATGTACATTTAATGCAGCATTATGACAACTCAGCGACAAAATGGTAGGGATTAACTGAGCTGGGCTTGGGTCATCGATAAGACATTGTCTCAACGCATCCTTGAAATGCGTGGACAGAGTCCAGGAGCCAAGATGATTCGGATGGACTACATCATTCCTGTTGAGCATTTTCTGTTTTTAATTTTCTCTAAGTCTAAAAGTCACAAACTAGATTTGAGTCATTGTAATAAGTAATTGAAAATGCTATTACTCCACCCTTGTGAATGTAACAAACTGACATGCTTTCATTTGTCAAAAACAACTTTATTTCAAAAGAATGCCTTTGATTTGACGGCCTGCACATGTGCAGTTCGCGGCGGGGCGACCGTAAGACCCAATGACGTTTCTGCACATTCACTTAGCTAGCCAATGTCGCCATTGCATTGCCTACAAGTGTGATCGGGATTTCTACTGGAGAAGCAGTTTCTACCCATCTTCATACTGTAATGTCTTTGGTGCACCAACTGGGAGGAGGTCAATGTTGCCCTTAAACAGTAACACAGGGTCAGGGGTTGTGTTCTCAAAGTAGGAGTGCTGATCTAGGATAAGTTTAACCTTTTCAATTATAATGAATGGACAGGAGTGATCTGATCCTAGATTAGCACTCTTCCAAAATGCTTTATGAAAACAGGCCCAGATACATTCCCATCTGCCTAATGTGTCAGGATAGGGTTGGGGTAGGAGGCAGGAAATAGAGCTGAGAGGCAGGTTTAATACATCCTCTAATATGAATGACATCCATTTAAAAAGAAAAGTCCTTTATTACAACAAATTATTTGCTGCATTATATAGATTGTCAAAGGTGTAATAGGCTATTTCAATATTCTAACATCAGTACAGATAGAAGATAGTGGCCCAAATATACTGTATGTTATTGTTAAACAATTGAATAAGAACTCGTTGTTCAGAAATCCAAATGTGTGTTTTGTGCTAGATACAGCAGTGAGGGAGTTTGATTAGGCTGAACCGTGGTGCACTGGGCTATGGCCTGTCATGTGATTGGCTCACGCCCGTGAGGCAGCATGGTCTCAAACTGATCCAATCACTTTTCACCTGGTGCAAACTCCGTCCACCCGGGCCAGCATAATCAAATTCCCTCATTGTAACGGCGAATAGGCATCCAAAAAAAGTGTGCACCAAAATGAGCTTACAAATCAGATAGAGTGATGCTTTACACTCCACACGCACATCGTTACTTTCCTCAGCTACAAAACCACATAATGTTGTTCAAACAGAAGGGGGAAGTAACAAAGTCACTGACAACCAAAACGAAACAGGCAGGGTTTTACGAGGGGTTCTGAAAGACACTCGTTGGGGTATCCACTGAAAGTTGACTAGTCACAACAACTGGAACGTAAATGACACCCACCATGAGCACCCACTAAATTTGCCCAAGAATTTGCCAACACAAGAAAAACCCACACCAAACTTAAGACAGGAAGCAAACCAAAATGTTGAGCAAAACAAATACAGGGAAGATCAGACAAATGAACATTTTTCTATAAATGAAATAGGGAGAGCTAACTAAAAGGGTGTTGACCGAACGTCCACATTTCAAGGCAACTGAAGCACTGGGCCAGCCACTCTTAAATAGCACAAGGGCCAGCACAGGTGTAACACATACTGACTAACGAGGTGACACAAATCAGTGCGTCCAACGTGCTATACATACAACCTGAAAACATAAATTGAAAAAACAAAACCTTTAACACATAACTACATTTGTTTTGTTGTCAAGTGGCAGGAAATATAACAAATTATTTACAAGTTGGATGTAACAAGAAATTCACATGTGAGTAATCGTTTGTTGTTCTCACTTCAGGCTGAAGCTTTTGTGTGAGTGCTCATATGAGACTTCAAGCTTCCTTTAATACCAAAGCATTTGTCACATTATTTGCACTGGTAAGGTTTCTCCCATGTGTGAACACGCTGATGAATTCTTAAATAGCTTAATGCGATGTAACCTTTCTTGCATACAGGACAGATATATGGTCTCTCTCCTGTATGAGCTCTCATATGCAATGTCAATTCTATCTTCTGGTTGAAGGCTTTGTCACAGTCTTTACACTGATATGGTCTCTCCCCTGTATGTATCCTTGAATGAACGGTCAAGTGTCCCTTCTGGTTAAACCTTTTGCCACATTGTTTGCACTGATATGGATTCTCTCCTGTGTGTACCCTTGTATGGATGGTCAAGTTGCTCTTCTGGTTAAACCTTTTGCCACATTGTTTGCACTGATAGGGGTTCTCTCCTGTGTGTGTCCTTGAATGAATGGTCAAGTGTCCCTTACGTGTGAAGCTGTTGCTACATTGTTTACACTGATATGGCTTCTCCACTGCAGCAGAGTAGTCTGGATGAACTGTAAGTGGCTGATCACTGGTTGGTTGTGCTACTCTGTAGTCCTCTCCATCAGGTTCTGTTTTAATCTCTTCAGTTATGATAATAGGTAGAGCGCTCCTCTCTCCATCATCCACAGTTTGGTTTTGGTAAAGACGTGAGGGCTGAGGTGGGTCCTCCTGACTGAGTCTGAACTCCTGATGTTCCTCTTTAATCTGTGTGGGTT
Source organism: Oncorhynchus masou masou (assembly GCF_036934945.1). Taxonomy (NCBI): domain Eukaryota; kingdom Metazoa; phylum Chordata; class Actinopteri; order Salmoniformes; family Salmonidae; genus Oncorhynchus; species Oncorhynchus masou. Next base: position 14,513,239 of record NC_088218.1, on the reverse strand, counting down.
CTGGGTCCTCCTGCCCCAGACTGGGGCTCCACTCCTGCTCACACTTCTGCTGCACAGGGGGAACGGCAGGAGACAGCACCTGGAAGTCTGGAGGTTAAAAAAACATTCAGTCAATATTGTCTTCTTAATACAATGCCTGTCATTTTGTTTGGAAGACCTCTCTGCACTCAAATAAAACTAGTTTGTTGACTAGTCTCCACTACAGCACAGAAAATGCTATACTGACACTCCTGACCTACAAAAATATTTAATTTCATAATTAGTTCAAATTTGGTTACGGTAAGGGTCAGTGTTAGATTTTGGTTCGTTGTTTACCGGACAGTGGTAGGGCTGGGCAGTATACCGTATATTACTATATAATGGTATTGATGCACGGACTGGTTTGGGTTTTTACTTTACCTTCTATAACGGTATTTGAATGTTTGGTCTCATGCCGCTTTCTACACAGACCTAGCCCCACCCCCTTTCACTCAAGGAGTGCATTTGTTGTTGCTCAACCACTGGACACTTGCATTCAGTCTGCATGTTCAATGCAGCACATGCAACATTGTTGATAACTACGATGCTGTTTCAACTTTTCTTCTTAATATAAATCCAAACGTTCTACAATTACACTATTAGTTTGTGTTTCTTACATCTACAGACTGCTAGTTTGTCTTAGCACGTTGTGGCTAAGTTGTGTTAGCTGCCAATCGCTAGTTATCTGGCTGGCTAGCTAGCTAGCTAGCTAATAAATGTACCGAGTCAGAGCAAACTTAACTAGCTATACAGCCTGATACCAGTGATGGTGTAGGCCTAAACCAGCATGTTGTTTGTGCAACATCTTCTAAATCAAAGAGGAATAGGCAAAGCTTAAATATGTTAGCTACATGAAGTAGCTAAGAGAGAGATTATAGGGTACCCAAGGAAACACTGACCATCACTTTGGTTCCTACCCCGCCACTAACTCCTCCCTGGTATTTTTGTTTGTGTCATGTCAAACACTGTATTCAAAGTGTCCACTTATCTTCTAGCTATAGAATTAGAATAATAATTATTTTTCCCTGATTCCAACAGTTCACCCAAGTGTTGATCTAAATCGCAAGTTTATTATTTTTATTTGGCATTTATTCAACTAGGCAAGTCAGTTAAGAACAAATTCTTATTTTCAATGACGGCCTAGGAACAGTGGGTTAACTGCCTTGTTCAGGGGCAGAACAACAGATTTTTTTACTTTGTCAACTCTGGGATTCGATCTTGCAACATGTGCTACTAGTCCAACGCTCAAACCACTAGGCTACCTCACTTTTTTTTGCCCATATCGTGCAGCCCTACGTGACAGTGTGGAAATAATCTTAAATGAGTGCAGGAAATTATTTTGAGTTGAAGTTTAATTGAACAGTAGAAAACAATTAGAATGAGTAAGACCCATTGAAATAAGTAGCTCCATGGAAAGTAGTTGAGCAGCATGATAAGAACCCAAAGAAAAAACACCAATAAAAACCGTCGAACCCATAGCAGAGCGCTTTTGACGTACCCACTTCATTATACTCGCCCTTAATCCAGTTGCCATATTGGGATGAAGCTACACCCTTCACCTCCCCATTGGCATATCACAACGTGCCACATTAATCTTGTCTACAAATCAAATCTCGTACAACTGTATTTCACTACAAACCTGCTACGTGTGAGATTCTCTCTGGTTTGGTAGCCATGTCCAACAGCCTCCGTAGACGCTCGATCTCCTCTGCTGAACGGCAGATTTCTTCCTGATACTCCGTAATAATCTTCTCTACGACCCCGAATATCTCCACAGCAGCCGCGGATAAACGCTCGGTGACGAAAACATTCAACTCTAGTTTCGACATATTGGAAATGGTTATGAAAGTGTAGCTGTTCGTTTTATCAAATGAATATTGGCTGAAACCTTTCTCTAAGAATCTGTTTAGTGACCTTTGAACAACAATTTCTATTTGAAAAAAAAAAGAAATTGATAGTGTTCTCCTTTCACAAAAGCTGGTCGGTAGAAGAAAATACTGCAGTACATTAGCGCCACCTGCTGTTTTGGAGCATTTAATGGAAAACCAGTTATTGGATCCAACCCATTACCTGGACAAAGGGAATTGTAGTTCTTTATGAAAGCCACATTAGTAGCTAATTAGTGTTTCATTTTGTGGAGTGAAATATATATATATTAGTACCAGTCAAAAGTTTGGACACACCTACTCATTCAAGGGTTTTTCTTTATTTTGACTATTTTCTACATTGTAGAATAATAGTGAAGACATGGAATCATGTAGTAACCAAAAAAGTTTTAAACAAATCAAAATATATTTGAAATTATTCAAAGTAGCCACACTGTGCCTTGATGACAGCTTTGCACACTCTTGGCATCACCAGGCCCAGCAAATCAGAATTTGTTTTTCCCCACAAAAGGGCTTTATTACAGACAGAAATACTTCTCAGGTTCATCAAATCTAATTTATTTGTCACATACACATGGTTAGCAGATGTTAATGCGAGTGTAGCGAAATGCATGTGCTTCTCGTTCCGACAATGCAGTAATAACCAACGAGTAATCTAACTAACAATTCCAAAACTACTACCTTATACACACAAGTGTGAAGGGATAAAGAATATGTACATAAAGATATATGAATGAGTGATGGTACAGAGCGGCATAGGCAAGATGCAGTAGATGGTATTGAGTACAGTATATACATATGAGATGAGTATGTAAACAAAGTGGCATAGTTTAAAGTGGCTAGTGATACATGTATTACATAAAGATGCAGTAGATGATATAGAGTACAGTATATACGTAGACAGATGAGATGAATAATGTAGGGGTGGCGGGTCTCAGATGATCCCACAGGTGAAGAAGCTGGATGTGGATGTCTTTGGCTGGAGTGGTTTCACATGTTCTGTGATTGTGAGGCTGGTTGGGTGTACTGCCAAATTCTCTAAATAGATGTTGGAGTCAGCTTATGGTAGAGAAATTAACATTGAATTCTCTGGCAACAGCTCTGGTGGACATTCCTGTAGTCAACATGCCAATTGCACGCTCTCTCAACTTAAGACATCTGTGGCGTTGTGTGACAAACTGCACATTTTAGTGGTCTTTTATTTTCCCCAGCACAAGGTGCACCTGTGTAATGATCATGCTGTTTAATCAGCTTCTTTATATGCTACACCTGTCAGGTGGATGGATTATCTTGGGAAAGGAGAAATGCTCACGAACAGGGATGTAAACAAATTTGTGCACAACATTTGAGGGAAATAACCTTTCAATGATCTTTAATTTCAGCCAATGAAACATGGGACCAACACTTTACATGTTGCATTTATATTTTTTTCAGTATAGATAACCACAGACTGTAGTTGCATGTACAATGCACATTACCCTCCTTACAAGTAAAAAAAAACGAGCATATAATAGCATAATGAATGTTGTGACCTCTTTATTGAAAATGTTTCTTTATAAACATTGCATGCCACAGATTTAGGACCTGAATGTAGAAATCTTAGTCTGCTGGCCAGTGCCCAAAATCCTTATGTTATATCCCTGCATGTCAGTACTATTCAGACAATCCCTCTATCACTGTTGGTCCCATTCAGTGACCTCATGGTGGAAGGTTTTAACTTTCCTCTTGAGAATTAGAATCTGAAGTAGTTGTATAGCTCATTGCAATACTTCACCTCTTCTGGCAAATAGTAATTTCGACTGCCCTGATCATCTAGTTGAGCGTTCCAGATAATTCCTTCATCTCAGCAGACATCCTTTAAACATCACAGATATAAATTCCCACTGTGCCCATGATGAAATGCAACTGTGAATTGTGCTGTACTACTGAATGAAACAGGAAATGCACTCAGACCAGCCTTTGTGATTGAACTTACGTTGACTACATTATTTAGTTGGCTGCTTTGAGCAAAACTTGTACGGAATACAGAAAGTATTCAGACCCCTTGACTTTTTCCACATTTTGTTACGTTACAGCCATATTCTAAAATGGATTAAATGGTCCCCCCCCCCTCAATCTACACACAATAGCCCATAATGACAAAGCAAAAACAGGTTTGTACATTTTTTTGAAATATCACATTTACTTAACTATTCAGACCCATTATTCAGTACTTTGCTGAAGCACCTTTGGCAGCGATTGCAGCCCATCTCCACAGAGGAACTCTGGAGCAGGGTACAAAACATGGATTTAATATCTTTCTGAGTTTTCTTGTTTTTGTAGAACCACCTACAAATGGAATCGAGAACTAAGAAATTATCGGCAATAACAGTTTAGTTAAAAAAATCTATGGTGGAGGTTTGTGTGGGGCTTTCCTGTAATGGACACCAAACACCTTGAGGTGAGGAGGATGATTATTTAAGATACTGTTTTTGGAAGATGGGCAGGAACTCTGCTGTCCTTGCTTCAGGGAGAAGATGGGCAGGGACTCTGCTGTCCTAGCTTCAGGGAGAAGATGGGCAGGGACTCTGCTGTCCTTGCTTCAGGGAGAAGATGGGCAGGGACTCTGCTGTCCTTGCTTCAGGGAGAAGATGGGCAGGAACTCTGCTGTCCTTGCTTCAGGGAGAAGATGGGCAGGGACTCTGCTGTCCTAGCTTCAGGGAGAAGATGGGCAGGAACTCTGCTGTCCTAGCTTCAGGGAGAAGATGGGCAGGGACTCTGCTGTCCTAGCTTCAGGGAGAAGCCAATGGGGTGCCAGGACAGAGAAGAACTTGGGCTGGGAGGGCCAAGAGACCTGAGGTGTCAGAACAGAGTGCTCGGGTTGGGGTGTAGGGTTCTGAGCATAGCCTGAAGGTAGGTAAGGGAAGTTCCTCTTGTTGTTCCGTAGGCAAGCACCATGGTCTTGTAGTGGATGGGAGCTTTGATTGGAATCCAGTGGGGTGTGCGGAGGAGTGGGGTGACATGAGAGAACTTGGGAAGGTTGAAAACCAGGCGGGGAGGAGGATTCTGGATAATTTCGGGGGTTTGATGGCACGAGTGGGGAGCCCAGCCAGTAGCGAGTCGTAGTAGTCCAGACGGGAGAGGGCGAGTTCCTGGATTAGGACCTGCACCGCTTCCTGTATGAGGTAGGATCATATTCTACGGATGTTGAAGAGCATGAACCTGCAGGAGAGTGTCACTGCTTCGTTGTTCACAGAGAACAGCAGGGTGTTGTCCAGGGTCACGCCAAGGTTCTTTACACTCTGGGAGGGTGACACTGGAGTTGTCAACTGTGATGGAGAGGTCTTTGAGTGGGCAGGCCTTCCCGGAGGAAGAGCAGTTTCGTCTTGTTGAGCTTGAGGTGGTGGGCCGACATCCATGTTGAGATATCTGCCAGGCACGCAGAGATGCATGTCGCCACATGGGTGTCAGAAGGGGGTAAGGAGAAAAGTAGTTGAGTGTCATCTGCATAGCTTTGATAGGAGAGACCATGTGAGGATATGATGGAACCGAGTAATTTGGTGTAGAGTGACAAAATTACAAACTCTGTTATGCACATCATTTGTATACGCCTTAAACCTGTACATTTCCACTGTCCATTTCTATCATGTAAGAAGAAGCCAGTGTTTTTCCTCCCTTGTTTCTGACTAACTTAGTCACGTGGCCAAAGACAAAAGGGCTGTCTGAGAGTGACCAGTTTTTTGGTCCATCCTGTTCTTTTCCCATCTTTCAAGGGCACAGCTGTGTGGAGATATGAAGAGAACAGAGGCTAGCTTGAGCAGCAGCAACAATTCTATCAGCAGAAAGGAGTAACAAAACTGGCATTATCACTTGTTTGTACGCTATGCTCCCACCATGATCTCACACACCTGCTAAAATGCCACATAGACAAAAGGTTGTATTTTCCTATAAAGGCTGAGAAACAACTGTTGTTGACTGTTGCATCTGCTCCATTATTGCAAATCTTATAATAAAATAAGTTGTTTTGAGGAATCTACAGTCTCTGTTTTCCTTTCTGGTTAGAATTTCCACGACAATAGAGAGAATAGGAGAGGGCCTAGAACTGAGCCCTGGTGGACACCAGTACACTCAGTGAGAGTACGTGGTGCAGACACAGATCCTCTCCATGTCACCTGGTAAGAGCGGCCTGCCAGGTAGGATGCAATCCAAGGGTGTGCGAAGCCTGAGACACCCAGCCCTGAGAGGGTGGGGAGGAGGATCTGATGGTTCACGGTGTCGAAGGCAGTGGAGAGAGAGTCAGCTTTGGCAGTGCGGAGAGCCTCCATGACAGAGAAGCACAGTCTCGGTTAAGTGACCCGTCTTGAAGCCTGACTGGTTGGGGTCAAAAAGATCATTCTGAGAGCGATAACAAGAAAGTTGATCAGAGACCGCATGCTCAAGTGTTATGGAAAGAAAAGAAAGAAGAGATACAGGTCTATAGTTTTTGACGTCAGATGAGTCGAGTGTTGGTTTCTTGAGGAGGTCAGCAACTCAGGCCATTTTGCAGTCAGAAGGGACGCAGCCAGTGGTCAGGGATGAGTTGATGAGGGAAGTGAGGAATGGGAGTTCTCCAGAGATGGTCTGAAGATGTGGTCGAGCGGACAGATTCAGGCGGCCAGACCTCACAAGTCGCAGGATGTCATCTGGTTCGAGAGGGGAAAAAGAGGTCAAGGCATAGGGCAGGGAGTGAGACCAATAGCCTGAGTGAATGAGTAGCGGATGTCGTCAACCTTTTTTTCCATAGTGGCTGACAAAGTCGTCCGTAGAGAGGAAGGGGGAGGGAGGAAGGGAGGAGAAGGTGAAAAATAGCTTCCAAGGGTTAGAGACAGAAGCTTAAAATTTAGAGTGGTAGAATGTGGCTTTAGCAGTGGATACAGAGGAAGAGAAGGTAGGTCCTCCGGAAGTTTAGTTTTCCTACAATTTTGCTAAGCTGGCCACGGAGCAGGAGGGCAGGGCCGACACGACCAGGAGGAAAAGGGACAGTGTGAGTCATAGGATGCGGAAAGGGAGGAGAGTGGGGTCGAAGAGGCAGAATCAGGAGGGAGAAGGATTTAGCAGAAGGGAGAGATAGGATAGAAGAGGAGAGCGTAGTGGGATAGAGAGTGAGACGATTGCAATGGTGCATGCCAATTTGGGTAGGGTCTGAGTGGTTAGGGTTGGAGAACATACTCTGTTTTCATATCCCGAAAGAAAGAAATTCTCACTACAATACATTTTAATAGAAAGTTAGTAAAAATAGATAAGATCTTGCTACCATGGAAAGGAAAATACCTGCGTATTTGTGGAAAAGTCCCGTGATTAACTCTTTAGTCATGTTCCAGTTTACTTATGGCCTTGCCTACACCTAGTGACTTGTTTAAATTATATGAGCAAAAAATATTCCATTTTATTTGGAACGATAAACCAGACAAAATTTAAACGGGCCTATTTATATAATGAATATGAATTCGGAGGGTAGAAATGATTAAATATTAAAGCATTAGACGTCTCACTAAAGGCTTCATACAAAGTTATACTTAAATCCGTACTGGTTCTCTAGCAGATGAGTAAGAATGTCTCAGCCCATGTTCAAGAAGGGCCTTTTCCCCTTTATTCAGATTACAACCTCTCACTTTCGGTTATTTCAAAATTAAATCTCCAAAATATCACTTTTTAAAACAAGCTGTAGAATTTGGTTGCAATTTCAGTTTAATCCACCAGAAAAAGACAGAACAAATATTACAATAAATAATGGTTCAACTCATATACTAATTGGTTAAAAAAACATGATTTTGGATTTTAAAAATTTACAACTGTATAATCTTTGTAAATGATATCATAGACAGGACTGGTGGAGTTGTCACACATGCAGCCAACACAAATATATGGAAATGTCTGCTCCACCCAAAATTACAACCAACTAATTGTAGCATTAGTGCAAAAATGGAAGAGGCAAGTGGAAGGGGGAGGAAGAAAGACCGTAATTGGTTAAAGAAAATTGTGATAAAGTATAGCAGTTTCAGTTAAGGACCCAAAAATTGACAGCTGTGCCATATAGATGGCAAAATAGTTGGGAAGAGATTTTTGATGTACTGATTCCATGGCACATGAACAGATACACTAAATGACGGCGGATTCAAAAGTGTTTTTCATTTTTAATTATACAAAATTCTTGCAAACAATAGAATGTTATATATACCAGTTATATACAGTACCAGTCAAACATTTGGACACACCTTTTTATTATTTTCTACATTGTAGAATAATAGTGAAGACAAACTATGAAATAACACATATGGAATCATGTAGTAACCAAAAAAGTGTTAAACAAATCAAAATATATTTGAGATTCTTCAAAGTAGCCATCCTTTGCCTTGATGACATCCCTCCACACTCTTGGCATTCTCTCAACCAGCTTCATGAGGGAGTCACATGGAATGCATTTCAATGAACAGGTGTGCCTAGTTAATTTGTGGAATTTCTTTCCTTCTTAATGCGTTTGAGACAATCGGTTGTGTTGTGACAAGGTAGGGGAGGAATACAGAAGACAGCCCTATTTGGTAAAATACCAAATCCATATTATGGCAAGAACAGCTCAAATAAGCAAAGAGAAACAACAGTCCATTACTTTAAGAAGTGAAGGTCAGTCAATGCGGAAAATGTCAAAAACTTTTAAAGTTCAAGTGCAGTCGCAAAAACCATCAAGCGCTATGATGAAACGGTCTCTCATGAGGACCTCCACAGGAAAGGAAGACCCAGAGTTAACTCTGCTGTAGTATGATGAAACTGGCTCTCATGAGGACCTCCACAGGAAAGGAAGACCCAGAGTTACCTCTTCTGCGGAGGATAAGTTACCATTAGAGTTACCAGCCTCAGAAATTGCAGCCCAAATAAATGCTTCAGAGTTCAAGCAACAGAAACATCTCAACATCAACTGTTCAGAGGAGACTGCGTGAATCAGGCCTTCATGGTTGAATTTCTGCAAAGAAACCACTACTAAAGGACACCAATAAGAAGAAGAGACTTGCTTGGACCAAGTAACACGAGCAATGGACATTAAACAGGTGGAAATCTGTCCTTTGGTCTGGCAAATAGAAATCAAAACTGGATGATGTTCAGAGATAGATGGGATGGGTTGAGTGGAGTTGAAGGGCGGGACTAAAAATAAACATTGTCCGTAAAATGTGTATAGTTTCAGAACGTATGTAAAACAGCACAGTTGGAAAACATGTGGCAAATAGAAATCAACATTGGATGATGTTCAGAGATATATGGGAGGGGTTGAGGGTAGCTGAAGGAAGGGACTAAAAACAAACAAAAGATAACTATTATAAAATATACTGTGTCCGTAAAATGTATATAGTCTATATATAAGATGGAAGTAGAAGCCTAAGTGTTGTTGTTCATTAATTTACTACAATTAGGGGAGGGATGGTAGGGTTAGAGGAAAATAATAAAAATAAATATATTTAAAAATATATATATATACATACAGTGCCTTGCGAAAGTATTCGGCCCCCTTGAACTTTGCGACCTTTTGCCACATTTCAGGCTTCAAACATAAAGATATAAAACTGTATTTTTTTGTGAAGAATCAACAACAAGTGGGACACAATCATGAAGTGGAACGACATTTATTGGATATTTCAAACTTTTTTAACAAATCAAAATCTGAAAAATTGGGCGTGCAAGATTATTCAGCCCCTTTACTTTCAGTGCAGCAAACTCTCTCCAGAAGTTCAGTGAGGATCTCTGAATGATCCAATGTTGACCTAAATGACTAATGATGATAAATACAATCCACCTGTGTGTAATCAAGTCTCCGTATAAATGCACCTGCACTGTGATAGTCTCAGAGGTCCGTTAAAAGCGCAGAGAGCGTCATGAAGAACAAGGAACACACCAGGCAGGTCCGAGATACTGTTGTGAAGAAGTTTAAAGCCGGATTTGGATACAAAAAGATTTCCCAAGCTTTAAACATCCCAAGGAGCACTGTGCAAGCGATAATATTGAAATGGAAGGAGTATTAGACCACTGCAAATCTACCAAAACCTGGCCGTCCCTCTAAACTTTCAGCTCATACAAGGAGAAGACTGATCAGAGATGCAGCCAAGAGGCCCATGATCACTCTGGATGAACTGCAGAGATCTACAGCTGAGGTGGGAGACTCTGTCCATAGGACAACAATCAGTCGTATATTGCACAAATCTGGCCTTTATGGAAGAGTGGCAAGAAGAAAGCAATTTCTTAAAGATATCCATAAAAAGTGTCGCTTAAAGTTTGCCACAAGCCACCTGGGAGACACACCAAACATGTGGAAGAAGGTGCTCTGGTCAGATTAAACCAAAATTGAACTTTTTGGCAACAATGCAAAACGTTATGTTTGGCGTAAAAGCAACACAGCTCATCACTCTGAACACACCATCCCCACTGTCAAACATGGTGGTGGCAGCATCATGGTTTGGGCCTGCTTTTCTTCAGCAGGGACAGGGAAGATGGTTAAAATTGATGGGAAGATGGATGGAGCCAAATACAGGACCATTCTGGAAGGAGTCTGCAAAAGACCTGAGACTGGGACGGAGATTTGTCTTCCAACAAGACAATGATCCAAAACATAAAGCAAAATCTACAATGGAATGGTTCAAAAATAAACATATCCAGGTGTTAGAATGGCCAAGTCAAAGTCCAGACCTGAAACCAATCGAGAATCTGTGGAAAGAACTGAAAACTGCTGTTCACAAATGCTCTCCATCCAACCTCACTGAGCTCGAGCTGTTTTGCAAGGAGGAATGGGAAAAAATGTCAGTCTCTCGATGTGCAAAACTGATAGAGACATACCCCAAGCGACTTACAGCTGTAATCACAGCAAAAGCTGGCGCTACAAAGTATTAACTTAAGGGGGCTGAATAATTTTGCACGCCCAATTTTTCAGTTTGTGATTTGTTAAAAAAGTTTGAAATATCCAATAAATGTCGTTCCACTTCATGATTGTGTCCCACTTGTTGTTGATTCTTCACAAAAAAATACAGTTTTATATCTTTATGTTTGAAGCCTGAAATGTGGCAAAAGGTCGCAAAGTTCAAGGGGGCCGAATACTTTCGCAAGGCACTGTATATATATATATATATATATATATATGAACACAAACATTTATGGGGGATTGGAAATTATGCAGACAATTACATTGAAAGCCACAATCTGTCTGCAATATTAAAGCAGATCTACCCCCCAGCAAAAAAAATTAAACATACAAGATATTTGCTGCATTATATAGTCAACAAAGACATAGGCTACTTCAATATTCTAACATGCAGACAAAAGTACAGATAGAAGATAGTGGCCCAAATATCCTGTATGTCCTTGTTAAACAATTGGATATGAACTCCTGTTGTTTAGGAATCCAAGTGTGTGCTCTGTCAGACACAGCTGTGACGTCTTCCTGAAGCCAGCAGTGCAGGAGTTTGATTAGGCTGAACCGCGGTGCACCGGACTATGGCCTGTCATGTGACCAGGCAAAAGTGGTGAGGGAGGAGTGGCTCATGCCTGTGAGGCAGCCTGGTTTCAAAAAGGATGCAATCACTTTTCAGCCGGGCCAGCATTGTCAAATTCCCTCATTGTCCGAGCCAGTAGGTATCCAAAAAAAGTGAGAGCAAATATGAGCTTATGAATCTGATACTGACTGATGTTTTATCAGAAAATAGAACATAACAAATTATTTACAAGTTGGATGTAACAAGAAATTCATGTGAGTAATCATTTGTTGTTCTCACTTCAGGCTGAAGATTTTGTGTGAGTGCTCATATGAGACTTCAAGCTCCCTTTATAACCAAAGCATTTGCCACATTCTTTGCACTGGTAAGGTTTCTCCCCGGTGTGAACACGCTGATGAAGTCTTAAATAGCTTAATGCCATGTAACTTTTCTTGCATACAGGACAATTATATGGTCTCTCCCCTGTGTGAACTCTCATATGCAATATCAATTCCATCTTCTGGTTGAAGGATTTGTCACAGTCTTTGCACTGATAAGGTTTCTCCCCTGTATGTATCCTTGAATGGATGGTCAAGCTTCCTTTCTGGTTAAACATTTTGCCACATTGTTTGCACTGGTATGGATTATCTCCTGTGTGTACCCTTGTATGTCTGTCCAAGTCGCCTTTCTGGATGAAGCTTTTGTCACATTGTTTGCACAGATAAGATTTCTCTCCTGTGTGTATCTTTGAATGGATGGTCAAGTGTCCCTTACGTGTGAAGCTTTTGTCACATTGTTGACACCGATATGGTTTCTCCACTGCAGCAGAGCAGTCTGGATGAACTGAAAGGGGCAGATCACTGGTTGGTTCTGCTACTCTGTAGTCCTCTCCATCAGGTTCTGTTTTGATCTCTTCAGTTATGATGATAGGTAGAATACCCCTCTCTCCGTCATCCACAGTTTGGTTTTGGTAAAGATGTGAGGGCTGAGGTGAGTCCTCCAGACTGAGTCTGTGCTCCTGTTGTTCCTCTTTAATCTGTGTGGGTTCTGGGTCCTCCTGCCCCAGACTGGGGCTCCACTCCTGCTTACAGTCCTGCTGCTCCGGGTGAACGGCAGGAGTCAGTACCTGGAAGTCTGGAGGGAAAAAATATATCTTCAACAGGTGCACTATGCAGAAATCTTGGTTGCTAAAATTCTAATAGTTTTCCTTTTTTCAGTTTAAATGACAAAACAAGCAAGTATAGTGTAGTGAATCATTGTACCATCTAAACAGCTGTGAAATATATTTTCCATAACCAAAAATATTGTATTTTCAGTTGTTTGAAGCTTGCGTAAAAAAATAAACTTAAGAATGGGAAGCAGATAATTAATGTGCATAGCACATATAGAACAGATCTACCACTTCTTAGACTTGCTTTCAATTAGAATGACAGATCCATAACTACATTTCTATGTGAATTTGGTCAGTTGGCCAAAAAATGACATATTCCAGCTTTAATAAAGTATCAGAAATGTTGTTTGGAAGCCCTCTGTGCTCAAAAATCAGAAGATTTCGTCGACTAGTCAATAATAAACAGCACAGAAAAGACTCCTGATCTGCAAAATGTATTTGATTTCAGAATGAGTTTAAGTTCAGTGTTAAGGTTAATGGTTTGGGTTAAGGTAAGGGTCAGTTTTAGATTTTGATTAGTCGTTTACGGGTCAGGGATGTCCTTAGAACCGCTCCCCCAGCACGTGATTTATACAAAGCAATGTTGGTGAACCAGAGTTTCGTTCCGAGGAAAGCCAGAAAGGAAGGATTTCCACAGCTACAAAGTCAAAATTGGCTGAAATGTGCTTTTTGATATATATTTTTTAGTTAACCTTTCTTAAGATTAGGCATAAAGTTAGCAGTGTGGTTAAGTTTAAAATCACATTTTATGAAGAGACATTTTAGAAATAGGAGGGATTTATGACTTTGTGGCTGTGTTATCTAGTGACGACCGAGGAAGAGACGAAGCTCTTTAGCATGGGAGAGGCTATACGGACAAGCCTGGTGCCCAAAATTGATGACGTTTGTCGTGCAGAGAGTTGAGTAGGGATGAACGGATTCGGTTCAGTCAGTCGTCCTAATCAGCCCTCCTCAGCTAGCTAGTTCTATTTTGTAACGGGTCACCAAACAACCTATGCGAAACCACGCGGCGTGATTGAGATGCTCGATATCAAAGATGTTTACAGTCACGCCACATCCTTACTGTACCCACGTAACCTGTCGATAATTGTAAACTTGTTTGCCGAAGTTTGGACTTCATTCCATTGTTGATTTTTTTAAATGTAGACGTTACCACAGTTGTACATTTTCGGTGAAAATCACTTCAATAAATGTGCTTTCGCTGTCACTCTGGCCTGATATTGGCTAGACTATCTAGTTACCTCCCTCTCCCTACTGCAGGACAGCAGTGCTCGGCAATCAAGATTGAAGGACAGACTGTGCCCCGTTCTGTTGTTGCCGGGTTGCGGTGCAAACTCTCCCTGTTGAGCAGTAGACTCCATCGTGGTGACATCCAGATGGTTACTACCAAAATTACACATTATGTATCGTGCATGTTGCTGTCCTACTTTAAATATAATCAAGTGGGCTGGAACAAATGAACCAAGTAGCTACCGCCAGCGACATGTGATACAGCTGCACGGTGAAGCAACTTCTGCCCAGTGGGAATTACAGCAACTTTGCACTGTTCATCCACAACTGTGTAGTGAGATAAAGCCGTATTCCAACGGATCCAGTTAGGAGAGCTTATTTCAAGGAGCGCTCCATAAACCACCGCCCAGAGGGCAGAGATAGGCAAACTGGACTGGGACACGTTTTAATAAGTAAAACCTCAAACTGTATAGGACTCGGCGTTGTTTCCCTGTTACAAACTCAAATATATTTGACTTAAATCAGACGAAATTACCTGCAATACACTGGTCTCATATGTAAGAATAACACGGCTACACAGAACCACGGCGGACCCATTCTAAATTGAGAGGCGTTTCTTCCTATTAAAACGTGTCCTTCTGCAACATGCCGAGCAATGTCCTGGGGCGTGGCTAATGGAGCGCTCTTTGGAATAAGATCAACTAACGCAGTATTCCAATGGATCGAGTTTGTCGATACGTTAGCTAATTGGCATATCGGGGTGATATCCAGATGGTGACCAATACCACAAGTTATTTCTCCCTCGCCCATCGAAATAAACCTCAGTTTTTTACACGTTTAAACTAGCGCAATGCTGCTGTTGACAACTTGCCAGCATAAACTAGTATCACCAGAATGACTGACTGAACCGAATCCATTCGTCTCCACTCGACTCTCAACTGCGCGATATACGTCATCAATTTGGGAATAAGGCGTGTTCGTACAGCCTCTTCCTTTTAACATATCACAACGTGTCACATGAGCAGGGTTGCCATGCCCGTGGTTTTCCCCGACATTTGGGCTCCTTGGAACACGATTTTGCTGGTGAATTGTTCGCGGGTTGCAGGTTTTTGGCCTGCACTGCCGCCACCATCGCATTTCTTTAAAAAACACATATATATATATATATTTTTTTTACTGTGACCGGTTGCTGCTGACTATCAGGCAGTGAGGGAGGCTGTTGCTGAATGAGTGTTTGGGAGGGCCGGAAGGAGGTGTGACATAGCAGCAGTTCTTGAGTCTCGAGCGCTGCGCAAGTGGACATTTAAATGGCCGTTATGGAACTCCCTCTCATGGAAAAGTCCACAATAAAAAAATGATATTAAAATGTGTAGAATGACACATTGGAATATGTTGGCCATCAAGTAGAGTACTAATTTCCATGGCTTTGTAGGCCACTGTAGCCTCCTACCATTTGATACAAAAATAGTTGAAATGACGATATCATTGCAGTCATTGCAAATCAATTTGTGCCACTTGTGTAGCATATCTGGAGCTGGCAAACGGATTTAATAAATAGCCTATAACTTCAGGTTATTTTTGTTGTAGCCTTGTGTTATTATTCATTATTAATGCCCATGTTTAGTTAATTCAATTGGAAGTTATCAATTGTGATCTCATAGCTCTATCGCAATTGCGGATCAGCTTTTGTTAGAATGCATTACATTGACTTAACAGTCAGTCAGAATAGGCTACAGGTTAAAAAAATAAACACTGGCTGTTGTTGACAAGCATATTAGTTCATATCCAATTTCATATTTTATTCAGTGATTGAAATTACGACCCCATCCTTAGTAGCCTATTCCATCAGGCTATTGGGCAACAAGCACTTCTTACCCCAAAATTGCCTTACTATATGTTGAATAAATGAGTCTGTCGATTTGAACTTGGCAAGCTGCTAAATTCACTTTACATCTTGCCTATCAGGGGCTATACTATAGTCGCTATAGGCTACCTGCATCTAGCTAACCAAACCATGACAAAGTTTAATTACAATCATAAACCCAGATGTTAGTCAGTAGCCTATGCCTATTGAAATGACAATCCAATATCGCAAATAGGCCTTTTATAATGGTTTGTAGTCTGGCACAAGGGGTTGGGATGACAACAGTGGTGTAGTCTACTGCATACATATATCACTTATTATTGAGATCTACATAGCTCAATGATGTGAATCACACTGCTGCTCTCTCATTTTAGATATCTGCGCCTTATGGATCGTGATTGTTGTGGATGGCTTTTCACAACTCTAAATGTGTATTTGAACCCAATTCAATCAATTTAAGCTGCCTATCAATCATTGTTTTTGAAACCAGTGGACAGCCAGTGAAAAATGTGCTCTTGCAACAGCTGCATAGTGCGGATCCCAGCCTATGGAATACAAGTGGGGCTTTTATTGCTCAGTCAAATTCATGCTGGTAAAATAATAATAATCCATAGGCCTACTGGACACATGCTCAAACTTGCACACTTTTGATAGACTTAAAAGTGGCAATCTGTAGTTGCTACTTCCATTTTTTATTTATAAATTATATATACAGTACCAGTCAAAAGTTTGGACACACTTCCTCATTCCAGGGTTTTTCTTTATTTTTACTATTTTCTAAATTGTTGAATTATAGTGAAGACATCAAAACGATCAAATAACACATATGGAATCATGTTGTAACCATCAGATGACCTGGCCTCCACAATCACCAGACCTCAACCCAATTGAGATGGTTTGGGATGAGTTGGACTGCAGAGTGAAGGAAAGACAGCCAACAAGTGCTTAGCATATGTGGGAACTCCTTCAAAACTGTTGGAAAAGCATTCCAGGTGAAGCTGGTTGAGAGAATGCTAAGCATATGCAAAGCTGTCATCAAGGCAAAAGGTGGCTACTTTGAAGAATCTAAAATATAAAAATATTTTTTCATTTGTTTAACACTTTTTTGGTTACTACATGATTCCATATGTTATTTCATAGTTTTGATGTCTTCACTATTATTCTACAACGTAGAAAATAGTAAAAATTAAAACCCTTGAATGAGTAGGTGTGTCCAATATTTTTGACTTGTCCTGAATATAATATATATAGATCAATTGATTCTTGAAGAATATAACTTATACATGCCTCATGAGCTCAGTTCAACTGTCACATTCCATGAGAACCCAAAATATAAGCCTGTTTTACTCCAATGTTTCTAAAACATTGTAAATGTAAACAAACACTGTAAAGCCTCTTAACATGGTTAAAACAATAATGTTGATATCATGGATGGTCAGTCCTTTCATCCATAGCTGTCTATTAATCTGAGAGTGGTTATATTTCTCCAGGCCCATCCCTCAGTTTTTACCAAATCAGAGGTGGGGCGACCGTTTTGTTATTGTTTCATCTGGGGATTTGCCCTTTAAATAGCTGCATATTATCAAGATATCAATGTGTCACCAACAAAGGTAAACAATAGGCCTATAGCAAATGCAGCATATGGCATTCATTTTTCACATGCAAATAGATTTTTTCATTAGTGCTCAAAGCATGCCATTCCAAGAGCGCTACATTTATTTTCCCACTCGAATCAATTAGCCCAATCAGTCCTCTATGACAAGAAATCATAAGCTCAAGTAAAACAATTTGGCTAATATATCCTTCCATATTTCCAAGTCCTATTCTTGAAGATCAAGGTGTATAGCATTTATTGGAATGACTGGAATTCTGAAAGACTGGTTTTTAATGTAAAGTCATAATTTAATCGTATTATTATATGTAGTAGAAAGTGATGGGTTAGAAGAACCCGACATAACCAACCCTATAAAGTAAAATGTAACATCCATATATGGCCAGCTATGTAAACTTTAACATTGTTTTATTCTGCAATAGATGTGGCTCAACAGTTAAATAAAAGTTAAATAAAGTAAACATACATTTTTGTCTTCTTACAATGCCTCTTAAGGGAAACATGACGAAAATGAAATCATATTGCGTTACTGAGTTCGGGTAATCCAAAAGTTAAGTTACTGATTACATTTTGGAAAGGTAACTAGTAACTAATGGATTACATTTAGAAAGTAACCTATCCAACCCTGCTGGCACGTAAGGACACAACTGGCAGAAAATAGCCTGAAATTCGTCCAAGTGTGTCTTGCAGCAGAGATTGTGATCCTCTGTCCAACTTCCATCACTCAAACTCTTCTGTCGGATTTATCTAAAGTTATACACATGCGCAAATGGGATTGATTTACAATAATAGCAGTCAAACGAGTTAAATCGACATCCATTGATGCAAAATGATCTGGCGAGTTTAATAAGGGCGATTTATCTTTCCTTTTGCGACATGTTAAAATTCCTCGATTACATCACGTTAGCTCAGAATAATGATTATTTTCATGGAAAACGAATTTTGATTCTTACGACGTGACGTGAATATTTCTTCTTAATTCGCTCGATAATGTTATGGCAAAAGGGTTTATTGGATAAACGTGGCAAGTCCTTTTTTACTGCACCCCCCCCCCCCCCAATTGGGGCTAGTTTTCAGGCCTTGTGGCAGGTTTTGAGTAGTCATTGTCTATAAATGTTAGCTAGACCTGGCAACCCTGCACACGAATGACTCCATGATTAAATAAAGGTTAAAAAAAATCGAAAATAAACATGAATCTAGTCTATTAGTCAAATCTCGTTACAACAACAGAATGTTGTACGAACCTGCTCTGTGTAACTTTATCTCTGGTTTGCTAACCAAATCCAACAGCCTGCGTAAACGCTCGTTCTCCTCCGCTGAACGGCAGATTTCTTCCTGATACTCTGCTACGGTCTTCTCCACGGCTCCGAATATCTCCACAGCAGCCGCCGACAAACGCTCGGTGACAAACACATTCAACATCTGTAGTTTTGACATATTAGCAATGGTTATGAAAGTAGCTTTTCGCTTTATCAAATAAATGTTGGTTGAAACCGCTCTCTGATTCTGCTTAGCGTTCTTCGTCTTCTTCTTCTTCGATGAGGTTTAACGGCGGTTGGCATCCAATAAATGTTGCATTACCGCCACCAACTAGACTGGGGTATAAATCCTTTATACTTTACATGAAAAAAGTAAAATACGGCACCATCTAACCCTACACTCATTACAACCCCACCACCCTATTCCACTATTTAAACCTATGTAGTCATACCTCAGGCCAACAACCTGGAAGGACGGGACACCTAGTTTAGTGGCTGGTAGCAACCTTTGGACAACAATGGACCAGTGGAGGCTCCTCAGAGGAGGAAGGGGAGGACCATCATCCTCAGTCAATTTAAATAGTAAAACATTAAAAGTTATCCTTTTTAGATAAAACTATACTAAATATATTCATGTCACCAAATAATGTATTAAAAGACACTTCCGCATTGAAGGTCTACAGTAGCCTCAACAGCACTGTAGGGTATCACCATGGTGTAGCTGGAGGACAGCTAGCTCCCGTCCTCCTCTGGGTACATTGACTTCAATACAAAACCGAGGTGGCTCATGGTTCTCACCCCCTTCCATAGACTTATACAGTAATTATGACAACTTCCGGAGGACGTCCACCAACCTATCAGAGCTCTTGCAGGATGAACTGACATGTTGTCCACCCAATCAAAGGATCAGATAATTAATCTAGTATTGAAAGTATAAGCTACAGCTAGTTAGCACTGCAGTGCATAATATGTGGTGAGTAGTTCATTCAAAGAGAGAGAAAGACAATAGTTGAAAAGTTTTTAACAATTTCATTTCTTCCAAAATGAAGGAGAAGCAAGAGGGAGACTGTCATTTCCTTTGTTTCACTTGCTTAGCTAGCAAATGCAGCAAGCTAGTTTAGCCTACTAAAACAGAGGGATGTTATGTTAGCTTGCTGGCTATGACTATCCAACACAACATTGGAGCTCTTCCAAGTCAAGGTAAGCTTTTGGTTTTACTCATTTATTACCACTGGGCCCCACCGGTGTAAGTGCTAAACTGCTTACTGACTGTACACTGTAACATTACTGCATGATTGTAGCGAGTTTACTAACCTGTTATTTATATTAGCTACGTTTACTATGACATTACTTCAGCTAATATGGTGACAGCGATGTAGGCTGTGTGTAGTGGGTTATGATATGGTTTGGCTTGGAGAGGTTTTTTCACATGGTCACATACAGCGGATGTGTTGTGCATTGAAATCCACAAGCGAAGGGAAAAGGTGAGAGAAGGAGAGCGCATAGATGCGAGAAGGTATATAATGTGGCTGCTATGAAAGTGAACTGTGTTTCAGTGTGATCAGGGGTGTATTCATTCTGATGATTCTGTTGAAAAATGTTTCTTAAACAGATGCAGATGGAATGAAACAGGAATAAACATACCTGAATTTGTCCAATAGAAACTCTCGTTTGCAACTGTTGGACTAATAATTACACCTTAGATAAGCTAGATGCAGGCAAGAGTGTACAAGGCAGTATTGAATGTGTCACTGTCTGTCACCTAAAGTGTTTCTCCTTGTGACAAACTGACATGTTTTCATTTTCATCAAAAACAACTTTATATGGAAGGAGTGCCTTTATTTGACGGCCAGCACATGTAATTCGGCACGAGACGACCCGATGACGTGTTTCTGCACATGAGCTTAGCTAGCCAACGTCGCCTAGAAGTGTGATCAGGGATTTCTATTTGGGCAGTTTATGCCCATCTTCATACTGTACTGTCTGTGGTGCACCTTTAAATCATCATGTCCCAGGAGACACCAACTGGGAGGAGGTAAATGTTAACCCAAACCAGTAACACAGGGTTTTATTCACAGAGTGTCTTAGAGTAGGAGTGCTGATCTAGGATCAGTTTTGCATTTTAAATTACAGTGGTGATCTGACCCTAGATCAGCACTCACCTGAGCCTTTATGAATATTGGCTCAGATAGTTTCCCATCTGCCTAATGGTTCAGGATGGGGTTGGGGTAAGAAGCAGGGAATTGAGGATGTATTAAACCTTCCTGATAAACCAGCACAAAAATCATGTTCAACAGAGAAAAATAGGGTTTCACTATGACATCCATTGAAAAAACAACTTTATTTAAACAAATGATTTGCTGCATTATATAGATTGTCAACAAAAATGTAATAGGCTTCTTCAATATTCTAACATGCAGCCATCAGTACAGATAGAATATATCATGTATGTCATTGTTAAACAATTGAATAAGAACTCCTGTTGTTTAGAAATCCAAGTGTGTGCTATGTGCTAGATACAGTGGTGAGGACTTCCTGAAGCCAGCAGTGTCCTGGAGGGTAGGTCCCTGAAACTGAGCCCTAGATTCAGTTTACCAATCTGATGCTGACTGGTGATTTCCCCTCAACACACATTACTCAGTTTGTTTTGTTGTCAATTGCCAGAAAACAGAAGATAATTATTCAGAAGTTGGACGTATTAAGAAATTCACAATGACAAAATGTTAATTTGTTGTTTTCATTTCAGGCTATTATTGCACTCAGTGAAGTAATATAATTTATGCCCTTTAGTATGAGTGCTCATATGTGATGTTAGACGATGTTTATAACCAAAGCATTTGTAACATTCTTTGCATTGGTAAGATTTCTGCCCAGTGTGAACACGCTGATGAAGTCTTAAATCGCTTAATGCGATGTAATCTTTCTTGCATACAGGACAGATATATGGTCTCTCTCCTGTATGAGCTCTCATATCTCACTCATTGGGGTATCCACTGAAAGTTGACTAGTCACAACAACTGGAACGTAAATGACACCCACCATGAGCACCCACTAAATTTGCCCAAGAAGAGGCCAACACAAGAAAAACCCACACCAAACTTAAGACAGGAAGCAAACCAAAAAGTTGAGCAAAACAAATACAGGGAAGATCAGACAAATGAACATTTTTCTATAAATGAAATAGGGAGAGCTAACTAAAAGGGTGTTGACCGAACGTCCACATTTCAAGGCAATTGAAGCACTGGGCCAGCCACTCTTAAATAGCACAAGGGCCAGCACAGGTGTAACACATACTGACTAACGAGGTGACACAAATCAGTGCGTCCAACGTGCTATACATACAACCTGAAAACATAAATTGAAAAAACAAAACCTTTAACACATAACTACATTTGTTTTGTTGTCAAGTGGCAGGAAATATAATAATTATTTACAAGTTGGATGTAACAAGAAATTCACATGTGAGTAATCGTTTGTTGTTCTCACTTCAGGCTGAAGCTTTTGTGTGAGTGCTCATATGAGACTTCAAGCTTCCTTTAATACCAAAGCATTTGTCACATTATTTGCACTGGTAAGGTTTCTCCCCTGTGTGAACACGCTGATGAAGTCTTAAATAGCTTAATGCGATGTAACCTTTCTTGCATACAGGACAGATATATGGTCTCTCTCCTGTATGAGCTCTCATATGCAATGTCAATTCTATCTTCTGGTTGAAGGCTTTGTCAGTCTTTACACTGATATGGTCTCTCCCCTGTATGTATCCTTGAATGAACGGTCAAGTGTCCCTTCTGGTTAAACATTTTGCCACATTGTTTGCACTCATAGGGATTCTCTCCTGTGTGTATCCTTGTATGGATGGTCAAGTCGTGCTTCTGGATGAAGCTTTTGCCACATCATTGTTTGCACAGAAAAGGTTTCTCTCCTGTGTGTACACTTGTATGTCTGTTCAAATCATCCTTCTGGATGAAGCTTTTGCCACACTGTTTGCACAGATAAGGTTTCTCTCCTGTGTGTATTTTTAAATGCAAGGTTAAGTTTCCCTTAAGTGTAAAGTTTTTGCCACATTGTCTACACAGATAGAATGATATACATTCTCCACTGCAGCACAGTAGTCTGGATGAACTGAGAGGGGCTGATCACTGGTTGGTTGTGGTACTCTGAAGCCCTCTCCATCAGGTTATGTTAAATTGTTTTCCTCGTCAATCTACACACAATACCCCATAATGAAAAAGCAAAAAAAATATATATATATTTTAGCAAATGTATTAAACATAAAAGTATTCAGATCATTTGCTATGAGACTCGAAATTGAGCTCAGGTGCATCCTGTTTTTATTGATCATCCTTGAGATGTTTCTACAACTTGATTGGTGGTAAATTCAATTGATTGGACATGATTTGGAAAGGCACGCACCTGTCTACATAAGGTCCCACATTTGACAGTGTATGTCAGAGAAAAAACCAAGCCATGAGGTCACAGGAATTGTCTGTAGAGCACCGAGACAGGATTGTGTCGAGGCACAGATCTGGGGAAGGGTACCAAAACATTTCTGCAGCATTGAAGGTCCCCAAGAAACTAATGGCCTACATTCTTAAATGGAAGTAGTTTGGAACCACCAAGACTTTTCCTAGAGCTGGCCGCCCCACCAAACTGAGCAATTGTGGGAGAATGGCCTTGATCAGGGAGATGACCAAGAACCTGATGGTCACTCTGACAGAGTTCCAGAGTTCCTCTGTGGAGATGGTAAAACCTTCCAGAAGGACAACCATCTCTGCAGCACTCCACCATTCATGACTTTATGGTAGAGTGGCCAGACGGAAGCCACTACTCAGTAAAAAGGCACGACAGCCCGCTTGGAGTTTTCCAAAAGGCACCTAAAGACTCTCAGACCATGAGAAACAAGATTCTCTGGTCTGATGAAACCAAGATTGAACTATTTGGCCTGAATGCCAAGCGTCACGTCTAGAGGAAACCTCATCATCCCTACGGTGAAGCATGGCGGTGGCGGCATCATGCTGTGAGGATGTTTTTCAGCGGCAGGGACTGAGAGATTAGTCAGGATCAAGGCAAAGATGAATGGAGCAAAGTACAGAGAGATCCTTGATGAAAAACTGCTCCAGAGCGCTCAGGACCTCAGACTAGGGGAAAAGGCTCACCTTCCAACAGGACAACGACCCTAAGCACACAGCCAAGACAATGCAGGTGTGGCTTTGGGACAAGTCTCTGAATGTTCTCGAGTGGCCCAGCCAGAGCCCGGACTTGAACCCGATTGAACATCTCTGGAGAGACCTGAAAACAGCTGTGCAGCGACGCTTCCCATCCAACTTGACAGAGGATGAGAGGAACTGCATAGAAGACATCAGAGAAACTCCCCAAATGCATGTGTGCCAAGCTTGTAGTGCATACATACTAATGGTAAATTGTAATTATTTCGCCTCGATGGCATATTTATTGCCTTACCTCCCTAATCTTCTACATTTGCACACACTGTACATAGATTTTTCTATTGTATTAATGACTGTACGTTTGTTTATCCCATGTGTAACTGTGTTGTTTTTGTCGCACTGCTTTGCTTTATCTTGGCCAGGTCGCAGTTGTAAATGAGAACTTGTTCTCAACTGGCCTACCTGGTTAAATAAATATAAAACAAAAAATACCCAAGAAGACTCAAGGCTGTAATCGCTGCCAAAGGTGCTTCAACAAAGTACTGAATAAAGGGTCTTATTACTTATGTAAATGATATCAGTGACATGATCAACCTGTTTTTGTTTGTCATGGGGAATTGTGTGTAGATTGATGAGAAGAAAAAAACTATTGAATACATTTTAGAATTAAGGCTGTAACATAACAAAATGTGGAAAAAGTCAAGGTCTGACTACTTTCCGAATGCACTGTATTGTATTGGGCATTGAGAGGCTTTGAAGCCACTGGTAAGCCATGTGGAGTAACCTAAGTATGAGTCATAATACCCATAAAACCTAGTGGTCGAAGAAGGAAATGGTTCCAAACGTTTTTATACCATTTATCCCATAGGGGATTTTAAAAACATTAACGTGACGTTTTGATAACTGTGTAAATCTTTCTTGGACAAACTGACTTATCAATACATTTGACTGTATATACCCCCCCCCCAAAAAAACCCCACTATGCTCCTTTTTGCATTAATGTGTCTGTAATAGAATAAATGTGGCAGAAATTAATGTAGACATTAATAAATGCTTTTATATAGCTTCCCAAAGTGCCAAGATGGAGGCGCGGTGACTTCGACCCAGAACCACCTAGCAGTAATTTAGTGTGTGTGTGTGTATGTATATATATATATATATATATATATATATATACACTGCTCAAAAAAATAAAGGGAACACTTAAACAACACAATGTAACTCCAAGTCAATCACACTTCTGTGAAATCAAACTGTCCACTTAGGAAGCAACACTGATTGACAATAAATTTCACATGCTGTTGTGCAAATGGAATAGACAACAGGTTATAGGAAATTATAGGCAATTAGCAAGACACCCCAAATAAAGGAGTGGTTCTGCAGGTGGTGACCACTGACCACTTCTCAGTTCCTATGCTTCCTGGCTGATGTTTTGGTCACTTTGAATGCTGGCGGTGCTTTCACTCTAGTGGTAGCATGAGACGGAGTCTACAACCCACACAAGTGGCTCAGGTAGTGCAGCTCATCCAGGATGGCACATCAATGCGAGCTCTGGCAAGAAGGTTTGCTGTGTCTGTCAGCGTATTGTCCAGAGCATGGAGGCACTATCAGGAGACAGGCCAGTACATCAGGAGACGTGGAGGAGGGCAACAACCCAGCAGCAGGACCGCTACCTCTGCCTTTGTGCAAGGAGGAGCAGGAGGAGCACTGCCAGAGCCCTGCAAAATGACCTCCAGCAGGCCACAAATGTGCATGTGTCTGCTCAAACGGTCAGAAACAGACTCCATGAGGGTGGTACGAGGGCCCGACGCCCACAGGTGGGGGTTGTGCTTACAGCCCAACACCGTGCATGACGTTTGGTATTTGTCAGAGAACACCAAGATTGGCATATTAGCCACTGGCGGGTCAGTCATGGTGTGGGGTGGCTTTTCTTTGGGGGGCTGCACAGCCCTCCATGTGCTCGCCAGAGGTAGCCTGACTGCCATTAGGTACCGAGATGAGATCCTCAGACCACTTGTGAGACCATATGCTGGTGCGGTTGGCCCTGGGTTCCTCCTAATGCAAGACAATGCTAGACATCATGTGGCTGGAGTGTGTCAGCAGTTCCTGCAAGAGGAAGGCATTGATGCTATGGACTGGCCCGCCCGTTCCCGAGACCTGAATCCAATTGATCACATCTGGGACATCACGTCTCGCTCCATCCACCAACGCCACGTTGCACCACAGACTGTCCAGGAGTTGGTGGATGCTTTCGTCCAGGTCTGGGAGGAGATCCCTCAGGAGACCATCCGCCACCTCATCAGGAGCATGCCCAGGCATTGTAGGGAGGTCATACAGGCACGTGGAGGCCACACACACTACTGAGCTTCATTTTGACTTGTTTCAAGGACATTACATCAAAGTTGGATAAAAAGTAGCAGTTGTCACTTTTCAAGTTTGGGAAAAAGTGACTGGTAAATGATAACTCCCATTCGTATAAACTGGTAGCATA
Organism: Oncorhynchus masou masou; assembly: GCF_036934945.1. Taxonomy (NCBI): domain Eukaryota; kingdom Metazoa; phylum Chordata; class Actinopteri; order Salmoniformes; family Salmonidae; genus Oncorhynchus; species Oncorhynchus masou. Next base: position 14,487,076 of record NC_088218.1, on the reverse strand, counting down.
GTTAGCATATAGAAATAGGTGGTGGTAGTCAGTAGTTTTTAACTGTAATGCAGTTGATTGATGACGATGTCATGAACATGTATTGGGGTTGACATCTATACAGCAATATACTGTTAGAGTTGCGTAAATTCAAATCTGGTATCAGGATAAATATAACAATGAGTCACCGATTGTATACTATGTATTTTTTATTAGCCAAGTAATAAATGGCAAATGCATCTTTCGTATATACGGGCTCACTGTTATACCACGCAGGGCAGAACAGAGAACTGACAAGATGTATGTAAACAGTATTCTTTATACTGTGATAGTTCCAACCCATCTGTTGGCCTATCACAGTAGAGGCTGGGCGTGGTTTAAACTTGCCCAGCCTATTGCAGGCGCTCAGGCGGGTCCCCACCTCTTGGCGCTTCTTGGAGTTCTCCCTCCATAGATGTATAGATCCTTACTGTTCTGGTATCGCAGCCTCGTTACAACAGTTGCTCAGTTCCTGCTATTGTGTTGTCCCAATTTGTAAGTCGCTCTGGATAAGAGCGTCTGCTAAATGACTTAAATGTAATGTAAATGTTGTTCAGTATTTTTCCATCTCAGTTAAACCTCGTGATGACCACCCCTCCCTATCACAACTTTGTAAGATACAGCAAGTCACATCATGTGCTCAATATTGTTACATACAAACACAAGGACAAAGCATCTGCTGGGCTGTTATCTACAGTTTTGCAACATGCAGGTCACACCATGTTACTCAGTTCTTGTCACACACAAACAGGCAAGTAGCAAGCAGTTGTTTAATCTCATAATGATGTTCCAGTGCACAAATGCAGACACCTCACACAACCAACATCAGATGATATTTAATCATATATATACTGATGGCTATAATGTAAAACACAGGATCCAACAATACTCCGATCTTTACCTCAACATAGTGTGACATACACCTATAAGCAATGGCCTAAATGTAGGCTAATGTTGCTGGGGGGCAATGGGGAGATTCGGGATGGAGATGCAGGTGGAAAACGGTGCAGTCTTCTTACTTCATGCTATCCTGGCTGAGTCTGCGTATGTCAAGCACAGGGAAACGGACTCGAACTTCGTGGCTTCCATGGGAGGGGGCAGTCGTTCTACCCTGAATTCAAGAAAGCAATGTTGCGTTCAGAGTGCGCATATTACAAACTGCCACATATTCTCAAATCTTGTAACGTTAATCTACAAATTAAATATCTTCGTGATAACAACTGTAGCTCGCTACAAACCTGCTCCATGTCACTTAATCTCTGGTTGGAAAACCATGTCCAACAGCCTCCGTAGGCGCTCGATCTCCTCTGCTGAACGGCAGATGTCTTGCCGATACCCTGCTATAATCTTCTCCACGGCCACGAATATCTCCACAGCAGCTCCCGGCAAGCGCTCGGTGACGAACACATTAAACAACTGTAGTTTGGACATATTGGCGATGGTTATGAAAGTCTAGCTGTTCGTTTTATCAAAGAAATGTTGTTTGAAACCTCTGTCTGATTAGCCTAGGCTAGCGTCTACTCCACAACCTTTGTAAACAACAATTGTGTAGTATGCTTCTTTCTCGTGTTGCCAGGTTGAGATAACATTTCCAGATCAATGACCACTCGAAACACACGGACAAGGCCTAAAAACCATCCCCAAAAATGTTTTGCGCAGCAAGAGAGGAGTTGACACGGTTTCATCAAAATAATAATTTGTGTGAGCTAACGTGATGCAATAAAGGAATGAGAAAGCTTAATTTGCCGTTATTAAACTCGCCAGATCATTTTCCATCAATACATGTCGTTTTAACTCGTTTGATTGCTATGATTGTAAATAAAGCCCTTTTGCACACATAGTTTAAATCTGACTGGAGCGTTTACGTGATGAAAGTTGGACACAGGGTCGGTGTACTTTTAGGGCAAAATATTTCCTGTTTAAATGAAAGGATAAAAAATAGTAAAGTCGTTCTTCCTTTATTTGATTTAAATCTGAAATCAAACAAACGGGTTGTTTTTATTGTCTAAATTAAATATCAAATAACGAGAAACGGAATAATTATTTGATTATTCAAATGTTGTTTTTACATATCGGTTCTGGTTCAATCCGTGCACTGTATGTTTGTTTTGGTCAATTAATAGCCGTGGCTTACAGACAACACAGCAAATATAAATGCGTCTTCATGTGTTTAATCTGCATATGTAATCGAATAAACAAACAATATTTATTTGTAAAAGAAAAAAGTTTCTCGTTCGAATGATTTGACGATTGACACTCAACTTAGTGGGTCATGTGACCAGTCCTGAGTCCAAATTGTCCTAGGTTAGTGAGACTGTCACTTGAACTTCCAAAACGTTTACAACCTGAACGACTAACCTGTAGCCTACATAATTGTGTATAGGCTCTATAACATGCCACTGGTCACCACAAGCTTCAGTGCCTACGAGTTTAGACAACATGACCACATGGGCAGTCAGCCCGTTGAAATTCGCGCGTCATGATCAATGATCTACAGTGGTCATGACCTATGGAGAATAGTTAGTTTAGTCTTGCCTATGTCAGGATCTGGCCATTTGTGATGAGCCTATAATCTACATAAATAATAAGGTATGATATATTTGTTTTAAGAGCTCTGTCCACGGAGCTATAGCATATGACACGTATTTTCAAACTCTGACACGCAACGGTGGGTAAAAACCGGGGCCCAGTTCCCAAAATCATCTTGATGAATATAGCTTTAAACTGCTTTTGGCAAACGGAGCCCGGGGCATCGTTTTCCCAGAGCCTTTGTATAGCATTAGAACCATTTTACGACGTATATTTAGTAGCCGAGGTGTTTCCGAGAGCCTTCGTTAGTAACGTGGCTCTTGAAACCCTTGCACATCTACGAGTGATCCAGACCACATGTAGAGCAGCCAAAGTGCACCGTTGGGCTAATTTTCTACCTTAACTCACAAGACATTATTCCAAAACAATTTATACGAGTTTTGTGTGAATGGGAATGATCATACGATGACAAATGTTTCATTTGGGTAATGTAAAAAATATATAATGTAATATTTGAAATATGTATTTGTAACATTTTGTCAAGATAAGATTCCGTTTGGGATAAAACTAATCTGGTTCAAATTGGAAACACCTGGAACACTATAAACACCAAGTCATTGTCAGGCTTCAGCGAAATAACAATAATACAGCATGTATTTTGGCTGCTATTCAGCAGATTGTTTCTCTCCAACATAACCCGCGGCTGCGCAGGCGGTTGTTGTAATGCGCATATTCTCAACAACCTGAGCCCGTTGCAGACACACAATGATGGATTAGAAATACAAGAGAGGAGATACTCAGGCTGCTCGACCTTGTGTCCCCTCATTCAGCCAACCAACCCACTGCAATTTTGCGCGGAGTGCTGAGGTGCAGCATCGAACAGCATTGTGTTTTTACGTAGTGGGGAGTTCTCTCCAGCTCCTTGGGGATGGGCACGTCATCAGAACATACGGGAAAAACCAAAATGTGTGCAGTAGCGGGTTAGTTACTGTAGATATGTGTGGGCGAAAAGGAAACAGACTGATATTTATTTTATTACGTTTGTTTGGCAGGGACAATGCACAACAAAAACATAGGCTGTCTCAGAGCACCAAACATGTCGCACCAGATTTAGCGAATAGTTCATTTCCATCCGTAGTACCTAAAATATCTAGACATGGAAACATATACAAAACAGGAACAAATAAATACATTTTACAGTAAAAAACTACAACTGATCAGGACATAACACAGAAGTCAAAACATTGTGGTGCAGTGTGCTAGAGCACTGTGGAGGAAATAAGACCACCGGGGTTCAAATCAGGAAATCAATCAAAATTACTTGTAGATTATAGTGTTATTTATTTTCATTCAAAAAAAGTCTGCGAAATGTATAGGCCTAGCCTGTTTCACATGACATGTGGGTTACTGGTCGTCTTTGCTTATGACGCAAGCGGCATCAATTTCAGCAGCAGGAAAATGGACAGATCCCCCAACGGAGTCATGTGAAAAACCGAACATTCCCCCAACGACGCTTTTAGCTGTCACTCTATCTGCTTGTTTGGTAAACACTTACAAAGTTGGATCGTAAATAACGACGAATTTGTTACGACCATCGTAATACCTAAAGCGGCAATCAGCAATAGAAACAATAACAAAGCGGGCCCTGCCCACCCCTGGTTTGGTGTAACGCTCAGGGATGGGGCTGGATAAATTATACCACTCTCAAATTCAGAGCTACGGATGCAAGGAATGACCATCCATGATATAAAAATGTTTTTTTTAACCATGTTTTGAGACTATAGCGTGTTAAAAAAAAAAGTCTAGAAAAAGTTGGGAGTAAATGTTGGGTTCTGGTGGAGAACGACAGTTGAACTAAGCGCATGATGCATTTAAGTTACATTTTTCAAGAATGAACATATATATTTCTAAGTACACAATGTATGTAGTAACTGCTGATTGCCCCTTTAAGTTACACCTCAACTGGGAAACTTGGCTCTGATCCGTCGGTCTCTCCTGGACTGTGTCACCTTCAGTGTTCTCCAGACAGTCCAGAGGGAAAGTGCCACACACTTCGAAAACCAAATTGGCAATGAGGTAAGCTAGGCTATGGTTTACAGAGTTTATTTGTCCAATTATGTAGGCTACTATACCGTTGCAGAGTCACCGAGTGACTCGATATATACAGTGCATTCGGAAAGTATTCAGCCCCCTTCCTCTTTTCCACATTTTGTTATGTTACAGCCGTATTCCAAAATGGATACAATTATCAATCTACACAAAATAACCCATAATGAGAAAGCGACAACAGGTTTTTAGACCTTTTTACAAATGTATTAAAAATAAAAATATATAGACCTTATTTACATATGGGACCAGTCAAGTCTGGACACCTACTCATTGAAGGGTTGTCTTTTATTTTTTACTATTTTCTACATTGTATAATAAATAGTGAAGACATAACACATATGGAATCATGTAGTAACCAAAAAAGGTGTTAAACAAATCAAAATATATTCTTCAAAGTAGCCACCATTTGCCTTGACAGCTTTGCCCACTCTTGGCATTCTCTCTACCAGCTTCACCTAGAATGCTTTTCAAACAGTCTTGAAGGAGGTCCCACATATGCTGAGCACTTGTTGGCTGCTTTTCCTTCACTCTGCGGTCCAACTCATCCAAAACCATATCAATTGGGTTGATGTCAGGTGATTGTGGAGGCCGGGTCATCTGATGCAGCACTTCATCACTATCCTTCTTGGTCAAATAGCCCTTACCATAGCCTGGAGATGTGTTGGGTAATTGTCCTGTTGAAAAACACATTATAGTCCCACAAAGCACAAACCAGATGGGATGTTGTATCGCTGCAGAATGCTGTGGTAGCTATGCTGGTTAAGTGTGCCTTGAATTCTGAATACATCACAGACAGTGCCACCAGCAAAGCAACCCAACCCTACCCCACCTCCTCCATGCTCCACAGTGAGAACCATACATGCAGAGATCATCCGTTCACCTACTCTGCGTCTCACAAAGACACAGCGGTTGGAACCAAAAATCTAAAATTTGCACTCATCAGACCAAAGGACATTTTCAACAGTCTAATGTCCATTGCTCATGTTTCTTGGCCCAAGCAAGTCTCTTCTTCTTCTTATTATTATTATTGGTGTCCTTTAGTAGTGGTTTTGTTGCAGCAATTCAACCATGAAGGCCTGATTCACACAATCTCCTCTGAATAGTTGAAGTTTGGAACCACCAATACTCTTCTTAGTGCTGGCCACCAGGCCAAACTGAGCAATCGGGGGAAAAGGGCCTTGGTCAGGGAGGTGACCAAGAACCCGATGGTCACTGACAGAGTTCGTCTGTGGAGAGGGGAGAACCTTCCAGAAGGACCACCATCTCTGCAGCACTCCACCAATCAGGCTTTTATGGTAGAGTGGCCAAACCAAAGCCACTCCTAAGTAAAAAGGCACGACAGCCCGCTTGGAGTTGGCCAAAAGGCACCTAAAGGACTCAGACCATGAGGAAACAAGATTCTCTGGTCTGATTAAACCAAGATTGAACTCTGGCCTGGCACCATCCCTACAGTGAAGCATGGTGGTGGCAGCATCATGCTGTGGGGATGTTTTTCAGCAGCATGGACTGGGACACTAGTCAGGATCGAGGGAAAGATGAACGGAGCAATGTACAGAGATCCTTGATGAAAACCTGCTCCAGAGCACTCAGGACCTCAGACTGGGACGAAGGTTCATCTTCCAACAAGACAACGACCCTAAGCACACAGCCAAGACAACGCAGGAGTGGCTTCGGGACAAGTCTCAATGTCCTTGAGTGGCCCAGCCAGAGCCCAGACTTGAACCCGATCAAACATCTCCGGAGACCTGAATATAGCTGTGCAGCGATGCTCCCCATCCAACCTGACAAGAGCTTGAGAAGATCTGCAGAGGAGAATGGGAGAAACTCCCCAAATACAGGTGTGAAAGCTTGTAGCATCATACCCAAGAAAACTTGACACTAATCACCGCCAAAAGGTGATTCAACAAAGTACTGAGTAACGGGGTCTGAATCTTATGTAAATGTGATAAATATATTTTAACATTTGCAAAAACTTCTAAAAAACTTTTTGCTTTGTCATTATAGGGTATTCTGTGTAGATTGAGGGAAATAAAACAATGTAATACATTTTAGAACAAGGCTGTAATGTAACAAAATGTGGAAAACGTCAAGTGGTCTGAATACTTTCCAAATGCACTGTAAAACGAAAAAGTAGCCTACAAGTGGATATCGAACAACTTAAGACTTTCCTCTACGCTGAATTTCCAGCTATTTTGCTATAACGCCGCATCTGTGACACAGAATAGACGTCGGATAAATTACCAACGATTCCAAAAGTAATGGTATTTTTGCAGTATTGTGATCTTTGAGCAGTACAAGCTGTTTTCAGTATCAATGAGGGTCCCAAGACAAGACCAAGACACCAACGTTGAGTTGGCCTGTTTTTTTTTATTGCTTTCTAATCAAAATCTAACAGTCCTAAGTGAGTATTTTTTTCACACAACTTGATTAATTCATAGAACAAGTTTAAATGAACTGAATTTCTAAGCAGAACAATACTAGCATGAGAATCACTCATTTTTCATTACCTCTGAAATCAATCAATAAAGGAATAAGGCACCAAACACTTGGTTTTTGAAAGCTGTATTTTTTATTTACTGTAATAAGAGACATAACACTGCGTTGAAGAATAAATAGGAGGAAAAAGCAACACTTACCTGTAGGGAATCCAAATAAAAACAGTTGGAATGAGGTAACACTGAAGAGCAATGTTTATGTTGTTGTTTTTAACCAGTTTTCTGGTCTCATATCTGCAGCATGTAGAGCGAGTGCACCTGGGGAACAGAGGGAGACAATGACATGATTAAAACCACCTCCACACCAGTCAACCTATCCCAACCCAGGAAATCCTCTACAGATAGAAATACATTGTATAGATTAGAACAGGGCAGCAGGTAGCCTACTGAGAGAGTTGGGCCAGTAACCACAAGGTTGCTGGTTTAAATCCCAGAGACTAGGTGAAAAACCTAGCAATGTGCCCTTGAGCAAGGCACTTAACTCTAATTCCTCCTGTAAGTTGCTCTGGATAAGAGCGTCTACTAAATGACTCAAATGTAACATATGGTTGTCTGTCATTAGATGAGTAAATCATGTCAGCTCTTCTCATTAACTTCGATGTTGATCTGAAATGGTCACTGTTTCACCTCACTGAATACATCCCCTGATATTACACTAGGATGAAAACCAGCTGCCTTCAAGGAGCATAGTTGTGCACCCATGGGGTTGTTTCAACACCAGACCTCCATCTGTAAAACAGGCCATTATTACTCGTTATATTGATATGTCAATTGGCTTATGATGAGTACTGATAGATGAGGTTCATTTACTAAGTAGTTCAGGGTTTCCCAAACTCGGTCCTGGGACCCCCTCTGGGTGCACGTTTTGTAGATGACAAACACATATCGATAAGATAAAATTGTGTGTGTGTGTGTGTGTGTCAGACAGATGCAATACAAAACTCCATGTGTTACATGCTTTAGTGAAACAGGACAAATCAGACCCACCCTTTAGAATGACAGACAGTGCTGCAGCCTTGAGATGTGCGAGATGGTCGCCAGGTAATATCCACTTGAAGGACAAGCATCCTTCATTCATTGACTCCCTTATTAATTCATCCTTCATTCTACTAATACACAGTGGGTTCCACCAAGTGGATTGGTAGTATGTCATGTCACAGAGGACAATGAAACAACATTCATTCAGGATACTAATGACAGGTGTATGTTGTAAGGACTGTTGTGTTAAACGGAACAGATGGCCCTAAAGCAGTGTTTGTCAGTCCTGCTGCTAGGCAACCAACAAGCTACAGAAATGCTGTTATTTCATCAATACTAGTGGCATGTCAACAGACAACATATAGAGGTCTTCACAGGTCCAACAGGCCTGAAATATTGAGATCTGACCAGAGACCCGAGCGGGTTCTAAATTCAGACTTTTGACTCAGATCTGATAATTGTCACGGTCTCAGGTACGTGCAATTGAAAATGATTTACTGACCAGAACCGTCCTCTTTAATGTGTGTGTGAGGTGATGATAACTATGCAAGCTTGTTATGTGTCAGTCAATTGCAACTCAATAAAAATGTATAGCTTATGTATAGCTGAAACTGGGTTCGGCTGCTCACCTCACACGTGCCTTCTGATGTGGAGACAGAGAGCGAGTGAAAGGAGCCTTGGCCTAGGTAAGGACAGTCACAAAATTTTGTCAGCTGGTGATTGTCAAGCAAATAACTGTCGGTCTCAAGGTAATTGACAGTTAATTAACATGAACACATTTAGCATCTCCTGTTTTCAACATATAGCCTACAATTTTAAAAAGTCAAATCCATGTAATGTAGCCTACACCTTCACAATAAATCCATTATTTATTTTAGACAGGTCTAAAGAAGCATGATATGAAGAAAATGTCTATTTCAGAAGAAAAGAATAGCATACTCTGAGTTGTCCTTTTGTTAGGTCCTGATCTGGCTATGCCAAATGGTTATGGGCTACACTAGTTCCTTCAGCAGACAAGATTTGCTTATAATTCTGTGGCATAGGCTGTACACACTCCAATAGTCTCTCAATCACAATGTGACAAGCACTTGATAATGCCGCGAATTTCATGGCGGCATCCCCTTTGTGGCCATAATGAACCCTAAAAAAATCCAGGCCTTTTGCAGCCCAAAGTTTTGCGATGTGTCCTTCTGAGTGTGCTGTGCAATCCGAAGCGGCTCTCACTCACATGGCTCTCGATCACATGATCAGGTCCTTCTTACAGGCTACAAGTGAAGACAGACAAGGACGTGCGCAGTTGCGTCCCCGACGTATCTAATTACGAGGTGCATATTGAAGATATTGGAAGAACTGTCCACATTTACTTTTCGTCAGCCAACAAGATGAGTAGACCTAATGAACTGCAAAAGCAATAGCCTATGTCAATCTACTATCCCTCATAGTACAAAAGTTGACATTCTATTCAGTGCGAGAAATAAATATTCCAAACAGTCTGGGACAGTTGTGGGATGCGATAGATCCTAAACGAATACAACCACTAGCATCAATTTTATTTATTTTTTCATGCAATGTGGCTGACGCAACAGATCAAAGCATTTAGCTTAAAATGTTTAACTATTAGGCAATTTCTTCACATAAGCACAGCAATGCACACATGGTAGTAGGCTATAAGCACGAATGTTCCATTAGTGGAAAACACCATTATCAAAAGTGACAGCAAAAGCAATTATGCATGTAATGCTTTTGTTAAAAAGGTGAATTTTTAATGGTGAAAATGATCTTCCCCAAACTTGAAACTCACGCGCTGCTTATGTATGTCAGTTAGGCTCTACACCCTTTGTAAAGCAGATTAATGTGCTTCATTTTAAGATGTTATTTGGCCACATTAGTTGTGACACAAACCTTATCAATACATATAGGCCTAAGGGCTATGAAATATGCTGGGCATCATTCACAAGTGATAATATATAATTCAAAATTGATAAGCTTATATTGTCATCCATCAGACTATTCTTGATTCATTCTCGTCTTTACATATACTAAATAATGTGTGAATTTTTGGGGATTTAGAATGGACCATTATCATGCATGTGTATCAAAACAGGGGCAGCAGGAAAAAAATATAACGAATGGAGGACGCTTTTCCCTGTGGTTTATTTCATTCCAGCCAGGTACACTATACTGCTGTTGTAAAGAGAAGCAATGTGCTTAATATTAGGAAAGTTGAGAAATAAATATAGTAGGCCTAGCCTATAGAAAGCTGATGGGATCCTCCTCTTTTTATTAGCGGCCATCACTCTGTTTTGTCACTCAATTGCATAGCCTATAGCAAGGTAGCGCAACATGAGCGAATGGGCTTTCATAGGTGTTTTATTCGATTTGAATACATTTGCATTGATGTCAGAGTGATTAGAGGGACAATAGAGTGCGGAGTACCAGGCAGTTAGCACGTTTGGTAGGCTACTAATGACCAGCAGCACTATCAGAGCTTGGAGAAGCCTAATTACTTTTACTAAATGGTCATGTGGAATTAGACTGCCTTCATGACTCGTGACCGCAGTCACCACAACAGCCCTAGCCTAGGCTACTATTGATTGCGAAGATGGAGGCCTTTTTCATTGACGTAAAATTAAAGTTAGAGGATTTTGATTAGGATCTCCATTAGCAACAAAATATAGTATAGTGAAATTATTATTTTCGTACTGATTATAATTTGTTTTAGTATTGTATATTATTATTGCAAATAGTGTTTTGTTTCTTTGCCAAGACATTTGTTGGCTAAATTATGTTTGGTCTTTTTTATTGTGTGGGCCTACAAAAGGCACCCACCATTGTTGGTAATTACTGCAATATAAGCCTGTTCAAAACTTTAAACCAGTTTTGTTTCTTTCTGTTGAGAAATTTGTTTTGGCCCAAATGACACTGAACAATATAAAACACAACATGCAACAATTCCAAAGACTTGAGTTACAGTTCATATAAGGAAATCAGTTAATTTAAATGAATTCATTAGGACCTTATTTTATTTTACCTTTATTTAACTAGGCAAGTCAGTTAAGAACAAATTCTTATTTTCAATGCCTCGGAACAGTGGGTTAACTGCCTGTTCAGGGGCAGAACAACAGATTTGTACCTTGTCAGCTCGGGGATTTGAACTTGCAACCTTCCGGTTACTAGTCCAATGCTCTAACCACTATGCTACCCTGCCACCCCATCTATGGATTTCACATGACTGGGAATACAGGTATGCATCGATTGGTCACAGATACCTTTAAAAAAATAATGTAGGGGAGTGGTTCAGAAAACCAGTCAGGATCTGGTGTGACCACAATTTGCCTCATGCAGCGTGACATCTCCTTTGCATAGAGTTGATCAGGCCGTTGATTGTGGTTGTGGAATGTTGTCCCACTTCTCTTCAATGGCTGTGCAAAGTTGCTGGTTATTGGCCGGAACTGGAACCGACTGTCGTACACGTTGATCCGGAATTCCAGAGCATCCCAAACATGCTCAATATGTGACACGTCTGGTAGGTCACTTTAGAATTGGGATATTTTCAGCTTCCAGGAATTGTGTACATATCCTTGTGACATAGAGTGTGCATTATCATTCCGAAACATGAGGTGATTGCGGTGGATGAATGTCACGACAATGGGCCTCAGGATCTCGTCACGGTATCTCTGTGGATGCAAATTGCTATAGATGAAATGCAATTTTGTTCATTGTCCATAGCTTATGCCTGCCCATACCATAACCCCACCGGCACCATGGGTTACTCTGTTCACAACATTGACATCAGCAAACTGCTCACCCACACAACGTCATGCTGTCTGCCACCTGTCCAGTACAGTTGAAACCGGGATTCATCCGTGAAGAGCACACTTTTCCAGCGTGCCAGTGGCCATCGAAGGTGAGCATTTGACACTGAAGTCGGTTACGATGCCGAACTGCAGTCAGGTCAAGACCCTGGTGAGGATGACGAGCATTCAGATGAGCTGTGCAGACAGTTTGTTCAGAAATTCTTTGGTTGTGCAAACACACACTTTTATTGGCTATCTGGGTGGCTGGTCTCAGACGATCCTGCAGTTGAAGAAGCTGGATGTGGAGGTCCTGGTGTAGCGTGGTCACACGTGGTCTGCGGTTGTGAGGCCGGTTGGACGTACCGCCAAATTCTCAAAAACGGAGGCCTCTTATGGTAGAGAAATGAACATTCAATTCTCTGGCAACAGCTCTTATGGACATTCCTGCAGTAAGCATGACATAAGACTACCAAAATCACAAATTATCTTTTTGAAGGACATACCATTAAATCTGCCCCCACTCCCTTTCAAACATGTGTAAGTGCAAGTCATTATCACTCAACACATCCTCCCCACTCGCTCAAATCATACAAATATACACACAGTATAGTCCTGTATGCTACGTTATATTGTCAAAGTCAGAAGAGTTACAGATCAAAAAGCATTGTTTAGAACAGACATGCTCTGTAATGTGTAATAGGGAAGTGTCAGTTCTACACATTACATTTCTTTCAGCAACATTCTAAACATTGCAGCACCACACCTAGTCCAAAAATCTAAATTTAATGTCTTAAGATGTTGCAAGATGAGGGTTTCCTCTGAATTTAAAAAACTGGCCAACTAACATAATTAAACATTTATACTATATTAAATCATGATTTACATTAAAATACTTAATGATGGATGGACACTAATTCCTTCACCAGTTGCATTCACTAATCTGTGGTGGGTTTATCTGAGTTCTAGTTAGACACCCATACATAGTTACACACACAAAAGTATGTGGACACCCCTTCAAATGAGTGGATTTGGCTATTTCAGCCACACCCATTGCGGACAGCTGTATAAAAATCAAGCACACAGCCATGCAATCTCCATAAACAAATATTGGTAGTAGAATGGCTTTACTGAAGAGCTCAGTGACTTTCAACGTGACACTGTAATAGGATGCCACCTTTCCAAAAAGTTAGTTTGTCAAATTTCTGCCCTGCTACAGTTGCCCCAGTCAACTGTAAGTGCTGTTATTGTGAAGTGGAAATGTCTAGGAGCAACAATGGCTCAGCCACGAAGTGGTAGGCCACACAAGCTCCCAGAACGGGACAGCCGAGTGCTGAAGCATGTAGAAATTGTCTGTCCTCGGTTGCAACACTCACTACCGAGTTCCAAACTGTTCGTCGGGAGCTTCATGAAATGGGTTTCCATGGACGAGCAGCCGCACAAAAGCCTAAGATCACCATGCGCAATGCCAAGCGTTGGCTGGAGTGATGTAAAGCTCGCCGCCATTGAACTCTGGAGCAGTGGAAACGCATTCTCTGGAGTGATGAATCACGCTTCACCATCTGGCAGTCCGACGGACAAATCTGGGTTTGGCGGATGTCAGGAGAACACTACCTGCCCCAATGCATAGTGTCAACTGTAAAGTTTGGTGGACTAAGAATAATGGTCTGGTGCTGTTTTGCATGGTTCGGTCTAGGCTCCTTATTTCCAGTGAAGGGAAATCTTATTGCTGCAGCATATAATGACATTCTAGACGATTATATGCTTCCAACTTTATGGCAACAGTTTGGGGATGGCATACTAGTAGAGGTCTATCAAGCCTTTTTAGAAAAATAAATAAATATATATATTACACACACACACACACACACACACACACACACAGTGGGGAGAACAAGTATTTGATAACCTGCAAAATCGGTAGTGTTTCCTACTTACAAAGCATGTAGAGGTCTGTAATATTTTATCATAGGTACACTTCAACTGTGAGAGACGGAATCTAAAACAAATATCCAAAATCACATTGTATGATTTTTTAAGTAATTAATTTGCATTTTATTGCATGACATAAGTATTTGATCACCTACCAACCAGTAAGAATTCCAGCTCTCACAGACCTGTTAGTTTTTCTTTAAGAAGCCCTCCTGTTCTCCACTCATTACCTGTATTAACTGCACCTGTTTGAACTCGTTACCTGTATAAAAGACACCTGTCCACACACTCAAACAGACTCCAACCTCTCCACAATGGCCAAGAGCAGAGAGCTGTGTAAGGACATCAGGGCTAAATTGTAGACCTGCACAAGGCTGGGATGGGCTACAGGACAATAGGCAAGCAGCTTGGTGAGAAGGCAACAACTGTTGGCGCAATTATTAGAAAATGGAAGAAGTTCAAGATGACGGTCAATCACCCTCGGTCTGGGGCTCCATGCAAGATCTCAACTCGTGGGGCATCAATGACCATGAGTAAGGTGAGGGATCAGCCCAGAACTACACGGCAGGACCTGGTCAATGACCTGAAGAGAGCTGGGACCACAGTCTTAAAGAAAACCATTAGTAACACACTACGCCGTCATGGATTAAAATCCTGCAGCGCATGCAAGGTCCCCCTGCTCAAGCCAGGGCATGTCCAGGCCCGTCTGAAGTTGACCATCTGGATGAACCAGAGGAGGAATGGGAGAAGGTCATGTGGTCTGACGAGACAAAAATAGAGCTTTTTGGTCAAAACTCCACTCGCTGTGTTTGGAGGAAGAAGGATGAGTACAACCCCAAGAATACCATCCCAACCGTGAAGCATGGAGGTGGAAACATCATTCTTTGGGGATGCTTTTCTGCAAAGGGGACAGGACGACTGCACTGTATTAAGTGGAAGATGGATGGGGCCATGTATCGCGAGATCTTGGCCAACAACCTCCTTCCCTCAGTAAGAGCATTGAAGATGGGTCGTGGCTGGGTCTTCCAGCATGACAACGACCCGAAACACACAGCCAGGGCAACTAAGGTGTGGCGCCATAAGAAGCATCTTAAGGTCCTGGAGTGGCCTAGCCAGTCTCCAGACCTGAACCAAATAGAAAATCTTTGGAGGGAGCTGAAAGTCCGTATTGCCCAGCAACAGCCCCGAAACCTGAAGGATCTGGAGAAGGTCTGTATGGAAGAGTCGGCCAAAATCCCTGCTGCAGTGTGTGCAAACCTGGTCAAGAACTACAGCAAACGTATGATCTCTAATTGCAAACAAAGGTTTCTGTACAAAATATTAAGTTCTGCTTTTCTGATGTATCAAATACTTAGTGGGCCAAAAAAAGTATTTAGTCAGCCACCAATTGTGCAAGTTCTCCCACTTAAAAAGATGAGGCCTGTAATTTTCATCATAGGTACACTTCAACTATGACAGACAAAATGAAAAAAAAAAAAAAAAATCCAGAAAATCACATTGTAGGATTTTTATGAATTTATTTGCAAATTATGGTGGAAAACAAGTATTTGGTCACCTACAAACAAGGAATATTAATGTCTCTCACAGACCTGTAACTTCTTCTTTAAGAGGCTCCTCTGTCCCCCACTCATTACCTGTATTAATGGCACCTACTTGAACTTGTTATCAGTATAAAAGACACCTGTCCTCAACCTCAAACAGTCACACTCCAAACTCCACTATGGCCAAGACCAAAGAGCTGTCAAAGGACACCAGAAACAACATTTTAGACCTGCACCAGGCTGGGAAGACTGAATCTGCAGTAGGTAAGCAGCTTGGTTTGAAGAAATCAACTGTGGGAGCAATTATTAGGAAATGGAAGACATACAAGACCACTGATAATCTCCCTCCACGCAAGATCTCACCCCGTGGGGTCAAAATGATCACAAGAACGGTGAGCATAAATCCCAGAACCACACGGGGGGACCTAGTGAATGACCCGCAGAGAGCTGGGACCAAAGTAACAAAGCCTACCATCAGTAACACACTACGCCGCCAGGGACTCAAATCCTGTAGTGCCAGACGTGCCCCCTGCTTATGCCAGTACATGTCCAGGCCCGTCTGAAGTTCGCTAGAGAGCATTTGGATGATCCAGAAGAAGATTGGGAGAATGTCATATGGTCAGATGAAACCAAAATATAACTTTTTGGTAAAAACTCAACTCATCGTGTTTGGAGGACACAGAATGCTGAGTTGCATCCAAAGAACACCATACCTACTGTGAAGCATGGGTGTGGAAATATCATGCTTTGTGGCTGTTTTTCTGCAAAGGGACCAGGACGACTGATCCGTGTAAAGGAAAGAATGAATGGGGCCATGTATCGTGAGATTTTGAGTGAAAACCTACTTCCATCAGCAAGGGCATTGAAGATGAACCGTGGCTGGGTCTTTCAGCATGACAATGATCCCAAACACACCGCCCGGGCAACGAAGGAGTGGCTTCGTAAGAAGCATTTCAAGGTCCTGGAGTGGCCTAGCCAGTCTCCAGATCTCAACCCAATAGAACATCTTTGGAGGGAGTTGAAAGTCCGTGTTGCCCAGCAACAGCCCCAAAACATCACTGCTCTAGAGATCTGCATGGAGGAATGGGCCAAAATACCAGCAACAGTGTGTGAAAACCTTTGACCTCTGTTATATACCTTTGTTGGCAATGACAAAGTATTGAGAAACTTTTGTTATTGACCAAATACTTATTTTCCACCATAATTGGCAAATAAATAAATTAAAAATCCTACAATGTGATTTTCTGGATTTTTCTTCTCATTTTGTCTGTCATAGTTGAAGTGTACCTATGATGAAAATTACAGGCCTCTCATCTTTTTAAGTGGGAGAACTTGCGCAATTGGTGGCTGACTAAATACATTTTTGCCCCACTGTATGTCATGCAATAAAATGCTAATTAATTACTTAAATCATACAATGTGAGATTTAGATTCCGTCTCTCACAGTTGAAGTGTACCTATGATAAAAAGTACAGATCTCTACATGCTCTGTAAGTAGGAAAACCTGCAAAATCGGTAGTGTATCAAATACTTGTTCTCCCCACTGTATATATACTAAAAGCTCCATTGTTAGATTGTTTTAACTACTCCTATAGAAATGGTAGTCTGTCAGGTACTCAGCAGGAAGGTCTGATTTCACTAATTACTAAAACAAGACCGAGATGGGAAATATAAAGATTCAGTTTTTTTAGACTGTAGGCCCCTTACACTTAAATGTTGTGATGCAAAAATACTAGCGAAATGCATAGCACTCAGAATTAATGAGGCTTTACCAGGTATTGCTCAGCCTGATCAGGCAGGTTTATTTTTTATTTTTACATGGACGATACATTGGAGATAATATACGACAACTACTAGAAATAATAGAACATCATGAAATATCTAAGAAACCAGGCCTGGTATTTCTAGCGGATTTTGAAAAGGCCTTTCATAAAGACTGGATTTTTTAAATTTCGGTGATTCTCTTATAAAATGGGTAAAAGTAATGTATAGTAACACCAGGTGTAAAATAGTAAATAGTGGCTACTTACGAGAGTTTTGAATTGCCAAGAGAAGTTAAACAAGGGTGTTTGCTGTCACCATATCTATTAGTTATGGCCATCGAAATGCTTGCTATTAAAATCAGATCCAATAACAACATTAGGGGATTAGAAATCCAAGGCTTAAAAACAAAGGTGCCAATGACTCAAGTTTTATATTAAGTCCGCAAGCTAAATTTTTCTGGACTAAAACCTAACTGTGTACAATATTACATTTTCAAAAATACAACTTTTACATTACCCTGCAGTTTACCTATAAAATTGGCTGACGGTGAAGTTGACATACTTGGTATTCATATGACAAAAGATATGAGCCCTCCACAATGAATTTCAATAGAAAACTTGTAAAAAAAAATAGACAAGATCCTGCAACCATGGAGAGGAAAATACCTGTCTATTTCTGGAAGAATTGCCCTGATTAACTCTGTTTACTCACTTACGGCGCTGCCTACTCCTGATGATTGGTTTTTCAAATCATATGAGCAAAAAATATTTTGCTTTATCTGGGACGCTAAACCAGACAAAATAAAGCATATAATTAATAGGGTGGGTTGAGATTATTAAATATAAAATCACTAAACCACTCTAAAAGCTTCACCTGTTCAAAAGTTTTACTTGAACCCTAAAATGGTTCTCAAGTAGATTAAGACAAGCTCATCCAATATTTAAAAAGCCTTTTTGCAGATAGCCATGTCTCTTTTTTTTTCTAAATCTCTCTTTTTCAAACAAGCATTGCAGAGCTGACTACAATTTCATCCCCCTGAAAATATGTAATATTTGTTAGAACAAATATTATGGCTGAACTAAAATGTGCTGGTTGTCAAAATACCTGTATTTATGGGAAAATTGTATTTTGTTCTTAAAGTATATTGTAAATTGGAATGGTAGTTGTGTCTTTCATGGAGTTATCAGAATTGTATAAGAAGGTCTGCTCAATCCAAGAGTACAAGCAACTGATTACAGCGTTACCCCAAAAACGGAGAAGGCGGGTGGCAGCGGGAGGTGGTAGGAAACTTATCTGTCTGCCCAATATAAAAACTGGCAGAAGAATAAAAACAGAACAAATAGGAAAGTATACCAGTTTCATTTGAGGACCAGGTTGTTGACAACTGTGCCATACAGATTGCAAAATAGTTGGGACATTTTTTGATATACCGATACCATGGTACAGGGTGTTTAACTTGATTTTTAAAACGACGCAAGATTCAAGACTTCAAGCTTGACAGCAAAAATTATTATACAGAATTCTTGCCACCAACAAAACGTTGAATATTTGGGGCATAAAATCATTGAAGCTCTGCAGATTTTGTTGTGAGGATACAGAATCAATAGACAATTTATTTGGGTATTGCCCTCAGGAAGCCCGTTTCTGGTCTCAGGTTCAGGAATGGCTGAAAATGCATCTGTTGACGTGCCCTTGAGCAGGGCGTTGACCCTGTGTCATCCTGAATGGGAGTCTGTTGGATGACTGGTGTGGTGAAGTTGTTGAGCGGCTTCACTGCAAGTATATTGTATGTTTTGGATATTCAATAAAAATAAATACATTTGAGGAAGGCCCTTTCCTGTTTCAGCATGACAATGTCCCTGTGCATGAAGCGAGGTCCATACATAAATGGTTTGTCGAGATCGGTGTGAAGAACTTGACAGGCCTGCAGAGCCCTGACCTCAATCCCATCAAACACCTTGGGATGAATTGGAACGCCGACTGCGAGCCAGGCCTAATCGCCCAATATCAGTGACCCACCTCACAAATGCTCATGGCTGAATGGATGCAAGTCCCCACAGCAATGTTCCAAAATCTAGTGGAAAGCCTTCCTAGAAGCTGTTATAGCAGCAAAGGGGGACCAACTCCATATTAAATGCCCATGATTTTGGAATGAGATGTTCAATGAGGTGTCCACATACTTTGGCATGTAGTGTAGTTACAGCTCCACCTGAATATACTTAACTGAAATATAATGCAAATGTGGTTATACATCAAAGACTTTCTTCACACATGCTCGCACACAACACTCACTCAAGACAAGCACATGATTCTTCACACACACGGCAACACAAATTCTCTTGCTCGAGTACAGAGGTAAGTGCACGAGTATGGGATATTCAAATGTCATGTTAATTAACATGATATTACAAAAGTTTGTCTATAATGTTGAGTTAATTAAAATACAAGAAACTTTAAATATACAGAAAAAGAATGAGAAATTACTAACAAAATGTTGAGTTGCTTATTGGTTCAAATTAAACTCCAGTGTATTGATCAGAGTATCCGATATGGGTATTCTGCCTGCTTGAGGATCAATACACCCAATAGTGTTGTACCTATTCCAGTATCGCAATACTACGATACCAGATTTTCCTTGGCAAAAAAGAAACACGAAGCAAACTAAACTCTATGGTCCTTTAAAACCTAGCTTTGTAAAATATTGTGTGCTATAGCTAAACAAATGTGACTCTGGGTGACAACATAAGGCTGTGTATGTTTTACACGGACATCATTTTGGCTCTCTGCTCTGAAAAATTAAGAGATTAGTTTGAGTTCACAATACTTGAAACAAGGATGAGGGTGAGAAAATCTCAAAATATCTAGGTTGGCTACAAAAGTTTTTTTTTTTTTTTACTTCAATCAACTTAGTATTCACAAATTGGCATTTCACAGTTTTATTGCAGTTAGTCAAACAACTACTACAGGATGCAATGTACCGGAAATACATTCCATGGACGGGAGGAAATCAAAGTAAGCTAACCATTGCAGTGGCAATGCAGGTCTTCACTTATTGTTACGAGGAACTACTGAAAACAACAATAACAGGAGGATAGGATACTGATAGCAAAAAGCAAGAAACAACATCATACAGAAGTTTATAAGCCATCTACAGACCTGCCTACATCAAGATACATCACAGTTAATATTGGCCTAAACCTTACCTACAGACCTGACTACATCAAGATACATCGCAGTTGATATTGGCCTTTGGCGGCCAACATTGAAGATTTGTGTTTTTGCATCAACATTGGGCCTGGCTTGTGATAGAATTATATATATTTTTTTCCTCAGTCAACATTCGGGACACATGAAGAAGCTGAGGGAAATAATCAGCCCAAATTAAAAGAACAAAAACAAACATTTGACGAGAAAATAAATCAGTTATTTTACATAATGAGAAAGGGAAAGCAAGAGATCCAAATATTGAGCCTTGGGGTACACCGTTGAAAAAATGTCAACACAACACAATCAGTATCTGCGACGTTTGTTGTTAGGCCCTTCATAGTTTCCCACAACAGGGATTCCCCTCCCGAAGCCTGCTGGCCCCCCCACTGCAGGTCCAGGCCCTGCCCCCATAAGCCCTGCTCCCACTGCCTGTTGCTGCTGAGGGGACTCGACACCTGGACGGCCACTCATAGGGGATGAACCAATCTGATTAGGAGCCCCCTGGGGGAACCTATCGTTGCGCAGCTACAATATAAAGGGATAGGGTTGTTGGAGATATTATGAGAAGTCCAGATGCAGAAGAATCAGATGGGAGGGATATTCAATAACAATGTTCGTTTTGGCGAGGCAATGAGAAGGCGTTCCGAACGTCAAAGTAGGCAAGCAGAGGAGTTCCGGGCAGTCAGAAGAGGGAGAGAGGAATCAGTCCATTAGTTATGGGTGCAGAGCTGATATAAGCTATGAGAATCCCTTTCCTAAACCGCACTAACCTCATGATGTGAACAGTGAAATCAGTGGAGTAAATGTTATTATTAACCTCAATTTGCTAATCACCACCAAGGGATACTATGATATCACGATTAAAGATATCACAATGGTAGGGGAAAAGATGCCAGAAAAGACCAGCTGGATGAGATATCTGTACCATAAACTATTCAAATCAAAGTCACTGGCAAAACACCTTGGAATGTAATATCCATAAGCAGCATCTAAATAGTCTCTGGCATCTCCTCTCACCACTGGTTCAAACCTGAAAACAATACACTGCAGTTTCTATTCAACACCAAGGGTTGAGCAGGTTACAGAGAGCGAGTTATTGAGAGAGAAATTGAAAACAGGTTGAGAGTAAGCGCCCATCTTAGCGCATACATTACCATGGCTCCATTGTCTGGCATCATGTTTGGCGCGCCCATGTTTGGAGTTCCCTCGGGGCCCATGGCTCCGGCCCTTCCGCTCATGCCTATGCCCACCATTTGAGGGGGTCCCTGGTTTACACTGGCCCCGGCAACAGAGGCGGGATTAAACCCATCTACACGCAAAACAACGTAGCATCGTTTGGTCACACTGGAAGTAAACCCCACCCATCACACCCCGTGTGCACTGTTTGTTGTTGTAGAGTGGTGTAAAAAATCTCTCAGGGCTGACAGAGCTAGCTAACGTTGGTTGTTGGTCACACAAGCAATGCCAATTATGTAGGTGTCAAATTTTCGTTTCCTAGTTTGATAGGGAAAAAGTCAATATTAAGCCCGGTGGTACACAATTGAAAACATATCAAATGTTTTTAGTCTGTGGTGAGATATCCATATCGATGTGTACACTGAACCAAAAATTAAATGCAACATGTAAAATGTTGGTCCCATGTTACATGAGCTGGGGGGCCTGATGAATTTTTCAATTGACTGATTTCCTTCTATGAACTGTAACTCAGTGAAATATTTGAAATTTTTTGCATGTTACATTTATCTTTTGTTTAATATATATATATATATATATATAACCCTTTTAAAAACATACATCATTTGTTGATGATTTCATATGGCAGGTTAACAGTCTACAGCACCTGTAATAATTAGGCTATGACTTAAAATTGGTCAAGTTGTATTAATATATAAGCTGAACAACCAAAAACCAACGTTAGCATATAGATGCCTACAACAGACTATTTACAGGTCATTGGGAACAGGAGCAGTGTATCATACCATTAAATCAACAGAGCAAGAGTTCCATTACAGTAAAATAGCAATGTGGGACAAGCTGTGAGAGGCCCTCAGATAATCGGAAATTCATCCAGACTTCAGGCAAAAGAACACCATCACCCAGTTCTGCTTCTTGGTTAAAAGCCGTGACTGCACATCACCGTTGCCAAATACTCAACCCCGGACCCAAAACCCCATTCAAAATCATCAGTAGGATGACAAGTCATTTAATAAATACATTTTTTTTTAAATTAAGAAGAAAGAAAATGTTGCATCAACTACTAATGGAAACACGAGTAAAGAGTTCATTATGCTTTCTAGGTACTAAATGAGACAGCTGTATTAGTTATGAATTGACTCCACCCACCCACACACACTGCTGGAACTATTTCCTAGATGGTATATGTACACAGAAATGATACTGCAACCCCCCCCCCCATAAAAATAATCCACGCACGCCATTATGTTTGTAAGTAGTAAACATACACACACATTAAATGTAAATACAAACAAAGGGATAGGTTTATTCTAAGAACGTTTACCAAGTGTTGGGATTGGTGGCTACTGCTGATACAAAATGTTTGCTAAAAACCCTCAAGCTAGAAATGTTTATTCAGTTTGGGCCTCATCTATTGTTCGAATCAGGTAACCTATAAATAAGTAGGTCTGTAGAAAGGGCAAAAGTGAAGTTGCATAAAACATTAAGGACGAAAGAAAACAATGGTTTCCTTCAACCAGTTGACTAAATAACAAATGACCTGATAACGAAAAGATCATAAGTAGTGAAGTCATCATGTAAAATTCACACTAAAAAAGGTAGATGTGACTTACTACGAATTGATGTACTCAGTTTCTCCACACAAATCAGGGGTAAAAACAAAATACATTTCAGTCATGGGATTTAAGTCAATTTCAGTTCAACTGCAAAACTGCAAAACTTTTCATGAAAATAGAAAAGGCCTGACCATCATTTCTTGTCAGGAAAGAGGATAGTTTTGTACATGTATTAAAACTGAGTTACACCATTTAGTCATATATATATATATATATATATCTGAAATAATCGTGGAGGGGTTAAAGTTATCGATCACTGCAAAGGATTACTGCAAAGTGATCGACAACTTTAACCCCTCCAAGATTATTTTAGTCTCACAATCCCCCAAAACACACTTACAACCTAGTCACTCTCACTCACAGATCTAATCACTGACACAAAAACATGAATTAGCATGTTCTCGGACTACGCCACATGAGCATATTTCCCCCAGTAGTATTAGTACTTCAGTACACACAGTATGTAGGTGATGTGCAGCCCCGGGTTACAATCAGGAAGTGGTGAAGGAGCCACCATGAGCCTCACACAGCCCATCCCGTTCAGAGCCTCACAATGTCTTTAGCCCTGCTCCGAGCCCTTTAATGTCTGCCGACCTGAAGGAACTAGCCAGGTGCACACAATATGGCGGAGGCTCCACCTAGCCTTCTTAGGGGGAACTTCTGGCTGAGGCGGCAAAACTCCAGTAACTTTCCTCAAATTCCCAGGCTTTCCAGGAATCCCAGTCCCTGGGAATTGAGAAAGTTACCAGAATTTCACAAACCTAGCCATATGGCCAACACCTTCCCAGTTCCTTTAGATCTGTAGACACCAAAAGGGGGAGGGGGTAGTTCATGGTTGTTTATGGACCAGTCAGTGCTGAGTCATCGTTATGACCCTACCTCCCATATTAATGGCTCCACGAGGGCCCAGTTCACCCATTCTCATTTCCTGTTCTCTCTGGAAGAAGTGAAGAAGAGTGGTGCACCCGTAAACCTTGTGGACAATAACTACTAGGACCATTAGGACATGTGTAGGATGATTCCTCACACATCACAACACTCACACAGATATACAGTGGGGCAAAAAAGTATTTAGTCAACCACCAATTGTGCAAGTTCTCCAACTTAAAAAGATGAGGCCTGTAACTTTCATCATAGGTACACTTCAACTATGACAGAAAAATGAAGAAAAAAAATCCAGAAAAACACATTTTAGGATTTTTTATGAATTTATTTGCAAATTATGGTGGAAAATAAGTATTTGGTCACCTACAAACAAGCAAGATTTCTGTCTCTCACAGACCTGTAACAACTTCTTTAAGAGGCCCCTCTGTCCTCCATTCGTTACCTGTATTAATGGCACCTGTTTGAACTTGTTATCAGTATAAAAGACACCTGTCCACAACCTCAAACAGTCACACTCCAAACTCCACTATGGCCAAGACCAAAGAGCTGTCAAAGGACACCAGAAACAAAATTGTAGACCTGCACCAGGCTGGGATGACTGAATCTGCAATAGTTAAGCAGCTTGGTTTGAAGAAATCAACTGTGGGAGCAATTATTAGGAAATGGAAGACATACAAGACCACTGATAATCTCCCTCGATCTGGGGCTCCACGCAAGATCTCACCCCGCAGGGTCAAAATGATCACAAGAACAGTGAGCAAAAATCCCAGAACCACAGAGGGGGACCTAGTGAATGACCTGCAGAGAGCTGGGACCAAAGTAACAAAGCCTACCATCAGTAACACACTACGCCGCCAGGGACTCAAATCCTGCAGTGCCAGACGTGTCCCCCTGCTTAAGCCAGTACATGTCCAGGCCCGTCTGAAGTTTGCTAGAGAGCATTTGGATGATCCAGAAGAAGATTGGGAGAATGTCATATGGTCAGATGAAACCAAAATATAACCTTTTGGTAAAAACTCAACTCTTCGTGTTTGGAGGACAAAGAATGCTGAGTTGCATCCAAAGAACACCATACCTACTGTGAAGCATGGGGGTGGAAACATCATGCTTTGCGGCTGTTTTTCTGCAAAGGGCCCAGGACGACTGATCCGTGTAAAGGAAAGAATGAATGGGGCCATGTATCGCAAGATTTTGAGTGAAAACCTCCTTCCACCAGCAAGGGCATTGAAGATGAACCGTGGCTGGGTCTTTCAGCATGACAATGATCCCAAACACACCGCCCGGGCAGCAAAGGAGTGGCTTTGTAAGAAGCATTTCAAGGTCCTGGAGTGGCCTAGCCAGTCTCCAGATCTCAACCCCATAGAAAATCTTTGGAGGGAGTTGAAAGTTCGTGTTGCCCAGCAACGGCCCCAAAACATCACTGCTCTAGAGGAGATCTGCATGGAGGAATGAGCCAAAATACCAGCAACAGTGTGTGAAAACCTTGTGAAGACTTACAGAAAACATTTGACCTCTGTCATTGCCAACAAAGGGTATATAACAAAGTATTGAGATAAATAAGTATTTGGTCAATAACAAAAGTTTTCCACCATAATTTGCAAATAAATTCATTAAAAATCCAACAATGTGATTTTCTGGATTTTTCTTCTCATTTTGTCTGTCATAGTTGAAGTGTACCTATGATGAAAACTACAGGCCTCTCATCTTTTTAAGTGGGAGAACTTGCACAATTGGTTGATGACTAAATACTTTTTTGCCCCACTGTATAAGCAACAGCCAGGGAATAAGGTTAATAATGTTCTCCCAACTGTGATAGAAAAAGTCCCGAAGGAGGAGTTACAAAAGCTGTGTGTGGAATGATACTGTATTGGATATGTAAGAATTTAGTGAGAGAGGAGCACATACGAAATGATCATCTGAGTTCCTAGGTTTGCTTAACAAGTTACCTATGTGTCCAGTATGGATTCTCAAGGTCCATCTAAAAAGGTCAATATCAGTCTGTATGTGATGAGCATATAACCTAATATGGGCCAAGCCAAAATATAACATGGATTTAGTCCAAAGTTGACTGAAGTGACCTTGTTGTGGTGATTTCAGCCTAATAGAGGAATAAGGGTTACTGATAAATATGCAAGAGAAAAGATAGAGAAGTAGATAAATCCCCTCCACACATTGTTGTTCAGACAACCCAAACATTAGTACACACAAATATATATGTACTCTACACAAACGCACAAATGAAGCTCTACAAAGCACACATTATCAACACTGACCTCCCCTCACACACTCACATAAAATATCTTATCATAAAGGACATGCAATAAACATGCCCCCACTCACTCTCTCACACACACCTGTAAGTACACAATATTATCACCCAACTCAACCCCCCCCCCCAACACACTCGCACAGACACAAATAATATATGCAAGTACACTCAACATCCTCCTAACTCGCTCACTCACACCATCATACAAATATGATACACATACAGTATAGTCCTGTGTGCTACGTTATATTGTGAAAGTCAAAGCGTTACAGATAGAAAAGCATTGTTTAGAGCAGACATGCTCTGTCACATGTAATAGGGAACAGTGTCAGCTCTACACATTGCATTTCTACCAGCAACATTCTAAACATTGCAGAACCACAGGATACACCTCCTGGTCCAAAATGTCTTAAGATATGTTGTAAAATCTGAGTTTCCTGTGAATTTTAAACTGGCCAGCTAAAACAAAGTAAACATGGGTAAATAGTACATATATTATATTTTCCATATTAATATACTATATTTCAAATCATGTTACATTTCAATAGTTAATGAGGGATGGACAGTAAAAATGAAATCCTTCACCGGTTGCATTCACTCATCTGTAGTGGGACAAATTGTGTTCTAGTTATATAGTTACAGCTCCACCTGAATATACTTACCCGGAATAAAATGCAAATGTTCCACATTGAAGATCGAACACTTCCATCACACATACTTGCACACAACACTCCCTCCAGACAAGCACATTAAGTAGTTTAAGTACACACACAGAAACAAATTCAAATCACAGACAAACACACACGGCAACAAATTCTCACACACACTCTCTCTCGTCTCTGTTGAGTACAGAGGTAAGTGCAGTATGGGATATTAAAATGTCATGTTAATTAACACGACGTGACAGTATTACAAAAGTTTGTCATCTATAATGTTGAAATAATTAAATGCAAGAAACTTTAAAGGAAAAAGAATGAGAACTGTTAAACGAGAAACAAAACATACAGCATTTGTTGGAATTAAATCTTGAGTGTTGATCAGAATATCTGATATAGGTCTTTTGCCGGGAACAATTTCCACAAATGTTTATGGATAAAAAATCCCTAAAGTACAGTATGCACTACTACTAAACATTTTTAGAACTAGAAGGTAATTATCAATTATCAAACATTGTGGGACTTGCTTTAGGTCATTGAAAGTATTTTTGTGGTAGTTGAGGAAATATAAGACATCTTACTGAAGTGAAGAATTATAGCCAAAGTTAAATGATAAAATATCTAGTCTGATAAGCCCATACTATGATAGACAACTATAAAAACCTTATTACTTTGGCGTGTGGGGGAGTTAGAGCACATAGTTCATCACAAATACAGTAAATACACTCAGACTACAACATTTTTACTCATAAGGAATTAGAAAAATTGTAGGCTATAATTAGGGGTGATGAATATGTTACACCTAGTGGTAGAAGTTTAGATGTTTGTTAGTGTTCATACACTAAGTTATGAAAGTAGTCAAAAGTTTGTAAAATTGAAGAGATAGTTGATGCGGTTCCTAAAACAGCTGTATAGTTTGATTGTTAGAAGATAATTCCGTTCCCAACTTCAGATTTGAATAGCAGAGAAGACCAATATTTAATATCCTCTACGTTTTGTCTAAATTGTTGGGAAAGTGTTCAAGTAGCTGATGTGTAAAAAGTCACCTTGATTTACAAAGGACAAAAAGTTGAATAATTTAAAAAGTTTATATGCAGGGCTTCCCGAGTGGCGCAGCGGTCTAAGGCACTGCATCGTAGTGCCAGAGGTGTCACTACAGACCCTGGTTTAATCCCGGGCTGTATCACATAACCGGTCGTGATCGGAAATCCCATAGGGCGGTGCACAATTGGCCAGCGTCATACGGGTTAGGGGGAGTGTTTGACCGGGGGAACTTCATTTGGCTATTCGCACTCTAGCGACTACTTGCGGCGGGCCGGGCGCCTGCAGGCTGACCTCGGTCGTCAGGTGAACAGTGTTTCCTCACATTGGTGCGCCTGGCTTCCGGATGAAGCTGTTGGGGGTTAAGAAGCGTGGTTTGGCAGGTCATGTTTCAGACGACACATGACTCGACCTTCGCCTCCGGAGCCCGTTGGGGAGTTGCAGCAATGAGACAAGATCAAAATTGGGGAGAAAATGGGGGGGGGGGGGGGGGGTAAAAAAAAACTTTTAAAAATTGGTATATATGCCATGAAAAAACCTGCATGCAAGCAACTTAATCCAGACCAGTCTACACATTTTTACATTTGAACGGTATTTCTATCTGAAAAAGTGTTAGAGGAGTAGTGTGCTGCTACATAACAATAAGTCTGTTTTTTAATTGGTGTGTTTTTAAACTTTTTTTTAAACAATATTTAAAGCGAAGACTGTTGCTAGTGCCACTAATAATAGTAGGCCTACATATACTGTAATCCTGTGTATGTTTTACATGAGCACAACTTTGGCACTCTGGATGACGGGACACATTGAATACAAAGTGGCGCCCAATTGATAGATCTTTAAAAGTTCTATTATTGCCAGACACTTCTGACTTCTAAGTTGTAGTTCAGCTTTGTCTTGTGGACTTCTATTCAACCACCCCTTTTGGGTTTCATTCCTCGGTCGATAGCACATTGTTCGGTGATGGAGCATCATTTTATTTTTTTAACTTGCACTCGTCTTTTCCTACTAGCACTGACATTGCTGATCACTACTTTAATTGAGGAAAAATGTACTTACTACGACTGATGTGGTTGTCTCACCTAGCTTTCTTACGATGAATGCACTAACTAAGTCGCTCTGGATGAGAGTGTCTGCCTAATTACTAAAATGTAAGAGGGAGCCAAAAAGTGTGTTAGGTATACGTGTTGCTCGCAAGCCTCACACACACTTACGAACATGTTCTGAGATTGCCCCCACCCCCCAAGACTAATGGTAAAGGGTAACGACAATAGATCTAAGTTAATCCTTGTGCGGGTTGTTTTAGGTTAAGCTGTAGGAGTTGAACTCTTGCTCTAATGCAACAGTTACATGCTAGGAGTAGTGTAAGGGTGGCTGTAACAGCAGAGGGTGCTTTGTACGATATTTCCAGCTGGTCCTCTTTCTCTACGGCCTCTCAACACACAATAGAAACAGAGAAGAAAAGTTATTATGCATCAACATCATAAGACACATCACATCCACAGGCATGCAGTAATACAAGTGCACCAAGGGCTAGGTAGATAGACACATGTTTCCTGAGAATGTCAGTATGTTTCCCAACCCATGATCACAGAGTTGCAATGATGAAAAAGTTGACTGGAGACTGTTGAAATTCTGAAAATTGGGACCAAGACTTAGGCCTGAAATGAAAGATTAAAATCCACCCCAAAAAAGCCGATGACAGATTCCTCACACTCTGCCTGTGTTTTTGTCAAGTGATTAGATAAAGATACCAAAGGACACAGCATTTGCACAGTGGCCATTTCTAGACATGCCATTCAAATTTTAACAGATTGACATTCAAGTTACCCTATCGCCTTCATGGAAAAACTAACTATTCTGAGGACTCTCTCTGGAAGTGAAGTTACTCTCATCTGGAACACACTCAAGCATGACAAATGAGCATTGTGGTGAAAGGGTCTGTCAATCATTAGCCTCTCCCCTCTTAACGTTCCCACAAGAAAGCCAAGCTGTCAGTTACAGGATCTAAATGACTTCAGACAACTCAGCAGAGATAGAGCAGTATTTTGTTCTAGCAGGTGTCCCTCACCCATACTACTTTAGTAAAATAGGTGTTGAAAACCCAGGTAAATACAACAGACATTTGAATTGATGACATACGTATAACGTGGGACAGCTACATGGTGTTTTATGTCGCTGGCTGTGAGGATAGTATTGTGGATACACGGCTTAGAAGGGCTGCTACTGCTTGACATCAGTTTGGTGAGAAAAATACGCCCTGAAAACCACAGTAAAACAACGATGAACCAATATAAAAAAACCTCGGCCTTTCACTTTTGGTTTTAGCAGATCTGAAGAAACCAGATGGGTGTAAACAAGATGGTGGCTGTCAGCTGCTACCCTAAGCCCATTGGAGGGTTGGGTTGAGCAATCGCTGCACTACTTACACCTATCAGTCCCGTAAGAAGGAGAATGAATAGTGGCTTGAGGTCAATTTCAGATCAGGGTTGCGTCTTCCAAGCGAAAGTCTTTGGAAGATACCAAAACCAAACCTAGAGCCCTGTTGGTATTGTGACATGCTACTTACATAAGAAATAGCACTAAATAGGTAGTAGGCTACCCTAAACTAGACCAACCCAAAATACATTTTTATTAGACTTTCACTCACAGGACTACGGTACACTGTTCATCTGTAGTTACCTAGAAAAGATATGCTCCTATAGTGATATGGGACACTATGTTCATCTGTAGTTACCTAGAAAAGATATGCTCCTATAGTGATATGGGACACTATGTTCATCTGTAGTTACCTAGAAAAGATATGCTCCTATAGTGATATGGGACACTATGTTCATCTGTAGTTACCTAGAAAAGATATGCTCCTATAGTGATATGGGACACTATGTTCATCTGTAGTTACCTAGAAAAGATATGCTCCTATAGTGATATGGGACACTATGTTCATCTGTAGTTACCTAGAAAAGATATGCTCCTATAGTGATATGGGACACTATGTTCATCTGTAGTTACCTAGAAAAGATATGCTCCTATAGTGATATGGGACACTATGTTCATCTGTAGTTACCTAGAAAAGATATGCTCCTATAGTGATATGGGACACTATGTTCATCTGTAGTTACCTAGAAAAGATATGCTCCTATAGTGATATGGGACACTATTTGAAAAGAAAAAGGCAGCATTCTGGGATGCTTTAGGAATGGCTATTCAAAATTATTTTACCATTCAAATAATATCATCACTTATATTTTCCAGATATCCGGATAGTCAAAAAATGCACATGCACATGGCAGAGGTAAACAGAGGAGATAGAACTGATTCTGCTACGAAAAAGGTTTTCTGGTGAGTGTTTTGCATTGATCTGTGTCGGGTATAGTGGAAACTCTGTCAAGGGAGTGCCTGTCATTGCTATTTGAAGTGGGGGAAATGGCATAACGAGTCGGGGCAGCCTGGAGGGCTAAATATCCAGCAGTAGCCCAACGCACCGCTATAGAAACTAAAGATTTGTAATTTAATTAAGAATTTCAAATGTCCTGGTATTTCTTTGTAGATAAAAATATCACAAGGATGACGTAACATAGACAAAGATTTTTCATCGTTAAAATAAGTCTAAATAAATATGTATCTAAAAAAATTAACACTCAGGTAATTGAATACTAACATTCGGTCAGATATCTGGGTATTTAATTAACCGTGCCTGTCCCTAGTATGCTTGATCATCATCGGTGTGACGTAGAGCAGTAGGACTGTTAGGCATCTCTTCTCAGCACCCAACATGATCGATGGACCCGAAAAATCCACATCATATCCAAGAATGTTCTCAAAATCCCCATATAAAACGCAGACCCTCAGCAGAATCATGTGAATGAACGTGTGTGAACACTGGTTCTCTGAATTGAAGAAGAAAAGTGTGATAGTTTGTGTATTCAGAAATCTAGAAATGAGTGATACTGACTGTACTGATGTGAATGTCTATGTTGGCTGTGTGTGTGTTCTCCAAGTATATTCACACTCTTCATGAAGTTAGGCTTGAACCGGTCTGACCTTTGTGTGTGCATGATTGTGTGTCTGTCCGGTGAACTCACGGTGTCTGCATAGTTTGGCTTGAAGCCGTCCGGTTGGCGTCTCAACTCCTCCTGCTCTCGATGGCGCTGCATCATCTCCTCCTCCTGCCTACGCCTCTCCTCATGTCTACAAACAGGAGAGAACGTTTAACACACCCACTTCTGACGAGAAGAAAATAGAGTGGGAGGTACACACACATACCTCATCTCTATATTCTTGCGTTTCTGCAGCTCCTGGTTGCGAAGCTCCTCCAGACGTCTCAGCTCCTCTTGACGCCTCATCAGGTCTGAGAAAGAAGAGATGAGAGAAATATGGGTTGGCTTGGTATTACAACAGGTCTGAGAGAAAGGGGTTGGCTTGGTATTACATCAGGTCTGAGAGAAAGGGGTTGGCTTGGTATTACATCAGGTCTGAGAGAACGGGGTTGGCTTGGTATTACATCAGGTCTGAGAGAACGGGGTTGGCTTGGTATTACAACAGGTCTGAGAGAAAGGGGTTGGCTTGGTATTACAACAGGTCTGAGAGAAAGGGGCTGGCTTGGTATTACATCAGGTCTGAGAGAAAGGGGCTGGCTTGGTATTACATCAGGTCTGAGAGAACGGGGTTGGCTTGGTATTACAACAGGTCTGAGAGAAAGGGGTTGGCTTGGTATTACATCAGGTCTGAGAGAACGGGGTTGGCTTGGTATTACAACAGGTCTGAGAGAAAGGGGCTGGCTTGGTATTACATCAGGTCTGAGAGAAAGGGGCTGGCTTGGTATTACATCAGGTCTGAGAGAACGGGGTTGGCTTGGTATTACATCAGGTCTGAGAGAACGGGGTTGGCTTGGTATTAATGTTTTTTTGTATTCACATGTGACAGTTTCTGACAACACTTGAAGTAGGCCTATGGCTATGTCTGCAAATGTTGAATATGCGCACAACACAAAAGGTAACATGTTAACTTTGTCCTTGAGAAGTGAGCGTCTTCCTCAGTGTGTGTGAGAGGTTCCTCTGAGTGTGTGTACCTTGTCTCATCATCATGAGCTGATGCTCGTGCTTGGCGGCCTCCATCTCTTGCTCCAGCTTCTCCTTTGCCTCTCGGATGTTGCGCTCAACCTGGTCTCTCTGCTGCTTTTCCATCTCGTCCAGGGCCTTCCAGCGGGACGAGTACTCAAACTCAAATGTCCCCGGCTGGGCAAACCGCGGGGGGTGCTCCCTCTCCCTGGAGAGACAGGGAGGAGAGGGGTTAGTGGCTGAACTAAGACCTGCAGGGAGACCATGAGGAAAGTGGAACGGTGCACACACACACAACAGGCAAGTGAATAAATCAACAAATTCATACTGGTTATGATAAAGAACTCCAGTTGTCAAGACTGGTACAGAGTGTAAAATTCCCAATAGGAGATCGTGTGTATAACGTACTTGTGGTAGTGTACAGATTTCACAAGCAATTTCTCTGGGAGTCCATCTTCTTCATCCAGCTGCTCAGTGGGTTCCACTATGGCAGGCCGAGGAGACCTGGAGACAAGATGGTGAGATGGGAGTGATCACTTACACTGCTTGGAATTGATTTGGCGTGTTTGGGTTATTTCGTAAACCAGGTAACTAAGTAAATGCAGTCGTTGGTTGTCTTACGTGGTGAGCAGCAGCGCCCCGTCAGCACAACGATCCAGGGCTTTACGAGCACAAGGTTTGTTGGCAAACTCCACGAAGCCCTTCCCAGTGGGCCTTCCGCGGTCGTCCACCACAACGATAGCCCTTTCCACGGGGCCGAACTCGGAGAAGGCCTCCTCAAGGAGCTCGTTGGAGACCACGGGGGAAAGGTTCCGCACCGTGAGGGCAGAGCCGTGCGTGGCGAAGCGGATCCGAATAGGTCGGTTCCCCAGCACTGTGCCGTCCAACTCTGCCTTGGCAATCTCTGCTAGTGTCCTGGTTTCCTAGAATACCAGGTCAAAGGTTAGACTCTATTGATAGCAAACTTTCAAACGTTTTTTTATACAGTCTTGGTTGATTAATGAGAATTTCCACCTAGATAGTGTTACCATAAACTCTAGTCAAGTATGTTTCAAAGGGACCCGATGTATCAAGTAATGAATGGTTTCGGGTGGCGGAGTAGGCTTAACAACTAGTCAGGCAAACCCATCCGCCTGAGTAATAAATCGAAGTTAACTAACTAGGGGAAACAGATGGCTATCGATACTAATGCGACCTAAACTCCAACATTCAAAAGGAGCTTCCTTCACCACGGAGTTAGATATTACAGATTAACGTTACTCTAAAACGCAGTCTTACCAGTCGAATGAAGCCGAATCCTCGGTCTCGGTTGATAAACACCTCGTTAGCCTCGCCATACTTGGAAAACAGCTTTTTGAAATCATCCTCCGTGAGGTCTGTCGGGAGGTTACCGATGAACAACCTACAACGCTGCGTGAAGGTTTTCTCCCCGGGTCTCCTGAAACTCTTTATATCCAGCGTCATCTCCTGCGACTCTCCGGCTCCACCCTCCCCCTCTGCAGCAGGGCTGGCAGCCGTCGGCGGCTTTGGTGGTGGGGTTTTCCCATCCGCAACATTCGGCCTTCGCTCCATGCCTGGAGAGTCCATGTTGCGCTTTGTGTGCTGCTGCTGGTGGTACTGCTGGTGGTACTGCTGCTGCTGCGGTGGTTTCGGCGACGGTGCGTTGTTTTGAATGTTGATCTGTTTAAGATTTCGGTGAGCCATACTTAGAGCGAAGTAAATCTCTCACAATATGTATCCAGTAAGTATAGCTTTGAATGCGCAGAAATGTTTCAGAAACGAAGAAATCGTGCCTCCTTTCAGTCAACAGCCAGCGAAGTGCGGCTGTAATTCAAAATGGCGATGACTGCGCGCGCACCGTTGACACAAGGTCTTCAACGTGGCTGTGGTTTTCCCCTTGGCCACTAGGTGGTATACGAAGACTTTCACAAGCTCAGGGATGTCGGGAAGTTTTTGCATGGCACGGTGGCATGCTGATGCTGATGTTGGTGTCCACTTTGTTCAACATGTTCACTCACACATGTTCAAGGTCAATGTCATGGGAAGATTCAGTGTGCTGCCCCTGACACTTTACTATCTAAATTATTGATATTCGTAACAGCAGCATGTTGGTTCCCTTCCCAAGGTGGGAACACTATGCCAATAGGAGTATTACTCCACTTGGCAGTGGTACTGGTAGGCTCACTATGCTTATTGCTTATATAATCATTAATGCCATTTAGGCCTGGGGCAGATTTCATACTCAGTCACTCTGTCTATGGTCCAAAGTTTATGCACACACACACACACATGCATCCTATGGGGGTAAAGTGGAGGGAAGGGGTTCATGTGGTGATAAAAGGGATGGTTGGTCTCTTTGTGCCAGATGTCTGAGACTGGTCATGTGACAACGATGGCTGAGACTGGTCATGTGACAACGATGGCTGAGACTGGTCATGTGACAACGATGGCTGAGACTGGTCATGTGACAACGATGGCTGAGACTGGTCATGTGACAACGATGGCATTCAGGGACCTCCACACAACTAAATGGCCCTGTAGCCACATTTTTGCCCATTGTGATGACAAAAGACGCCAGACAGACACAGATGCCTGGCAGTATAATACGCTATTCCCTATGTATTGTATAATTTCTAAAAACGACAGGTAGCTGATTGTAAAATAAAACCCCTATTCCCTGCATAGTTGAACTGAGCCCACATAAACTGGTTATAAGCTGACATAAGCTGTCATTCCTGTTTATGACAGCTGGTATTCTATCCTCATTGCAGATGAATGATCTTAAGTCAGTTTTGTGTTCCCCCTTAATGGTTATTAAGGTGATGGTAAACTGGTTCTAGATCTATGCCAAAGGTCCATTTCTACCTGGACAAGCTCAGTGACAAAATAATGCACCCAGCATCTGGTGTCTCTTTACCAAAGTTGTCAGGCAGATGCCTGATACACTCAATTTATCGTCTGTGTGCTAATGTTTGCATAGCAACGATAGTCTTCCCAGATTCCTGGAAAGGGTCACAGAGAAAAGTTTGGCAGCTAACCTTCACATGACTGATGTGTGTCACATGAAAACACACACACACACACACACACACACACACACACACACACACACACACACACACACACACACACACACACACACACACACACACACACACACACACACATTGCCAGGCTAGTGGCCGGGCGATAGAAAGAGAGGGGAGGAGAGTGATTAGTTTTTGTTGTTAGGGCTCAATCCCCTGTGTTTTCGGGGGCATAAAGGAAGTGCTGCTCTCAGCATGGTCAGTGGGCTAGGTCTGCAGAGGCACGCCAGTGGCGAAGGGGGAATTATAGCCAGAGATTAACTAGGCAATCCTCTGCCAATCACATGATATGAACTAGTGTGGCAATGAAAAAACAACAGTGGGGAGAGGGAGAGAGAGAGACCACCTAAAAGGAAGCGATTCCTACACCTATCACCTGCGAGTCCCCTAAGCAAGCTGGTCCTGGGGCTCTGTTCACAAACACAAACACACCCCACAGAGCCCCAGGACAGCAACACAATTAGATCCAACCAAATCATGAGAAAACAAAAAGATAACTACTTGACACATTGGAAATAATTAACAAAAAAACAAAGCAAACTAGAATGCTATTTGGCCCTAAACAGAGAGTCACAGTGGTAGAATACCTGACCACCGTGACTGACCCAAACTTAAGGAAAGCTTTGACTTTATACAGACTCAGTGAGCATAGCCTTGCTATTGAGAAAGGCCGCCGTAGGCAGACCTGGTTGTCAAGAGAAGACAGGCTATGTGCACACCGCCCACAAAATGAGGTGGAAACTGAGCTGCACTTCCTAACTTCCTGCCCAATGTATGACCATATTAGAAACATATTTTCCTCAGATTACACATATCCACAAAGAATTCGAAAATAAACCCGATGTTGATAAACTCCCATATCTGCTGGGTGAAATACCACAGTGTGCCTTCACAGCAGCAAGATTTGTGCCCTGTTGCCACAGGAAAAGGTCAACCAGTGAAGAGCAAATGCCATTGTAAATACTACCCATATTTATGCTTATTTATTTTCCCTTTTGTACTTTAACCATTTGCACATTGTTACAACACTGTATATATATATAGTACATACTATGACATTTGTAATGTCTTTATTCTTTTGTAACTTCTGTGAGTGTAATATTTACTGTTAATTTTTATTGTTTATTTAACTTTTGTATATTATCTACTTCACTTTCTTTGGCAATGTTAACATATGTTTCCCATGCCAATAAAGCCCCTTGAATTTAACTGAATTGAGAGGCAGGGGAGAGGGAGATGTGGGGGAGGGGAGGGGAGGTAAGTAGAGGGAGAGAGCACAGTATAGGGTGGGGTTTGGGGGTCAGAGTGAGAGTGAGAGAGGCGGGGGAGTGGGAGATGTGGAGGGAGGGGAGGTATGTAGCGGGAGAGAGCACAGTATAGGGTGGGGTTTGGGGGTGAGAGTGAGAGAGGCGGGGGAGTGGGAGATGTGGAGGGAGGGGAGGTAAGTAGAGGGAAAGAGCACAGTATAGGGTGGGGTTTGGGGGTCAGAGTGAGAGTGAGAGAGGCGGGGGAGTGGGAGATGTGGAGGGAGGGGAGGTAAGTAGAGGGAGAGAGCACAGTATAGGGTGGGGTTTGGGGGTCAGAGTGAGAGTGAGAGAGGCGGGGGAGTGGGAGATGTGGAGGGAGGGGAGGTAAGTAGAAGGAGAGAGCACAGTATAGGGTGGGGTTTGGGGGTCAGAGTGAGAGTGAGAGAGGCGGGGGAGTGGGAGATGTGGAGGGAGGGGAGGTAAGTAGAAGGAGAGAGCACAGTATAGGGTGGGGTTTGGGGGTCAGAGTGAGAGTGAGAGAGGCGGGGGGAGTGGGAGATGTGGAGGGAGGGGAGGTAAGTAGGGGAGAGAGCACAGTATAAGGTGGGGTTTGGGGGTCAGAGTGAGAGTGAGAGAGGCGGGGGAGTGGGAGATGTGGAGGGAGGTGAGGTAAGTAGAGGGAGAGAGCACAGTATAGGGTGGGGTTTTGGGGTCAGAGTGAGAGTGAGAGAGGCGGGGGAGTGGGAGATGTGGAGGGAGGGGAGGTATGTAGCGGGAGAGAGCACACTACACGATGGGGTTTGGGGGACAGAGAGAGACAGGAAGAGTAGGAGAGATGTATGTAGAGCAAAATAGGGAGAGCTAAGGATGGAATATGCTGTCTGTACTCTTCCAAGGACTAAAATCTTCCTCTCCTAGTCCAAGACTTCGCCCACTATCTTTTCTTCAATCCACCAAATTCACTCCAGACGTCCCCAATTCTCCAAGATTGTGATCCATTTCACCCCTACACTTCCCTCAGGCCCCTCCCCAAATTGTATTTTTTTATCTCTGTGAATACTGAACCAGTAAGGGCTAAGTACTGAAAGTGACTGAGATATCTTGACTTTCACTATCACACCCAACTGTTCCCCATTGGTGTTGGTTACAGCCTGTCAGATAGGCTACAGTTGCATGTTATAAAGGAAACTAAATTACATTTTGATGGACGTTCCTCATCACAGTGTGAAAACCGTGTGCCTGTGTGTCTTCCCAACCTCTCACTCCCTTCTCCTATCTCCCCCACCCCTTCCTTTCCTCTCACTTTGTCTCCCCCTCCCTTCATACCCCCATGTCCTCAAAAAGCATAACTACTATCTCTTTCTGCATTGTGGGAAGCCAAAGTACTTATTTTATTTCACCAAACAAAACCCCCAGGCGACAAGTTAGATACGGTACAAAAAGTTTATTCAGTAACAGTTTTGTAAACATTTGAGGTAAATTAACATTTACATCAACATGTTCTTACAAAAGTTCAGACGTAAGGCACTTCTCTTCATAGACAGTGAATTCACAATGGGGTATCTGGTCTGAGGATATCTAAATCTCCTTCCCTGCCTCACTGGCCAATGAAATCTCACTCCACGCCAGAGATTCCAAAAGTCCAACAAATGTCAGTTTTCTGATGGGGGGGGGGGGTGCCTGACACAACAATGGAGTATAACTTTAACCTAGCCAAACACCTCTCCAGTATTTTTTCGACAAAAAAGTCAACAAAGATGCAATCTTTTTTTCAAAATCAACTTTTTTTGTATTTGGTAATCTGGTAATTCTCTCATAAATATAAATACTTTCTAAAATATTGAGACATCCTCTTTTTGAGATGTCCTTTGTTATTTTATCTTAGAACACCATTCTGTCTTAACTGTCCAGATCATTATCTACATGCTAAAGTGTCAACTTTAAACAATCGAAATTACAAGGTTATAAACAGAAATTATGAGTTAACAGAACCGTAACCTGTTTTCAACAACTCTTAACAGAGTTCTATTGGTGGCCATTTTAGATTTTCTCTCTTTGGTGGACAGCTGACCTGCTCTTCGTTTTTTTTGGATTACAATGTCACAGCTCGATCCCATCACCTGGTGGATTTTTTTTAACATACTGTATATGTGTATGGTATGTAAACGATTTGTGAGGCACTTGGATTCTGTGTGTGTGGCAATGCAACAAGCAGCAGACCTGATTCTCTAAGCATTTTAACACATCATACAGCAGAGCACAGCAACAGCCCATTCACAGTCTCGGTCTAAACCCTCTACTCCAAGATATACCCCAATGTACAGTTTGTGTGTGTGTGTGTGTGTGTGTGTGTGTGTGTGTGTGTGTGTGTGTGTGTGTGTGTGTGTGTGTGTGTGTGTGTGTGTGTGTGTGTGTGAGAGAGAGAAAGAATAAAAGAAAGAGAGAAAAGAAGGACGAGTGTGAGGGTAAGGGAGGGGGAGATAGAGAGAGAAATGGGAACAAACAGCCTATCTACATTGTTGAAATGTACTGTAAGAATCACAACTTTCTGTTCTTACTTTAAGTGGCAAAATTGAAGTGCCCCCTGCTTCTTGTTGCTTTATGGTAATAACCCCAGGTGGTGGTGGAATGATAACATATGATTTCATCATAACAAGGTCAAAGGTCAAGTGCTTGAGGGAGTCAGTAGTAGTGAGTTGTAGTTTCACAGTAACAGAATATACCGTTGTTCAAAACATAAAGAGGTACAAAATGCAAAAGAGATTTGTCCAAAACATTGTTCGATAACTATGATTTTTTTCCTGAATGTTAGATGACAATAAAATGAATTAATCTGGAGAGAAAAAAAACAGGAAGCTTAAAAGAAATACAACTGCATGTTAAGAGCCATTTTCTGATTTAAAAAACTGGCAGGAGTTTAAGAAAATGATACGCAAATGCACATTCCTATTGATTTTGCTATTATGACTTAGTAACAAATAAAGAAATGTCTTTGCCTTAAATAATACTCCGTATCTATCTATCTTCTAGCAATTCTATTGCCTACTCTCTCTAAGCACTATACTGAAACTTCCCATACTGACTACCAGTGGGGGCCTACAGTATTAAATCTGCTGAATTTCTTTACGATAAGGACACACACTTCTTTAACACACTGCAAACACAAGCGTCAGTATGGGTTCTTTATAAGTCATAATTCTATATGTATAATATACCCTTTATGTACTATGTAATATATTTACATATATATATTATTTACCCTGATGTAACTGCCTAAATGTTGTTGTAGACATTGAAACAAGACTCTATAATATATCTATTGCGCGCGCACACACACACACACACACACACACACACACACACACACACACACACACACACACACACACACACACACACACACACACACACACACACACACACACACACAGCCAGAAACACATACACAGAAACACACACACACAAAGCCTGTGAATCCTAAAGACCAAGCCTCAGGTTGGGTTCGCGGTGGTGACATAGGTTGACGCTTCACACTAGTATGGCTACACACGACAGTAACCAGTAGGACGTTACCTTATGCACTGGTATTAACCTGGTATTTACTGGTACATTACATTTTATCAGAGGGTACTTCATTGTTAACTACCTGGTACCAAAATGTGCCTAGTCGTGTGTGATTAACATCTTATTTGTAAGTAAATAGCAAGTCATTTTGAATAAAGTGCCACCCAGGTACCCTATCCCTGTCTTTCTCCACTCCACCATACTGTCAGAGCGTCCCTCTCTTCATTCAGCTTAATAGGAAGGGTGAGCATGGAACAGACAGACGGCTAGCTACGAGGCAGACAGACAGACACCAGGAAGAGACAGTAGGACACATCGGCTTCATCTTAAAGGGTCCATCACAAGAAAAGAAAAGAGAAAGGGGGAGAGAAAAAAATTAACGAAAGCGCAAACCCTCTTCTGATGTCTACCATCAAAGAATAAAGAAAACAGCAGAATTATATTCATCCCAAATGTTGCTAATGTCCCAAACGAGTTAGTCCAATATCTCTAATCCTTTCATGGCATCTGAGCTGCAAACAGTGAATGTGTGTGTTCCCTCTCCACACACGTGTTGGCACCTCATAACGTTGAAGCACTAAGCTATGCCTCACCTCACCGAATGCATCTCCAGATAACGCAACTTTTGTAGAGAGTCATGTCAGGAGCATCTCAACTCCAGAGCCCCTCCCACATCGCCTCTGTATTTCACACAACATTTGACACCTGAGCCTCAAAGATATATAATGTATAGAACCCAGAGGCGTTGGGGTGCGGTGGTGGATAGGGGTCTGCATGTGTTTGTATGTGATTGTGTGAAGGTGTGTGAGAGTGTGTGTGTGTGTATGTGTTACACGGCAAGGTCGTCGGGCCGGGCTCGGACACTGCTGGTCTTGCTGGCCCTGCTCAGCCTGCGGGCGTCCGCCGCTATGAAAACGGGCGGCTCGTGCATCTCCACCCGGGTCACCGTGACATCATCAACGTGCGTCAGCGGCAGCGCCGCCTCAGTTTCCTCTTCTTCCTGCTGCTGGTGCTCCTCACTCCTTCTCGATTCCCCCAGCGGGAGGGTGGAGGAGCGGGAGTCGGGGATAAGAGGGGCAGTGTCCGGTGGAGTGGGTGACTGCTCTTGGTCAGAGGAGGTGTGGGAGGAGGAGGAGGGTGGCGGAGAAGGGGAGGAGGGAGGAGGAGGGTAGGAGGAAGACTTGGCAGCGTCCAGAGTCTGCAGCTCCATGGCCATGTTGGCCCAGTTCTGCTCCACGGACTGCTGCTGGCCACTGCCCTCGCTGCCGTAGAAGGACGTGGGAGGAGCCTCCAGCAGGAAGTCTTCATGGAAAGGGTCCATCTTGAGTTCTGCCGCCGCTGCCTGCTGCTCGGATAAAGCGGACGTGGCGTTTGCCTGCTCGTTGTGCAGGTACACCACGTTCACGCCACCGTACGTGGGCAGGCAGTTGAGGGCCGGGTGGGCGATCCCCTCCTGGATCATGTTGGACTCCACCGCCTCGTCTCTGGCCAGGGGGAGCGCCATTCGGTCGGGCGCAAACTCGTTGCTGACCCCCTGCTTCACCTTCTTCCATCCCAGGTGGTATATCTCCAGAAGGTTGAGTAGCAGGGAGACGCAGGCTACCACCAGCATGAAGATGATGAAGATGGTCTTCTCTGTGGGGCGTGAGATGAAGCAGTCAACCGTGTTGGGGCAGGGCCAGCGACCACACTTATACAGGGGGCTGAGCTGGAAGCCATACAGGAAGTACTGACCCAGGATGAAGCCCACTTCGAACAGCGTCTTGAAGATGATGTTGAACACGTATGTGCGCAGGAGAGCCCCCCGGATGCGGATTTTACCGTGCTCGTCTCTGATTGGGGGCTTCTCCTTTTTCCCTCCTCCTCCTCCGTTCCTGTACAGAGCGTCTCTCTCCTCCTGGTGCCGGCTGGCCTTCCGCTGCTCCTCCTCCTTCTCCCGGTGTTTCTCCTCCATGCGGACAATGTGCAGCACGTGTCCCAGGTAGATCAAGGTGGGCGTGGACACGAAGATAATCTGCAGCACCCAGAAGCGGATGTGCGAGATGGGGAAGGCTTCATCGTAGCACACGTTCTCGCAACCGGGCTGCTGCGTGTTGCAGGTGAAGTCCGACTGCTCGTCACCCCACACTTCCTCCGCAGCCGCCCCCAGGACCAGGATACGAAAGATGAAGAGGACTGTCAGCCACACCTGAACACAAGGGACATAACGCCACATAAGAGGGCATAAGGGGCTATATACCACAGGAATAAAAGGGTAAATCAATCAAATAACTGTATAAATGTATCAATCGATCAATCAGGCACCTTGCCAATCACGGTGGAGTGTTCTTGAGCGTTCTCCAGCAGCCGCCCCAGAAAGCTCCAGTCACCCATGCTTCACACGATTTCTAGCCTGGGGAGAGAGAGCACAGCCTGGGATGAGTAGCAACTGGGCGAGGCCTGGGTGGGGAGAGGCTGGGGGGGAATGGCTGGGGGAGAGAGGTGGGGAACGGCTGGGGGAGAGGGGTGGGGAGAAGCTGGGGGAGAGAGGAGGGGAGGGGCTGGAGGAGAGGCAGAAGAGAGGTTGGGTGAAGCAGAAGAGAGGCGCAGCTAGAGAGGTGGGGGAAAGCTGGAGAGAGGTGCAGATAGAGAGGTGGGGGAAAGCTGGAGAGAGGTGCAGATAGAGAGGTGGGGGAAAGCTGGAGAGAGGTGCAGATAGAGAGGTGGGGGAAAGCTGGAGAGAGGTGCAGATAGAGAGGTGGGGGAAAGCTGGAGATAGGTGCAGATAGAGAAGTGGGGGAAAGCTGGAGAGAGGTGCAGATAGAGAGGTGCAGATAGAGAGGTGGGGGAAAGCTGGAGAGAGGTGCAGATAGAGAGGTGGGGGAAAGCTGGAGAGAGGTGGGAGCAACAGAGAGGGAATAGGGCTGTGTAGGCACCGACTGGGGATGAGAGGGAAGAGAGAGGTGGGGAGAGAACACACACAGAATGAGAGAGCATAGGCCAGGGAGAGGGGGAGCACAGGCACGGGTGAGTAACAACTGAGAGGATTAGAAAACAGGAAAGGGAGGTGGGGAAATGAGAGAGGGGGACATGAGAGAAGAGGGGAATAAAAACTTTGAATGAAAATGTACAGGTTCAGAAACCAAAACAAACATTGGTGGAGTTGACCTCTGATTTGAAGCCATAATATTACAAAATATTACTTTCATATTATACACACGCATTGTATCCATCCTATGCACTTTCTGCTCCCGACATCACTCAGTGAAGTCACACAATTTCTCAGTCAAAGCCAATGCGTTTGGCACTGAAGGAGGCAGCAGGGTTGCATTTAGGAGGCGGCATGATTCCTTGTTCTACGTAAATGATACATATCTGTTGTAATATATTTCTATCTGGAGGTTCTGTAATGTGGCATCCCACTCAGCACAGCCCAGAACAGCTGTGGAGACCACCGAACAACCACCCTCAGACACAGGATGGACGCCATCGAGTCAGTCATACGGGACTAACAAGCTGCCTTGATCACTTTCCCTCTCGACCGGCCACATACTTCTTTTAATACATTCTCTAATCACAGTACTGGAGACTGAGGTTAAACTTGCCAATAACAAATCCTGAGCACCACCATTGTGCTTCTTACAGGCCTACTAGAATCATTAGCAGCAATTCAAAGGAACGTTTTTCCCGGTGCTGACATTGTACAGTTGTATTGTAATTTCAAATCAGCTACAATTGAGAATCAAGTGCCCACGGCAACTTTTAAACACATTGCAAAGCAGATGAAAAAAGGACCAGATGTCCAATGACACAAAAAAGCACCTAAAGTAGTGACAGACGGTGGACTTACTAAAATGTTGTTGTATTGTCAGTGATAAATCCATCAACTAGTGGTGCAAAAGAAATACAATACCTGGAAGCAAAAAACAAATCATATCAGTTATGAATTACAATTAGAATGTCATTTAAATATGCTCACA
Organism: Oncorhynchus masou masou; assembly: GCF_036934945.1. Taxonomy (NCBI): domain Eukaryota; kingdom Metazoa; phylum Chordata; class Actinopteri; order Salmoniformes; family Salmonidae; genus Oncorhynchus; species Oncorhynchus masou. The sequence goes on along the minus strand of NC_088218.1, from coordinate 14,442,135 downwards.
TTACCCAAATACCCTAATTAACCATTCTTATGCCTATTGTCCATGCAACTTACGATATAGACACTTCGGAGATGAGTGGAAAACTCTAATCTTTTTAGACTGGCTACAAGCCTACTGGCCCCCAATAAAAATGTATCATGTCTTCAAAGTCAAAAACCTCCATTATCTTCCCCCAAAATGTCTATTTCTCTGAAATAGGTGACTGGTGTTTCTAATTGGACAGACTACATGGAACCATGAACCCTTTGAATGCTACAGAATTGATAGACATATGTGTTTTGTTTTGAAAGGCAGATTTAATTGAGGAATGTACACAATCCATCCATAGGCCTGTCTGTGTGTTGCTGGGCAAGCGGGTTACAATGGCTGGCCATCTGTGGCAGTCTGATGAGTACATAACAGCCTGGGAGGAATGCTCGGATCATCAGAACACACAACTGCTGATCAGGGGAAATATTTGCCCCGGATCGACTGATATGCATTTACAGAGGGCTTTATATCACCAATACATAGATACAACAACAACAAAAACAGATCCCAGCTGCATTACTCCACCTGTTACAAACTCCTGTTTGGACATGATGTGGTTTTACAAACTTTGAAAACAAGGACCTATTTTCCCCATGTTAAAACACAGGCAGGCTGTTACTGTAAAATCTATGATCACTATGATTACCACAGTATCCCAATCTATCGATTGGTGTTGCATTGTTGCTGATTGTAGCCCATACTAGCTCAACTCAAATCATTGGCCTTCTACAGTTCAATATTAATTTCAATAGATGACTCCATGGTCGTTATGCCTGGCCTAGCCTACTCAATAACGCGCTGGTATCAAAGTGGTGCAATACCCCTCTATAATGACAGTATGTGTCGAGCTGCACAGTATATGTGTTGATCCTTTTGAGGTTTTGATGAAATACCGTCTGTCACCTGTGACAATAGAGAAGCTGCCAGACGCGCATTGTGCTCCTTGGCACTGGCTATTGACGGGGATCAGCGGCATTGTGTTCCAGCGGCCGCACCATTTAACTATTTGACCACACAGACCCAAGTTATTTAAATATATTAACCTTAGGCAGTAGATATCCTAACAGAATACCTATTGATACAGTAATTTATTGCAGGCTAAGTCAAGTCAACATCACTCGCATTGGAATTGGTGAGCGTAAAAGTGTCTACTTGGCGTTCCCAAATAAGCATAAGGACGGGGTGCATGGATAGACTCCCCAAGCCTTGGCCACTTGAAGCAATATCCGGTGGTCACTGAAGCTATCCAAATGAAAGGGTTGGAAAATCCTACAGACCTTCCCAGGTAGAAAGATCCCTCCCCTTCCCCCTCACTCCCCATCCCTGACAGCTTACCAATCTCCTTTGACAGCGGCCGGCCAAAAACTTTTCCCGGAAACGTCGCGATCTGCGTTCTCTTATTTTCTCCCGCGGGGTTCGAGGCCAGGCGTGCGGGAGAGAAAGAGAGCGAACAAGAGAGAGAGAGAGAGACAGCGTGAGGGTGAGCAAAGCGATGCTAGTCTAAGGGCGCGTGTGGAACCTGGAGATTGGGTCCCGCAAAGCGCAGCGGCTGCGTCCCGTGCCCAACCATCGCCACTGTCACATTGTGTGACCATCCATGAGTGCACGCGTGGGGGAGGGTGGGGGCGGCGTCGCCCACCCGTCAACCCCCCGTCACCTCCCATCCCACCCTGCCACCCTGCTCTTCCGAAATTCCACACCAGGACTCCAAAATTGTGCATGGCGTCTCTGCGCGCAGGGGGGAAATGATGGCCTTGACTATGTTTGAGAGTAGGCATAAATGCATATAGATGAGTTATAGTACAGGACTGGATGTTCCTCTCCCATATTATCTGTACTATCTGAACATCTTCTTTGTGTAATTTGTATATTTTTTGTAGTACTCTATTTTACATTTGTGCTATCTGAAAATAATATATATAATACATCACATCTCATGATTAAGTAAGTGCTGGGATGTGCTTCCTCAGGCCCACTAACACAACCACATGATTTACAAACATCTGACAACCCACCATCACCCAAATTGTGAAATGTAGCTTTGCTAAAATGTGTCTCAATGATCAGACAGTATATCAAATATCTAATGTTTTTATTTCACACGTTTTTAAAACACACACATCCTCTGTAGATCATTGTGTAAGCCTTTACTCATAGTACTCTACTGTGATTCTGTGAATGCCATTGTCAGTGTATTTACAATGTTATCTCTTCATTACCAACATCACAATTCCATAGGAGCAATACAAACTGTCTGTCTGTCTGTCTGTCTGTCTGTCTGTCTGTCTGTCTGTCTGTCTGTCTGTCTGTCTGTCTGTCTGTGAGTGGTCAGTGGCCATGTGTGAATATTGGCCACTAGATGGCGTAGTGACTCCAATGACTGAAACGGGGAAGGAGATCTGTGCATGTCTGGAGTGGACTTCACAGTGTTTACACATATTTATGATTCAGTGTGTTTGTGTGTGTACTGTAGGCTACTTATGTTTTGCACGTCTGTGTGTGCATATGTACGCTATGTCTATAGCTCCCCCGTCCTCACACCGCCTTGCTGCAGGTGGACCCAGACGAAGAGGACGACAACAACTTCTCATTCTTCTTGTTCTGCTGCAGAGTCTTGTCTTTGGAAGAGGTTGAGGAACAGTTTGCACCCTTCCCTTTCTGTTTTCCCCCTCTGCGCCGTGATGACGGGCACCGAGCGATAGCCTTGGCCACCAGGTAGGCCAGTTCGGCCATGTTGAGAGCCATACAGACGCAGGAGGAGGCGGCCATGAAAACGGTGAAGACAGTTTTTTCTGTGGGGCGGGAGACAAAGCAGTCCACCACATTGGGACAGGGCCACTGGTCACACTGGACCAGCCTGGGCATCTGGAAGCCGTCGTACAACACGTATAGAGCATACCTGGAGAACGAAGGTGAAGATAAAGGCTTAGAACTACAGATGTAGCATCTTTATTTCAGCCAGTTTGCAACAGCGGGTAAATAATCCTACAGCAACAGGAAATGTGAATTTTGTTGATTATAATTAATGGACATTTTTGTAGGGGTTGATATATTTTTCGTAAAGGGAAAATCATGTCTGACATTTTAAAGTGGAAATTACAAACTTCAGAAGCCTTTTTAACCTCAAATACACTACAAGATTTACATTTCCTGCATTGCGGGAACATTCTCCTGCAACAGGGTGATCAAATTAAGATCCTACACTTGTACATGGGGATGTCATGAATCTTGAGGAAGTGTATCGACATCTTATTCTTAAGCGTTTGTATGTAATGGAGGTGGTTCATTGAGCTACACTCAAGTAACTTGTCGGTTTGAAATAAAGACTTGTTAGGCTTTGCTCAGTGAGCCAACACAGTACGTACATGAAGCCTCCCTCGAACAGCAGGCGGAAGACCAGACTACAGGCGTACGTCCACCACAGCGGCCCGGCGATTGGCAGCCTCCGCCTCCTCAGACTCTCTAGCTCAGCCTCCTGGGCCGCCTGGGCCTTGTCGCTGCGGCAACGCCCCCCGACTGAACCCTGCTGCAGGACCTGGCGTTTGTCGCCGTGATTACGGTAGGCCACGTACATGGCGACGAGGAGAGCAGGCGTGGAGACGAAGACAAGCTGCAGACACCAGAGCCTGATGTGGGACACGGGGAAGAAGTGGTCGTAGCAGACGTTCTCGCAGCCCGGCTGCAGGGTGTTGCAGACAAAGTCACTCTGTTCGTCCCCCCAGACGCTTTCGGCTGCCAGGACCAGCACGGTGACACGGAAGATGAAGAGGACAGACAGCCACACCTTCCCCAGGCTGGTGGAGTGGCGGTTCACACCAGCCAGCTGGGTGTACAGGGTCCCCCAGGTCATCTCTCCTGCTCCTCTGGCCCAGAACACACACCTCTACCCTGGGGAGAGACCAGAGGAGAGAGGGGGTGAGAGCTGGATCGAAGTAGGTAGAGTTGGAGGGAAGTTAGAGGAAGGAGGAGATAAGAAATCATTAGTTGCCTCCCGGGTGGCGCAGTGGTCACTGCATCACAGTGCTAGCTGTGCCACCAGAGACTCTGGGTTTGAGCCCAGGCTCTGTCGCAGCCGGCTGCGACTGGGAGGTCCATGGGGCGACGCACAATTGGCCTAGCGTTGTCCGGGTTAGGGAGGGTTTGGCCCGTAGGGATATCCTTGTCTCATCGCGCACTAGCGACTCCTGTGGTGGGCCGGGCGCAGTGCACCCTAACCAGGTTGCCAGGTGCACAGTGTTTCCTCCGACACATTGGTGTGGCTGGCTTCCGAGTTGGATGCACGCTGTGTTAAGAAGCAGTGCGGCTTGGTTGGGTTGTGTTTCGGAGGATGCATGGCTTTTGACCTTCGTCTCTCCCGAGCCCGTACGGAAGTTATAGCGATGAGACAAGATAGTAACTACTAACAATTGGATACCACGAAATTGGGGAGAAAAGGGGGTAAAATCAAAAAATATAAATAATAAAAACATTAGGTACAGGGTCCCCAAGCTCATCGTTCCTCTGCTGCCCAGGAACAATCCACTCTACTCTAGGGAGAGAGGAGAGGAGAAGGGAGGTGAAAGTTGAGGTTAAAAAAATAAATAGAGAGGGAGGAGAATAAGAATGAGATGAGAGGAGAGGAGAGGAGGAGGAGAGAGAGACAGAGAAAGAGAACTGAATACAGTTGCTTGGCTAGACCAGTGCCAATGTTATAATGCACTATTGATCCAGCCAACATTTCTAATGTACTTCACTCTTCGAAAAAAGGGGTTCTTTGTCTTTCCCCATAAGAGAGCAGTTTTTGGTTCCAGGTAGAACCCTTTTTGGTTCCAGGTCAAGCCCTGGAAAGGGTTCTTCATGGAACCCGAAAGAGTTCTACCTAGAACCAAAAAGGGTTCTACAAAGGTTTCTCCTATGGGGACAGCCGAAGAACCCTTTTAGGTTCCCCCTAAGAGGACAGTTGAGCTATATAGCCGACTAAGTTTTATAACTGCACTATAACTGCACGTTACATTCACCTCTCGAAGACAATATTCACATCAATGGGGTTTACATGCTATAGTAATCAAATATCAATAAGTTGAAGTGTTCTTTTTTTTATTCACTTCATAAGTTGTTTTTAAAAGTGACTTTGAGATTCAATGTGTAATGAAAAGCCCTATATAAAATACATCTATTATTATTATGATAGGTAAATACAAGACATTGTGCATGAAATTATTATTTTCAACCCCACAATACTTTCATCATGTGATAACAAAAATACATTTTACATAACATGTCTCCAAAGTTTTTAAAATGTTTCATCTAATGAAATAAACAGAGAAAAAGAAGTCAGCTGACAGAGAACAGAACAACACATCAGCCTGTCTTCCTCACCTTTTCTCTCCTGAGTGTCAGGGAGGCTCCATGTACCCCCACTTTCGGCTGCTTGGTTCACTCTGCCATAGTCAGATCCAACAGAGCTCCAGGGAGAGGCCTTTAGGGTGAGACGCTGACTAGAACTGATGTGCTCTGAGCGCTCTCAGAGACACACCTGGACTTGTGGATTCACCTACGTGACGTCAGTATCGGTGCGGAGCTTAAATCTGGAGTGACAACAAGTGCAGTTTGAGTGAGTCTTGAGCGGATGTTCCTATGTATAAGAAACACACAAGCCATAGATGTTGTGCTGATCTGCATCCTTCTCTGCTTCGCTCAAATATATTTATGTGTGTGTGTGTGTGTGTATATATATACTGACTGAGGAGGAGTTCATTCAGTCAGTTTATCAAAAGAGGTTTTGTTTTGCTTTCTTGTGGTTCTAACCAAACAGCGAATCCCACATTGGGTGATTATACTTTTTTTTGGGTGTGTGGATGCACAAACTAGGTCTTGATGTCTTTACACTCAAATGTGGTCAAAATGTTGACCTCGGGGAATGTTTAACACAATCTGAATTTTTTGCTAAAACTACACTTAAACACTCCACAAAACACATCTCACTTCACTGGTCACGATGGCAACACCCACCCGTAGCACACGCTCCAGCAGGTTTATCTCACTGATCATCCCTAAAGCCAACACCTCATTTGGCCGCCTTTCCTTCCAGTTCTCTGCTGCCTGTGACTGGAACGAATTGCAAAAATCACTGAAGTTGGAGACTTTTATCTCCCTCACCAACTTTAAACATCTGTTATCTGAGCAGCTAACCGTTCGCTGCAGCTGCACATAGTCCATCGGTAAATAGCCCACCCAATTTACCTACCTCATCCCCATACTGTTTTTATTTATTTACTTTTCTGCTCTTTTGCACACCAGTATCTCTACCTGTACATGATCATCTGATCATTTATCACTCCAGTGTTAATCTGCTAAATTGTAATTATTCACTCCTATGACCTATTTATTGCCTACCTCCTCATGCCTTTTGCACACAATGTATATAGACTCTTTGTTCTACTGTGTTATTGACTTGTTAATTGTTTACTCCATGTGTAACTCTGTGTTGTTGTCTGTTCACACTGCTATGCTTTATCTTGACCAGGTCGCAGTTGTAAATGAGAATTTGTTCTCAACTAGCCTACCTGGTTAAATAAAGGTGAAATAAAATAAAATAAATAAACATTGAACCCTACCCCATCCCACCCCCATCCAGGTGCTTGCAAGATCCAGTTTGTTCATGCACCTTGGTTGAACTGCATTGTAGCAGTGTACAGTATTCCATCCCAAACACTCCCCTTCTGTCTGAATGGCTCAGTGGACGAGGTGAAACACTTTCCTTTCTATTCATCTCTCTGTTCCCTACTCTGTTCTTCCCTCCCTTCATCCCTCACTACCAAACTGCTCCCACCAGATTGGGTTTCTCTAATCACCCCCATCCTGCCCCACCAGGATAACAGCAGGGCACAGTGAGGACACACACACACACACACACACACACACACACACACACACACACACACACACACACACACACACACACACACACGGTTGTCTCCTATTTCTTGGGGATTGGGGGCGGATGCCCAATGGTAGATTGGGTGTGGACAGAGCAGAGGAGCTGAAGGGTGAGCACTGGTCACAAACCCTGGTGAGGGCAGAGGAAGGAGGGGGTACAGGACTCGAAAGGGCTGAGGTGGGGTGGGTAGTGAGTACAGGCATGGCTTTGTGTGGCTCCTTTTGGTGACAACAACAGTTCTGTTTACCAATGAGGTGAGTTGACACTGGGGTCTGGTGCTGCATAACAAGAGACACAACCAGAGTGATGATAACTGGTAATGTCCTCCTCAGCCAGATGTGATTTGCTCATCTGAGAAAGCGTGTATAGTATTTAGACTGTGTGTATTGTATTGAGACAGTGAGTGTGTACCGTTTTGAGACAGTGAGTGTGTACCGTATTGAGACAGTGAGTGTGTATTGTATTGAGACAGTGAGTGTGTACCGTATTGAGACAGTGAGTGTGTATTGTATTGAGACAGTGAGTGTGTACCGTTTTGAGACAGTGAGTGTGTACCGTATTGAGACAGTGAGTGTGTATTGTATTGAGACAGTGAGTGTGTATTGTATTGAGACAGTGAGTGTGTATTGTAGTGAGACAGTGAGTGTGTATTGTAGTGAGACTGTGAGTGTGTATTGTATTGAGACTGTGAGTGGGTATTGTAGTGAGACAGTGAGTGTGTATCGTATTGAGACTGAGTGTGTATCGTATTGAGACTGTGAGTGTGTATTGTAGTGAGACTGTGAGTGTGAATCGTATTGAGACAGTGAGTGTGTATTGTAGTGAGACTGAGTGTGTATCGTATTGAGACTGTGAGTGTGTATTGTAGTGAGACTGTGAGTGTGTATTGTATTGAGACAGTGAGTATGTATTGTAGTGAGACTGTGAGTGTGTATCGTATTGAGACAGTGAGTGTGTATTGTATTGAGACAGTGAGTGTGTATTGTATTGAGACAGTGAGTGTGTATTGTAGTGAGACTGAGTGTGTATCGTATTGACACTGTGAGTGTGAATCGTATTGAGACAGTGAGTGTGTATTGTAGTGAGACTGAGTGTGTATCGTATTGAGACAGTGAGTGTGTATTGTAGTGAGACAGTGAGTGTGTATCGTATTGAGACAGTGAGTGTGTATTGTATGTATTGTATTGAGACAGTGAGAGTGTATTGTATTGAGACAGTGAGTGTGTATTGTAGTGAGACTGTGAGTGTGTATTGTATTGAGACAGTGAGTGTGTATTGTAGTGAGACTGTGAGTGTGTGTGTGTCTCTGCACATGTGCATGTGAAGCAGCACATTCCATGCACATGTAACAAGGGCTGCATAACTGTCTGATTTTGGTACTTCGTCAGATCAGTTAGATCCAATCTGAACTTTCACCCTGTGGAGATCGCTATCTATATTTCTATGGCATGTTTTTGTGTAACAGGAAGATTAATGTGCATATTCATTTTTTCACACTTCTCCACACTTGGCACGGATGCCAGTCAGATCTCATTAAAGATCAACCTCCAGCCATTTGCAGGTACATAGACACACATGTTGGAGTGTAGGACTCGTCACCTCAACACGATTATCTGCCTCATTTATCCCATTTATATGATGGCTCCAAATCT